>NC_084825.1:21743011-22343011 GCF_958449725.1 Rosa rugosa
ACCACACAAAGCCACTGGGACAGTCATAAGATCAACATATCAAAACTACAAGTCCATCGGACGGTCCGATCTCCGCAGATCATGAATTGAACGATCGAAATCGATCAAAACGTAAAAATTCATAACTTAATCATACGATATCCAAAAATTGCGTATAATATATCGAAATGATCGTATTGAAACGTTGAATCTAGAAATGCATAGAAACTGTATTTTTGACCCCCGGAGGTGGCCGGAAATGGCCGCCGGAGTTAGTGGCAGAGCCGCCGCCGACCACCACCAATGGTGTCGGGGCCGGGCTGCTCTTCTTCATCTCAACAAGCTTAACCAAAAACTCTAAAGGCATGCTATCAGGAAACATCAAGAAGGGGTCGAAAATTACCAAAATCAGTCACGGTGGCCGGAAAAATTCCAGAATCCGGCGAGCTTGAGTTTCGACGTAAAAACTTCAACAAAACACTTCGATTCCTTCTGGAGGGTTGTTCATAACTTCAAGGCGAGCTCATTAGTTCAAGAATCACTCAAAACGACGTCCTGTAGCTCGAGATATTTGGATCGATAGCTCCGGTTTCGTTCTTAGCGGGGTTGACTTGCAGCTGCTGCTACGGGCTTCGCCGCCGTGTAAGGTTGCTTCTGGGAGCTTCAGGAGGTTGAGGCGAGCTCGTGGATGAAGTTTGGTGAGTATTGGTGACCGGAAGCACGAGTTATCAAGCTTGGAACTAAAACGGGTTTTTAAAACAAACCGGCTTCCGCCGTCGTTTCCGGTTGTTCTGCAGAGAAGGGCTGCCACCTGCAGCTGCGCAAGATCGAGTTGAAGCTGTGGGAGGTGGTTTGGTACAGATTGGTGGCCGGTGGAGCGAGAGAGAGAATTGAGAGCTTTTGCTCTGTTTTTCGGTCGTGAAACAGAGGAAATGAGGGAGAGTTGTGTGTTTGCTAGCTATTGATCTGTTCTTCAATCATGCACAATCATGAAAGAGATAAAGCACCGGTTTCTACTGCCTAAAACAAGGAAAGGTGTCTGCCACAATTTCACTTTGATTAAAGAAGACAAAACTCGGTTATTACAATATGTTGCTCCCAACTTCAGATATGTTCTCTTATGAACTTTATCAACAAGACTAGTACTTGGCCTTTAGTTTATTCACCATTGTCATTTTAACACGGACTGTTACTCCAACATCTCTTTTGCCCCTGATGCGCAGTCCTGGGAAAATCCAAGTCATGTTAATCACATAAAAAGCAACTACATGTTAATCCAATTTTAGCCAAAATACAATAACAAATCCAAGTCATGTTAATCACATAAAAAGCAACTACATGTTAATCCAATTTTAGCCAAAATACAATAACGATCAACTCTTAATACATGCAATCCGCCAAAACTTTATAATAAAATTCAAAACAAAGATCAAATTCAAAGCTTTAGTCTGATTCTGGGAAGATGCTTAAAACTTACAGATTCAACTACCCCAAAAATGCTTAAACTAGTCTCTACAATGGTTGTTTAGGTCCATGCTATAGTTAAAACCTTGTTCATCTACTGGAGGCAATAATTCAGCATTCATGATCCAAATTATCACCAACTGTACCCATCAACAACAGAGACTATTGATTCATATACATTAAACACAACGTAACAAAACAAAATCTTCCACTTCAAGCATTAGGTCATTTGGTAAGCTGGAGTGTCTAAGACCTCCTTATCTTCAAGGACTGTCCCGGACACTTCTGTCCTACCTTAAGTTGGACGCAAGACTGCCCTAACTTTGGTGCTCAAAGGTATCGAGAAGGATTAATTAAACTACTAGAAACAGAAATGATCACAGATAACCATCACGGATTAGATAGATATAAAAAATTGATACAAGTCCATTGATGATCATTCATGTTTCAACACATGAATTACCTTCTGCCCAAAATGGAGAAAAGGTAAAAGAAACATCTATTCGTTGCCAATAACTTTATCAATCAATAGACCAGACTTTACAGAGAAAATTAGAACATAAAAATGAGAGATAAAATATACTGATTGGATTCAAGCAGAATCAATTCAAGTCAATTTCTTTGGATTAGATGTTTTTGTTTATTTCATATATGGATGCCCCAATACTTTGGTTTGCATCTCTTCTTTGCACTCAGAATCTTAAATAACTAATTCAGACATCAAAATGAAAAGATCCAACCCTGTTCCAGCTGCATGTATAGATCAAGAAACAACAAGAATAGATGGGGAGAGATGGGGGGGGCTTCTTTGAGTCTGGCAAGGAGAATTCAATAATCCTCAAGTGAGAGTGAATGACATTCAATTCTTTTTCTTTTCTTTTTGGTTTACTTACAGCGCTTGTCTAAATGGAGCGGTGCACGATGTGTCCTGCCTCAGTTATGCCAGCCCCACCTAAGCACTCCTAACTGCGCATAACAAACGAGCCCTAGTGTATTACAAGAGGCAGTACTCATATGTAAATAACATGCAGACACGGAAGGAATCAAACAGAATATGGGTAAGGTACAGAGCAAACGAATTGCACAATAATAATTCCCCCCCTCCCTCTGTTTTGGATAATAAAAGACATCATAAGAACTAATAAGGGTTTAAATAACGAATATTTAGGTCGTTGGGGAAATTTAAGGAAACAAAAACCAAAAACCTAGGTTCAACAGCATTACTTTTCACCAACTATTTCAGAACAAAGGGTTACTAGCTAAATTGCCGATCATAACCAATATTTAATCACTTTTTTTATTCAGAAATTCATGACATAAAAAATCCTTAATGATATGTGACTTTTGTCAAAGCTTGCTTGTGTTTTATTAGATGATGATAATTACGAAAGATGGTTTGAGGACAGCTATCTGGCCTACATTCTGTATTGAAGTGTATCGGCCTTGTCTATGGGATAAATATTCGCAATATGATACACTTGTTAAGACTTTATCTACACGGTCAGATGATTCACGGATTGAACAATGTTGCAACTCAACCATTTGGTGCTTTAACAAGATGAAACTACTCTGGCAAGAGCAAAGACTCTCAACATAAATGTCTAGGCTCAATGCTAACCCGATCAGCCAATTTACATATTGAACAATATTGCTACTCAACAATTTGGTTCTTCAACAAGATGAAACTATTCTGGCAAGAGCAAAGACTCAACATAAATCCAGGCTCAGGGCTAATATGCATCATGTCTAGCGGTTCCTGACAGAGCTTATCCCTATGTTTAATGCTATACCCAACCTTTAAGAAAGCCTGTGCAAACATGTCTACCTGCTGGCAGTGATGATGCCGAAGTAATGAAACTAACTCTGAATATGATGTCCAGGCAATATCTATATTTAGCCACCTGATATAGTGGTTCTCTGATTGGTGAAAAGAACATTTGGCACCAAAAAAAAACAGAAAAGAAAAAAGAAACAAAGCAGAATTTGAAAAGAAGCCAAGATCAAACCACTCATTTCATGCAACTACAATATCACAAAATCAAACAAAAAGAATTATTTTTAAGAAATGAGCCAAAATCATACCGCTTAATCACATATGTAAAGAGTTTCTAAGAACTTGCAGGCACTCAGCTCTATTTCGAATCAATACAGGTGCACCCAGTTGTTCCATTGCTAATTTAAGCTGTTTCAATCCAGGAGACTGACTCAAGAGTTATATCTCTATCAATCCTTATTGGAAATAATTATGAGTCTTTAGCTACAAAAGAAGAAAAGAAGTGTGAAAGGGACAGGAACTATTCCTTTTGCTTTCACTTTCACTTCTCCTTTTTCCTTTCACTTTTACCTTTTGTCTTTCTCCTTTTTCCTTTTGCTGTTCCCCTTTTACCTTTTGTTGTCTTCCTTTTCCCTTCCCTTCCGTATATATGTTTTCTCCTTGTAAAAGATCATGTTAATTTGAATCATATCAAAAAGAAGAAAAGCTTGCTCCATCAGATATGTTTTTCAACATGGTATCAGAGCAGGAATTCAAAGCCTGACTCTATGCTTCTTCTACTGGGAGTATGATGAATTTCACCTCCAATCCCGCTGCTTTGATTAATGAATTTGCTGCCTATCTCAACAAGAGGCAGGTGCATTGTGAAAAAGAAGAATCAGCTATAACTGGGAGTGAAAGCCACACTCCACTCCTTGGAAAATTTGCTGGCTTTCTTACAGAAACTGATTGTGTCCCACATGAAGAAGCCTCAGGTATTCTAAAATCCTTCTCAACTGCTCTAAATGTTTGTGATGTGGATGATTATTGGATTATAGACTCAGGAGCTTCAGATCACATGACAAATAAGCTTAAAAACTTGCATGATTTTGAAAAATTGTCCACCCCTTCTAAAGTATCAGTAGCAAATGGCCAAAGTGTTTCTGTTTTAGGGAAAGGAAAACTAAAATTACTTTCCAGTCTCATTGATTCAGTTGCTCTTTATGTTCCTTCCTTTCCTTTTCAACTTCTGTCTGTTGGAAGAATTATACATACCTTAAAATGTCTTGTCATTTTCTCTCCTTATAATGTTATATTTCAGGATCTCATCACCAAGAAAACGATTGGTGAAGGTTTTTTCTTGAATGGACTTTATTATTTGTCAAAAAACTCCTTTGCCTCCAAGGTTTTTCAAGCTAGTTCAAATTTAGCTCAAGATCATCATCTTTGGCATCAACGTTTGGCTCATCCATCTGAGAAAGTGTTGTCTTTTTTGTTCCCAAATATGCACAAAGTAGCTAATCAATGTGATGTCTGCCATTTATCAAAATCCTCTAGATTACCATTTACTTCTTCTTCATCTAGGGCTAGTAATCCCTTTGAAATCGTGCATACAGACATTTGGGGTCCAGTTCTTGAGTCCTATGATGGATTTAAGTATTTTGTAACATTTGTAGATGATTTTACGAGAATTACTTGGTTGTATCTTTTGAAACTAAAAAGTGAAGTTGTGGATGTTTTTAAGGATTTTCATAAACTTATCATCACTCAATTTTCATCATCTGTTCATATTTTAAGATCTGATAATGGTTCTGAGTATATGTCCAATAACATGTCACAATACTTGAGCTCACAAGGCATTGTGCATCAAACTAGCTGTGTTGGTACTCCTCAACAGAATGGGATTGCCGAGAGGAAAAATCGAGACATTCTTGAAAAAACCAGAGCTCTTATGTTTCAAATGAATGTTCCCAAAAAATTTTGGTCTCAAGGTGTTCTCACTGCCACATATCTCATCAATAGATTACCTAGCAGAGTGCTTGCTTTCAAATCTCCTCTTGAAGTGTTGAAAGGTAGAAAGATTGATCTGTCTCACTTGAAAGTCTTTGGCTGCACATGCTTCGTTCATATTCAAGCTCATCAACGTGATAAACTTGATCCTAGAGCTGATAAATGTGTTTTCCTAGGATATTCATCTACTCAAAAAGGGTATAAATGCTACAATCTTGCTACTAGGAAACTCATTGTCTCCAGGGATGTAAGATTTGATGAAGTTACTCCTTATTTCACAAGGAAATCATGTGATACTGGACAGGGGGAGTTCCTATCTGATCTGTTCCCAAGTCCAAATCTCCCTATTGTTGAGGATTGCAATCCTTCTATAAATCCTGCTGTTCCAGTTCAAGAAGTTCCAGCTGTTCTTTCTGATCCAGAGATTGATATGCAATCTGTTGCCGAACCTCATGATGTGCAATATGTTGTCGAGCCTCCTGCTCCACCTGTAGTTGTTCTTCGTAGAAACCCTCCACGAGAACGAGGTCCTCCATCAAAGCTCAAGGACTATGTAACCTACAATGCAAGGTACCCGATGTCACACTTCATCTCTTATAAGAATTTTTCATCTGCTCATTCTGCATTTCTGAGTGTCCTTGATAATACTCATGAACCTCAAAGTTTTGAGGAAGCCAATCATCTTGCTGAATGGAAGCAGGCTATGGCAGATGAACTTCAAGCTCTCAATGATAATAATACTTGGAGTATTGTTCGAATTCCAAAAGGGAAGAAGGCTGTAGGTTGCAGATGGATTTACAAGACCAAGTTTCACTCTGATGGCACTGTGGAGAGACATAAAGCTCGTTTAGTGGCTCGTGGTTTTACTCAAACTTATGGGGTAGATTACAAGGAAACTTTTGCTCCTGTTGCTAAAATGAACACAGTTAGAGTTTTGTTATCAGTTGCAGTTAATCATGCATGGCCTCTTTACCAAATGGATGTGAAGAACGCTTTCTTACATGGTGATCTTGAAGAGGAGGTCTATATGAAGTTACCTCCTGGTCATTCTCATTCTCATGATCCTAATATAGTGTGCAAGCTTCACAAAGCCATCTATGGCTTAAAACAATCTCCACGTGCATGGTATGCCAAACTTAGTTCGGTACTTGAAGAAGTCGGTTTCCACAGAAGCAATGCAGATTCTTCATTGTTCATTCGAATTGGTTCAACCAGCAAACTGCTGGTACTTATCTATGTTGATGATTTGATCGTAACAGGTGACAATGTTGAAGAGATTGAGTTGCTCAAACAATCACTTCGAAGCAGGTTTGCTATCAAAGATTTGGGGATTCTTAAGTACTTTCTTGGTATAGAAATGGCTACTTCTCATAAAGGCCTCTTTCTTAACCAAAGAAAGTATGTTCTTGATTTGTTGCAAGATGCAGATATGAAGGATTGCAAACCAGCTCGCACTCCTCTTGATAGTAAGCTGCAACTTGATGTATTGAGTGAGCCTCTCTCTAATCTAACTTCCTATCAAAGATTAGTTGGTAAGCTTATTTATCTCACGATCACTCGACCTGACATTGCTTACGCTGTAAGCATTGTCAGCCAATTCATGCATGCTCCAACTTTGGCTCATCTTCACATTATAAAGCGAATCCTTCGTTATCTCAAAGGTTCTGTTGGTAGAGGCATTTTGATGAAAAACAATGGAAACACTCACATAATGGGATACACTGATGCTGATTGGGCAGGTAACTCCCTTGATCGTAAATCCACTACTGGCTTCTGCACATTTGTTGGTGGTAACCTGGTTACTTGGAAGAGCAAGAAGCAAATTGTTGTTGCTCGTTCTAGTGCAGAAGCTGAATACCGAGCTATGGCCTCCACTGCTTGCGAGCTTAGTTGGCTAAAAGGTCTCCTCTCTGATTTGGGGTTCCCTACTAGTCAACCAATGTCCCTTTTCTGTGACAATCAAGCTGCAATGCACATTGCTTCTAATCCAGTCTTTCATGAAAGAACCAAGCACATCGAGGTTGATTGTCATTATATTCGAGCTCAAGTTCAATCCAAAATTATTGATACTCATTACACTCGAAGTCATGACCAGCTGGCTGATATTTTCACCAAATCTCTCTCCACTGCTCAGTTCCATCGAATTCTTGGCAAGCTTGGCTCAATGAATCTCCTTGATCCAGCTTGAGGGGGAGTATTGGAAATAATTATGAGTCTTTAGCTACAAAAGAAGAAAAGAAGTGTGAAAGGGACAGGAACTATTCCTTTTGCTTTCACTTTCACTTCTCCTTTTTCCTTTCACTTTTACCTTTTGTCTTTCTCCTTTTTCCTTTTGCTGTTCCCCTTTTACCTTTTGTTGTCTTCCTTTTCCCTTCCCTTCCGTATATATGTTTTCTCCTTGTAAAAGATCATGTTAATTTGAATCATATCAAAAAGAAGAAAAGCTTGCTCCATCAGATATGTTTTTCAACAATCCTACAAGGAGTTAAATGTATCTTACGTTTTGAATGTCAAAGATATATATTTATAGTTTCACATCAATTTAAACAGAAAGCGTAGCTATACATTACTATATTATTTTTGAGTGTCAAACATATATATTTATAGTTTCACCTCAAGTCAAGTAGAAAGCGTACCTATAGATTACTTTATTATTTTTCACTTCTTCCCAAATCCATGTGGGGACAAGCAAAAGTACCAATTCTAGAAGATCTTCAACATTCCCTATCAAAGCGAAGAAAGTAAAGATCAGTATATTATGTTAAAAGCATTCTACATCGTCCAAGTTATAAAATGTACAGTGTGGCTTACTTCTGTGTACAGAATAGAGATCACTCCAAGTTATATTTTGTATAAACTCCTTTCGGGTGATTTGAGTACGACTTGTTGACTCAATCCAAGTATGCAGGCTGGAAATCATCTGTTGCGTCTCAAAATCCAAACTTTTACTACAAGAAGAAACATAAGAAATCACACGTTTCACAATGGTTCATTGAAATTCAACTGATTGCAATATGAGCAGTCATTTGTCCCTACCTCCTTTCAAGTATCAATTTGGAATCGAAGTTCCTATTAATGCTGCAGCAGATATCAGAAACCAGAAAAGTTATTCGTATCTTCCAAATAATTAGAAATAGTTCTGCCAGAAACATAGGTGAATGGACGCAGGACTCACTTCAAGATGGACTCCTTTTGTATCTTCTTTTCAGAAATACATTGTGGAGCTACTTTCTGGAATAATTGTAGTAACTCTTCAACTTCACCTATTAACAATATAATTGATTAAGATAATAGCTCAGCTACTAAAGATCAGAAAATTACAGTTTTTTATTTTCTTTTTGCATGAGTAGGGTCTGGATGCTTTCCCACCAAACAGTTAGATACATAAACTTTGAAAGTGATAAAAAAGGGTAATACTTCCAAAAACATATCATGCTCTTATTAATAATTCGTTAAATCTCAAACAAATAGGTACTTCTGACGAAGATTTAACACTCCTCCCACAAATTTTTCCTGAGTTTAAATTTGGGTAAAAATACTCAAAAACATAGCTTCCATCCTCCAAAACATTCCCCAAATTTGGTTCAATCAAATTTCACAACCATGAGAATACCCCTAATCTTCACTCCAAATTGGTTTTTATCCTACATTAGAAGCCAAGAGTTAAGCAATATCAGGGTGACAGCACTGGAAAACTCAAATTAAAATTTCAAACCAAATTTGGAAAAGAAAAGAAAATGGTGAAGCTGTGAAGATGCTGTCAGTGGGGAAAGCCCAAACCCTACTTATGAGAGAAAAACAAAATTATCTGCCTTCTGATCTCCATTTAATTTTGTTAACAACATCAAGATGACCTGAAAATATCTTCTCTAACAGCTCTTTTTTTGGAATTTCAATACGGTGAATAGAATGAATTCTATTGATGAGCCACTTAGCCTGCAAAAGATAATCCGAAACCTTTTCAGCCTCTTTACCTTTCGACAGTTCTTTGAGGGACTATAAACACGATAGCAAGAAGAATGTTATAAAAAAGAAAGAAAAGAAAACTCAATCAAGTGAATCAAATAGTATACTAATTGAAAAGTAAACAAAGTGCTTCAATACCAAACCAGTATATGATAATGGTAAACATCCCATAGTTTGGACAGCAGCAATAACTGAGTTGGGCAAACAAGCTGATTGTATTTCATTTTCCTGAAAGCAGAATTCAAAAACTAGCAGATCAATAGCAGTTTCCTACATTCAATAGAGACTATAAGGACCTAGCAACCTCACCGAGAGACATTGCAGACCAACATAACGACAATACTACCGGCCGTCTGTTGGTGAAGACGACCTTATAGACCAACACACCTTACCCACTAACTCACACTGAATGACTGGCGACCATGACAAACGGTCAACAACCTCACCGACCAACCGAACAACGACATCACTAACCATATGACGATACTAGCAACCGTCTATTGGCAGGGACAATCTCATCACTAATCAACATATCATACCAATGCATTTTCATTTTGCCAAATAGTTTCCCAAAGACGTATCCGTAAAAGGTTACCAAACTCCTTCTTCGTAATTGAAAAATATATAACTGTGAAACAAACATCCAATCCAGTTTACAAGAGTACTAAGTTACAGTGGAACAAAGATAAAGCAGCTAGCATCGAGTGTAAAGAGCAAACTACATACCCATGCCACCTTATTATAAAGTCCAAGAAATTCTTTGAGTTTTGCAATTAGAGTGTCAGGCTCCGCCTTTAGAATAACCTCAACATCCGACACAATAGGATCGCGTTGTTCTTCTATCTCAACAGCAACCTTCTCCTTCATATCAACTATTTCAAGACACTTAAGCTTGGACAACTGATTATAAGCAAACTTCGTCCTAGGGGGATGATATAAACAAAACTAGATCAGTGACCAATTTTTGTCTTTCAAGTTTCAACAAGTTATTTTGAAAGAAATTAAAAAAAAAAAAATACCTATTCTTTGATATCCATTCCCTTTCTAAGAAGTTCAATTCGGTGTCCAATGACTCCCAAGAAATTTGGGAGCAAATCTTGTTAATAATGGCTTTTTCATCTTTCGTGCGGATCACCTTAACCGCTTCTTCACAATATTCGAAAAACTTGACCAATATTCGACAGCTTCAAGAAGAGTAAATCAAATTTTAGATACTCATACTTTCTCTTTCTCATCCGTTCCCTGAAATCCAAACTAGGAAAGAAATACAGGAAACCTTACTCTCTGTAAAGAGTTTCTGAGGACCATTGTGAGGAACTAGCGCGGAAATCTGCCATTGCTTGATGATTTGAGGTCGGCGGTTTTTAAAAAAAAAATTAAATACTAATGCCATTGCAAACCCTAGAGACCCACTTCTGTCCTTCAGTTATGCTATTAAACCTAGTCTGTCTTTAGCCCATATTGAGTTTGGTATTTATAGCCCATTTACTGGAGGCGCAGCGCCAATTGGAACTGGGCAGGCTCAACCACTCCGACTTGTGAAATGTCAGCTTTAAATGGGTTAAGTTTTGTGTCCAAGCCGGTGATTACACACCTGAAGATAGAAGGAGACGCTTTGCAGCACTCAGTTCTTGTCAGGAGGACCTTAGCTCGGACGAAGCCTTGGTGGCTGAAGCAAACTATTATTGAGTTGTTTACAATGTTATAATTGGTGCTATGTCCCTAGAGAGTGTAATAAGGTTGTTTATGGTGTGGCTAGGGCCACTCTTTCACCACCGTTTGCTACCTATTGATGGAGGATGACGCTGGATTGGCTTAACCTGATCCTAACAGACGAGCTAAGTAATTGAGTTGTTGTAATGGAGGGTGGTATTCTATTCTTCTCGGTCGGGCTTTATGGTAAAATTCGTTTTACTTCTTTGAAATTTACATCTAAAATTGTTTGTACCTCCGAAGTTATTTGATCATATATGCCTTTACACTCTCCATTATGATCAATCATAGCCATTAGTAAACTAATTTGTCAATTTCTTCATAAACTGTGATGATACAAGTTCACCCCATGATGATCAACTTTAGCATTGGTCATATAAATGGTGTGATGTTTGCATGGTTGATAAAAAAAAAAAAAACTGTTTTGAATGACATGTGATCAAATTAGATAAACAATTTGAGGTGTAAAATTGTCACGCCCCGAATTT
Organism: Rosa rugosa; assembly: GCF_958449725.1. Lineage (NCBI taxonomy): Eukaryota > Viridiplantae > Streptophyta > Magnoliopsida > Rosales > Rosaceae > Rosa > Rosa rugosa. The sequence continues at coordinate 21,754,385 of NC_084825.1, forward strand.
TGAATAATCAATTCAAATCCGAAACATGAATAATAACAAATTACAACTAACATCCTGAATTTTTTTCTCACAAACAACCACACTTCACAACTCTCAAATTTACAATAACCCAAATCCTCAAGTTATTTATTACAGCACACTCCCACCAAATCAAATTGTAATGCTCAAATGAGCTTAACTCGCCTCACTATTACAATTGCTGTAAAACTATAACCATTGCTCTAACCGCACGATCACCGTCCTGGTTCTCCTGTCCTGTAGGATTACCCGCTACACAATTTGAATAGTGTACCGGGAGTTGCAACAACACAAAACCCGGTAAGCTTTTTACAGCCAGTATGAGTAAACAAGAAAGAACTGTTGATTTATTAAATTACAATTCAAGTAAAATTCAACAGTATTACGTCTGCAAGGAGACATCAAACCACTCATGGAAAACCACAAGGAATACATTTTCACAATCCTCAAATCACAATACACCACACTGGTCCTGCAAACACCCAACCCACATAACACCACTCTGGTCCATCCCAATAACACGTTAGAGCTCTAACTGCCTCGTTACCTCTGACACCTTGGCCTAGGGTCAAGCAACGGCAAAAATACTTCGGTTAACACTATAACCGTCGCGCTTTGGACATCCCCATCCTCAGCACCATATACTTCGGTTAATAATAAACCGTCGCACTTTGGACATCCCCGTCCTCGGTACACAACTTCGGTTAATAATAAACCGTCGCACTTTGGACATCCCCGTCCTCAGTACACAACTTCGGTTAATAATAAACCGTCGCACTTTGGACATCCCCGTCCTCAGTACACAAACACTCCGGTTATCCATAACCGTCAAACTTCGGACACCTCGTCCTCAGAATCCTACATTCTCCAACTCTATACATACTCCAATGTAAATCATGAATATTAACAAGAACTCATCAATCATGATCATCACATATAAATATGATAAGTCAAATTTCAAACCATAATAAATAAATCATCACAATTCCACACTCTTCAATGTCACACCATTCCACATATAATCACGTAAATATATATATATATACGTAATCACCCACTCAGGAATGACCACTAATACCAACTATAGTTCACACAAGAAAATCATGAAATTCATTTTGTATAATTAAATCATTTTACTTACCTATGGACCGTAGTTGATCAAGTCCATATGATTTAAAACAAATATTTATTCCATAAATATTTTCACACAATTACTACAGAAAATAAAGTAATTAAAGGTACTCGGTTCGTAATATGAACCACGTGAGGTTTACTCACCTCTAAATTCCCGCTGCGTCTTCTTAACAGCTCAAAACAACGATCCGAAATCGTTCACCAATCAATCCATCAACCACCTAGTCAAACACGATCTTAACTTAGCAATCATTCATAAACCACACATATACAGAAATCCAACGGTCGGATCGAAATTATATGATGATCCAACGGTCGGATCCTCACGGATCGCCCTTAGGATCATCCTCCAATATTATCACGAAGATCCAACGGTCAGATCTTCTCGAATCATCCTTACAAACATCTCCACAAAATTATATGAAAATCTGACGGTCGGATTCTCACGAATCGCCTTCCGAATCACTATTTCTCAATTATACGAAGATCCAACGGTCGGATCTTCGCCCATGACCACACAAAGCCACTGGGACAGTCATAAGATCATCATAACAAAACTACAAGTCCATCTGACGGTCCTAACTTCACATATTACGAATCAAACGATCGAAATCGATCGAAACGTAAAAATTCATAACTTAATCATATGATATCCAAAAATTGCGTATAATATATCAAAATGATCGTATTGAAATATAGAATCTGAAAATGTACAGAAACCATATTTTTGATCCCCGGAGGTGGCCGGAAAGGGCCGCCGGAGTTAGTGGCAGAGCCGCCGCCGACCACCACCAATGGTGTCGGGGCCGGGCTGCTCTTCTTCCTCTCATCATGCTTAACAACTTTCATAACTAGCACGAAGTCTGAAAATGACCGGAAGGGGTCGAAAATTACCTTGAACAGTATGAAGGTGGCCGGAATTTTCCAGAAACCGGCGAGAAACTGCAGAAAACGGCGAGCTCCAATTCGACGTAAAAACGTCAATTTAAGGCTTCGATTCCTTCTGAAGAGTTGTTAAGAAACTCAAGAAGAACTCACTGGTTCAAGAATCACAGAAAAATATGGTCTGTAGCTCGAGATATACCGATCGAAAGCTTCGGTGGTCGGAAAAATTCCAGAATTTTGCAGAATCCGGCAAGGCTTGATTTCGACGTCAAAACTTCAATTTCAGGCTTCGATTCCTTCTAGAGAATTGTTCAGAACTTCCTTATGAACTCAACAAGCCAAGAATCACAAGAAACGATCGTGTATAGCTCGAGATATCTTGATCCGAAGGTTGGTTGTTCGATCCGCACGGGTCGAGCTCCGACGAACGTGAAAACGTTCAATCCAGTTCCGATCCTTCTTGGTGCTTGTATAGGAAGATGAGGCGAGCTCAATGAGCCAAGAATCAAGTGAAATGGTGCTCTGTAGCTCGAGATATCGAGTTTGGAACGAAAACGAGCTAAACCGGACTCGGGGTCGCCGCCGTCGCTGCCGGCCGTGCCGCCGCGCAAGGTTACCTCCGGTAGCTGCGCAAGGTCGAGGCGAAGCCGTGGAAGGTGGTCTGAGGTTGTTTGGTGGTCTGTGGTGGACGGTGCAGCACGATGAACAAAGCTCTGTTTTGTTTCTTCGACTGTGACGAGAGGAAACGAGAGAGAGAACGAGAGAGAAATAGAGAGGAAAGGAATTAAGTTTCTGCTGTCGGTCGATCGAGTGTCGGCAACAATTCATAGTGCTCTAATCGACAATCATCATGAAAGGTAAAGAATGAAATGATCATGTTCCTTGCTTTTGATTAATTATAAAAAATCCGGTTATTACAATCTACCCCCCTTAAACGAATTTCGTCCCGAAATTCAAGCACCCAATTCCACAAAGAGCTGTGGATACTTCACTCTCATGTCAGACTCTAACTATAGAATCTCCATCTTTTCCAAATCTGTAGTAATCTACAAAGCCTCAGCCCTTTGTATAAAAATACATTCCTATGGCCACTAAATCCTTTCATCACAAACGTAAACTCACAACACAACTGCTCAACATCACTCCACATCAATTACACAAAATCATCACATGGATCATCACATAGATCATCACTTAGATCTTCACAGAGATTATCTCATAGATCCTCACATAGATCTTCACCCTGTACTGGCATACAAGCACAGTAAACACTCCCACAAAGCGTTTCGCTACTCAATTAGCATCACTCAAAACAAATCATCCCCAAAAGCACGCCAATAAAATATGTCACCCAGTGACGATGACTTGGGCTTGCTCAATCCTTGGCTAAGCATTAGGGCTGGCCAATTGGGCCGAAGAAACCGAACCATTCACATTTCGAACCGGCCCGAAACAAGTTGGGTTTAACATTTGGGCCTACCATTCGGCCGAACAATTGGGCTTACTATTTGGGCCTACCAATCGGCCCACCAACTTTCAGCTCGACTACGGTATGAAATTGTACATACCGTATATACGTATGCATACCGTACAGACCGTATATATGTATGTATACCGTACAACTGTATATACGTATGCATACCGTACAGACCATATATACGTATGCATACCGTACAAACCGTATATGCGTCCGTATATCAAGCATATACGGGATCCAAAAATATTTGTAGGAGGTAAGGTTCGAACTCCAGACCCCCTAAACCAATGCTTCTCTCCCAACCACTGAAGCAAGAGCTGCTTTCATTAATAGAAGCACACGCGTTATATTTATTATGTCCTAAGCGAACATAAATAAAATATATCAGGAGGCAAGTCTCGAACTCCCGACCCTTTAAACCAATGCCTCGCTCCCAACCACTGGAGCACAAGTTGTGCTTAATAAAATGTGTACAAATTTTATACTTATTATGTCATAAACGAACATAATAAAAATAAACGAGAGGCGAGGTTCGAACCTCAGACCTCTTGTACACGAACTTTACACTCAACCACTCGAGCACGGCTGCTCACGTTATTATTCATACCAATCCTTTTATTTAAACCAACTGTTTCAACTGTTTCAACAATTCGGCCCAAAACATCCAAGACTGTTGCAGAAACCCAGCCCAACGTATCCAAAACTGTTACAGAAATCCGGCCCAACTCATCCAAAACTGTTTCAGAAATCCGGCCCAACTCATCCAAAACTGTTTCTGAAACTCGGCCCATCAGGCCTCCACCCACAGCTACAGTGATGCCTTGATCCGAGACAGGCCCAAGTACGGCCCACTTGTGTCACGGCTTATCCCTTCCGTGATTTACGGCAGTCAAATCTGCTTTCGGCTACAGCTGTCTGCCACAGCGCCTCGAGATTCCCTCGGTCCCCTTACACGCTCAACACGCGCCAACAGCTTTTCCGGGTTTCGGGGCGACTTTAATCCAACGCGTGGATTCAAATTCTGAGATCGTTCATCCAACGGTGGAGATCTGCTCACCTTGTTCTATAAATAGGTGCATTCTGGAGACGCGACTGTTCACTCCAAAGGAAAAGAAATTTTCTTCCGAGCTCAAGCCTTTCTCTCTCAACTCTTCAGCCTTTCTCTTCTCAAATCCCCAGGTTTTTTCACTCTCAAATCTTCAATCCTTCTCTCTCAGATCTTTTCTTCCATTTGAAGATTCGATCTCTTCTTTCCTCTGAACTTTCAGATCTCCAATACCCCTTCATCGACCTTAATCCTTCTAAGGTCAATCTCCCACAAACACTCAACAACTTCGTTCTTCAATTTACACTTCCTCTCAACTCATCACCATGGAACCACGAACTCTGCAACTAATGGAGCTACAAACCCAGCAACAAATCGAGGATGGAGGAAACAACCAAGCAGCCGGGAGTAGTGCCAACACAGATTTCTGGCGAAGCCGTGCCAGGTGGGTTCCTACTCCAGATCAAATAAGGATCCTCAGGGATCTTTACTACGACAAGGGAGTTAAGACCCCAACTACAGAGCAGATTCACGAGATCTGTCTCCAGCTGCAACAGTATGGACAGGTTGAGGGCAAGAACATTTATTTTTGGTTCCAGAATGTCAGGGCTCGAGAGAAGCAGATGAAGAGGTGCAATCAGGCTGCTCAAGTGCCCATGGGAACTAGTTCTCCTGGTACTGGTGGATCCATTGATCTCAATTTTGGGTCCACTGGTTCTACTGGTGCTGGTGGATCCATCGACATCAATTTTGGGCCAGCTGGTGGATCCATTGACATCAATTTTGGGTCCACTAGTTCTACTGATGATGGTAGATCCATTGATCTCAACTTTGGTTCCACCTATTCTACTGGTAATGAAGGATTTCTTGATTTAAATTTTGTTTCATATTCTTCCTCACACTTCAACACTAATACCAGTACAACTCTTTTGGCACAACAGGAGGACAAACATCCCTGCAACAACGAGGAGGAGATCACCAGGAGGTTGAAACTCTTCCTCTGTTCCCCGTGCACGGCGAGGACGTCTTTGGTAACCCGAAGACTACTTCTGAGGAAGGTAGCGCATTTGGTTACTATTCTGGTGGCTCAGGCGGTTACAACAGTGGCTCTAACGTTTCTCTTGAGCTCAGCCTCAACCCATCCGGAGCTACCAATTAGGCTTAGTATAGCGTAGTTCCAATTTCCTTTTTGTAATATTAAATCAATAAGATGGTGTGCATGTTTTCTTTTCTTTTTGTTTAACCAACAACAACACCAAGGATCGAACCTTGGTCACCCAATACTATTTTCAAAACCATAAACAACTCTACTGCACACATCAATCATAATGATTTATCACAAACAATCAATTAAGTTGCACAGGGGTCTAGCTAGCATCCTTAGAGTCAAACCAAACACAACAATTTTGTCGTTAGAATTAGGGTTTAATAAAGCTAAACACATCCTGAGTTAGCTAGGAAAAACCCACATCCTTAGAGTTACTCATACAAATCTTATAAAATCTCAACCATTTCCTCTATTAATTTCTCCATTAAACTTACCACAATTCATACCCTATGAATTTACGATTTAGAAACCGAATCAAACTCCATATCGCATAGTAATTCACTTGAACCACTATGGATACCCAACAATGTCACTACAATCAATACCCAAAATTGCACTTAACCATTTCTCCTAAAATCCATCACCACAGAAACACACCCTCATCTAATAACATTTACAGAGAGTTGACTCTAAATCTCCCCATTAATTACCGACCAAGATCAAATTCCATTTCAAAACTTTAAGTGTCCCGCCTACTTAAACTTAAAACACAACAACCTCAAATTCACTTCAGTCCAACTCCATACTACGATCCAAAACTTAAGAAAACTAGTTCACAAAATCAATTTCCTTCACTTAAATAAAACTATGTCCACAAGTCATAGTCAGGTCAACAGACCAAGGTGTCCAAACGGAGAATTTCCAATCCCTGTTTACAGGTGTCCTACCACTTAGAATACAATCAAGATAAAGCCTAGCTTTATCTAGCCCCCATAAAATTCCTTGTCACACAAACTACCACTAAAGCACTACCAGCACTGCCACACAAGCACTACTACACAAGCTGCCTATCACATAAGCATTGCTACGAAAGCTGCTACAAAATCATTACTGGCACTGCCACAAACGCTGCCATATGCACAAGTCTACTATAGACATCAGGGAAAAACCCATACCTTTACTCATAACTTTTCCTTCTAAAAGTTCATCACGTTGTGTATATAGCGTCACTACAAAACCTTCTCAATCTATACTAATAACTCAATCTCACACAAGATTAGCATAGTTATCTCAAAGCCACTTTAAACACATCACCCATGCCAATTACCAAAACCCCACTAAGACATCTCGTTACAAAACAAGATATCTATTATTTGACATGTATATCTCATCCAAAAACATATGTACGTCCAACTTAAGAAGGCAAACTTTCTATCCATTAATACTCGTATCCACACTAGGTATGTGCATAGGTCCACATCATGCCTTCAACCAAACACTTCAACATCCAAAAGAACCTCACTTCCATAAAACAATCCTCGTTGACTTAACAGAGTTGAATCAAGAGGTTCCTATTCCTCAAGGATTGTAACTCGCGGCCACTGAACTTATTCCCATACGAACCTACAAGACAACTGTAAGGTTCTAAGTACAACCCCTTCGAATATCCATCACCTAAGGAGTATAGTATGCTTGGCTAATACATGTATAACACTTAAAACACAGTATAAGTCAAATACAAATTCATATTAACCAAGTCAATACTATAGGGAAGGTATTCACGTTCCTAAAACGACCTAGCGGTCTAAACAACTCCCAACACTCACGCATACCCAATGACTTAGCCAATACCGAAGAGCACACGATGGGGATCCGCTGCAGACGGGCCATCACTCGGAAGGTATTGACACATCACCAAATATGCACCTTACGCTCTGATACCAAACTGTCACGCCCCGAATTTTGAATAATCAATTCAAATCCGAAACATGAATAATAACAAATTACAACTAACATCCTGAATTTTTTTCTCACAAACAACCACACTTCACAACTCTCAAATTTACAATAACCCAAATCCTCAAGTTATTTATTACAGCACACTCCCACCAAATCAAATTGTAATGCTCAAATGAGCTTAACTCGCCTCACTATTACAATTGCTGTAAAACTATAACCATTGCTCTAACCGCACGATCACCGTCCTGGTTCTCCTGTCCTGTAGGATTACCCGCTACACAATTTGAATAGTGTACCGGGAGTTGCAACAACACAAAACCCGGTAAGCTTTTTACAGCCAGTATGAGTAAACAAGAAAGAACTGTTGATTTATTAAATTACAATTCAAGTAAAATTCAACAGTATTACGTCTGCAAGGAGACATCAAACCACTCATGGAAAACCACAAGGAATACATTTTCACAATCCTCAAATCACAATACACCACACTGGTCCTGCAAACACCCAACCCACATAACACCACTCTGGTCCATCCCAATAACACGTTAGAGCTCTAACTGCCTCGTTACCTCTGACACCTTGGCCTAGGGTCAAGCAACGGCAAAAATACTTCGGTTAACACTATAACCGTCGCGCTTTGGACATCCCCATCCTCAGCACCATATACTTCGGTTAATAATAAACCGTCGCACTTTGGACATCCCCGTCCTCGGTACACAACTTCGGTTAATAATAAACCGTCGCACTTTGGACATCCCCGTCCTCAGTACACAACTTCGGTTAATAATAAACCGTCGCACTTTGGACATCCCCGTCCTCAGTACACAAACACTCCGGTTATCCATAACCGTCAAACTTCGGACACCTCGTCCTCAGAATCCTACATTCTCCAACTCTATACATACTCCAATGTAAATCATGAATATTAACAAGAACTCATCAATCATGATCATCACATATAAATATGATAAGTCAAATTTCAAACCATAATAAATAAATCATCACAATTCCACACTCTTCAATGTCACACCATTCCACATATAATCACGTAAATATATATATATATACGTAATCACCCACTCAGGAATGACCACTAATACCAACTATAGTTCACACAAGAAAATCATGAAATTCATTTTGTATAATTAAATCATTTTACTTACCTATGGACCGTAGTTGATCAAGTCCATATGATTTAAAACAAATATTTATTCCATAAATATTTTCACACAATTACTACAGAAAATAAAGTAATTAAAGGTACTCGGTTCGTAATATGAACCACGTGAGGTTTACTCACCTCTAAATTCCCGCTGCGTCTTCTTAACAGCTCAAAACAACGATCCGAAATCGTTCACCAATCAATCCATCAACCACCTAGTCAAACACGATCTTAACTTAGCAATCATTCATAAACCACACATATACAGAAATCCAACGGTCGGATCGAAATTATATGATGATCCAACGGTCGGATCCTCACGGATCGCCCTTAGGATCATCCTCCAATATTATCACGAAGATCCAACGGTCAGATCTTCTCGAATCATCCTTACAAACATCTCCACAAAATTATATGAAAATCTGACGGTCGGATTCTCACGAATCGCCTTCCGAATCACTATTTCTCAATTATACGAAGATCCAACGGTCGGATCTTCGCCCATGACCACACAAAGCCACTGGGACAGTCATAAGATCATCATAACAAAACTACAAGTCCATCTGACGGTCCTAACTTCACATATTACGAATCAAACGATCGAAATCGATCGAAACGTAAAAATTCATAACTTAATCATATGATATCCAAAAATTGCGTATAATATATCAAAATGATCGTATTGAAATATAGAATCTGAAAATGTACAGAAACCATATTTTTGATCCCCGGAGGTGGCCGGAAAGGGCCGCCGGAGTTAGTGGCAGAGCCGCCGCCGACCACCACCAATGGTGTCGGGGCCGGGCTGCTCTTCTTCCTCTCATCATGCTTAACAACTTTCATAACTAGCACGAAGTCTGAAAATGACCGGAAGGGGTCGAAAATTACCTTGAACAGTATGAAGGTGGCCGGAATTTTCCAGAAACCGGCGAGAAACTGCAGAAAACGGCGAGCTCCAATTCGACGTAAAAACGTCAATTTAAGGCTTCGATTCCTTCTGAAGAGTTGTTAAGAAACTCAAGAAGAACTCACTGGTTCAAGAATCACAGAAAAATATGGTCTGTAGCTCGAGATATACCGATCGAAAGCTTCGGTGGTCGGAAAAATTCCAGAATTTTGCAGAATCCGGCAAGGCTTGATTTCGACGTCAAAACTTCAATTTCAGGCTTCGATTCCTTCTAGAGAATTATTCAGAACTTCCTTATGAACTCAACAAGCCAAGAATCACAAGAAACGATCGTGTATAGCTCGAGATATCTTGATCCGAAGGTTGGTTGTTCGATCCGCACGGGTCGAGCTCCGACGAACGTGAAAACGTTCAATCCAGTTCCGATCCTTCTTGGTGCTTGTATAGGAAGATGAGGCGAGCTCAATGAGCCAAGAATCAAGTGAAATGGTGCTCTGTAGCTCGAGATATCGAGTTTGGAACGAAAACGAGCTAAACCGGACTCGGGGTCGCCGCCGTCGCTGCCGGCCGTGCCGCCGCGCAAGGTTACCTCCGGTAGCTGCGCAAGGTCGAGGCGAAGCCGTGGAAGGTGGTCTGAGGTTGTTTGGTGGTCTGTGGTGGACGGTGCAGCACGATGAACAAAGCTCTGTTTTGTTTCTTCGACTGTGACGAGAGGAAACGAGAGAGAGAACGAGAGAGAAATAGAGAGGAAAGGAATTAAGTTTCTGCTGTCGGTCGATCGAGTGTCGGCAACAATTCATAGTGCTCTAATCGACAATCATCATGAAAGGTAAAGAATGAAATGATCATGTTCCTTGCTTTTGATTAATTATAAAAAATCCGGTTATTACAAAAATTTAAGGAGGTAAAATAATTTTAGCTCTAAATTTTATTCATTTTAATAAGGACAGAACATCTTGTACACAAGCTCATAACACCAGGACATGTTTGTTATTCAAAACTGGATTGAGACCGGAACAAAAAAAAAAAAAAAAAGTATTTAGTCACAAACTTCAGCTTTCCTCGGCAGAAAAATCCATATAGACCCTCCTGCGAAGAAATAGAAGTGAAATCCCATACAGACCCTAAGCACATTAATTAAGTTGTAGTTCAAAAATAGATCTGTCTTGATCAAGGCATTACCGTACCAGATGTCCAGACTTATTTTGTAGGAAACTAAATACAGATATACACAAAGATGTTGCTACATGGAAGAAGTAAAAAGAAAATAATGGAAGTGATATATGATTATATGGCCATGAGCAATGCCTATTTCGAAATAAAAGAAGATCCATATCTCGCAACTGTCCCAAAATTATGATTGCTAATTCAGCCTGTTCAATAATGAATGTACTTTCCTATCTTTACAAGAGGCGGTACCAGCAGACTAAGTCAAAATAAATCTACTAGGGTATGGTTCTGTGCATAAGCTGATTTCAAATCTCTGCATGCTTCCATTTGATCAGCACAGTGCCGCAGTTGCATGTTTTTTGCAGTTAGAGATAGAATCGAAACTAAAACTCTTCATATATAAAACTGTTTCTAGACCTTTCCTTTTGATGAAGGGAGGTTCCTACGAGCTTCGAAGGCTTTGGAAGAAGACTTCGTTGCAGAATTTGTGCCTTTGGAGGGAGCTGAAGGAGTAGGTAGCTTCATGAGCAGCATCTGTTTCCAGAGGTCCTTAGGCAATGCTCTTGATGCTTCTGATGATGATGATGATGAGAGAAGTAAGCAGGCCGAGAACTAGATCCAAGAAAGCTGATTTTCCCCCCACATTTCCTATAATATATTTCGCTCATATATGTTTGTAATTTTTGTTATAGCAAACAAGTCATTGAAAAAGAGAATGCACAGAACGGTGGACAAGATGTCCACAAGCTATAATAAAAAAACTAGCAAAATATCAGAGACAACAGCGACCCCGACTCCAAGACTGCAATATATGTCCACATTCGATAAAGCCATTAATGCTACTGTCCAAATCTTCCTGGCTCATCGCTACTCACTTATTTAATTATCTATTTCCCAAAAGACCTGTCTAGCATCCTATTCCAATCAATCAGTTACCTGGAAACAGATTTGAAAGATCAGATCCCGAAACACTATTGTAGCGCATAATTATTAGAATGTTCTTTCAAAGCAGAGGAAAGTTCTACGGTATCTGGATGAGTTCATTTCAAACTGCACTTGCAATAGCCCATTGTTTTTCTTTCTTTTATTCCTATAAGCTACTACATTTCAGAGTAACATAAACTTCTAACCTGTCATTGAAGCATACCTAATGTCGGTTTCTTCAGGAGACCACTTGCATTTTACACTCCCAAGCAAACTGTTTGGTATGTTTCACTCTGAACACAAAATCCACCAATTAATTCCTCTATCGATCTCCATGGTATTTTGGATAAAAACTGAAACTTGGAGGGGAAGTTGAAGTGAGAACAAGAATTAGTGCTGTAAAGAGCTTTTCTACTCTCTCATCTCCTCTCCTCCAATCCATGTAGTTGTGGACTAATTAAAGTCTGGGGCTTGAAGGTAGAGTTATTCCAAGTATCTCGGCTGTTCATCCCTCCTCCTTTCCTTACCTTCATAACATAACAAAGAATCGTTCCTTCTATGTCTTCTCCACACCGATAGCTATTTCCTTTAACCTTTATAGGATTAAAGCTTAGATCTTCTTTATGGAATTCAAGTATGCCCTGATATAGCTTTTCCTAGTTTGAAGCTACTTTCCAGATCTCTCTCTGTTGCCTTTTGTTCTCTTTCTCATTCTCAGTAGGTGATCTGCATCAAGTGGTATCAGAGCACCACGTTTCTGGCCCTCCAGAACAACCCAATGGTTCGTGGTGGACGCCGTGGTGGGCGCGGTCTTCACGGACGTGACCTGCGTGATCTCGAGAATGAAGAACTAAGGAGACAAGTGCAGCACTTAACAGAGCGATTGGAACGCTTTGAAGCCCGGAGTCGTGAGGAAGATGGTTCAGCCTCCGACGACGACAATGAAAATCCCTTTCACTTTCATGCTCTGCATGAAGAGCCAGGTGGAGAGGGCAGGTATGATCGTGCTGGTCAGTTCGATATGAAAGTGGATATTCCAGAATTTGAAGGGAAAATCAAACCAGAGGTATTTATTGATTGGCTAAATATGGTAGAAAGAGTCTTTGACTATAAAGAGATGCCAGACCATCGTAAGGTAAAGCTTGTTGCTGTCAAGTTAACAAAACATGCATCAGCTTGGTGGGAGCAGTTGAACATGAGAAGAGAGAGGATGGGCAAATCAAGAATTACTACATGGGAAAAGATGAAGAAGGCGTTAAGGGGAAAGTTTCTGCCAGACAACTATCTTCAAGAATGGTTCTCAAAGTTGTATAATTTTTCACAAGGAAACAAATCAGTGGATGAGTACACTGAGGAATTTGATTTGCTCATGATTCGTTGCGGCATTGATGAGTTACGAAAGGAAATTCATGATGTGGCAACCTTGCAGCCTTATTGGTCATATGATGATGTTTACAAACTTGCAGTCAAAGTAGAGAAGAAATTGAAGCAGAAGACTAATCGAACAACTAGTGGGTTTGGTGTTCGCAACCCCATTCGAAGGGATCAACCTTTCGTGTCAGTTCGAGAACAAGAAAAGCCGGGTTCAAGGCTTTTTGAGAAGGGAGGTATGGGTAAAACGGATGGCAGTTCAAGTTCTAATCGACCAACCTGTCCAAGCAACAGATTGGTGAAATGCTTCAAGTGCTCAGGTTTGGGACATTTGCAAGCTGATTGTCCAAATAAAAGTTTTATCAATTTCACAAATGAGGCTTTTCTTTTGGAAAACTTAGTGAAAGAGGATGATACTCCTATATATATATGATGAATATAACGATGATGATGATGGTGTTACATGGAGTGATCATGGGGAGGCCCTCAGAACTGAAAATGCTTGAGAAATTAAATGCTGCAAGAATACCCATTCAGCTCATCAAGGTAAACTTTTTTTTTTAATTTATTTATTTGGCTGGATGGGAAACATACCCACGATCTGCTTATATTTTATTGTTTTCTTTCATTGTGTTTTATATTTTGCTGTTACATGCTATGTTTGCTGTGTAACTGATTACTCAGGCTAACAACATGCAAAAGGCTTCAACCAGTGTCTCCATTGTTGTCATCTTTGCTAGTCAAGTATCCTGATACACTCCTGGGTCTGGCAAAAAGGGCCTTTATCACTTACTTGAAGTCCATTCAAAATCACAAGGACAAAGAAATTTTTAATCTGTTGGAACTGCCACTTAATGAATTTTCAGCATCTATGGGTCCAAAGCCGGACCTGACATATATGAGGCCCGTGAGTCGGCCGTCTCAGGTCAGGTGTCTCGTCGGGGCCTAATATTTCTTTTTCTGGAGGTATTTAAAAAAGGGATCGTCTACGGTACATTAATGTACCGATACATTGATGTATCGATACATCAAGTAGACTAGTTTAACTGTTTAATACAGAGGTAGACTAGCTCAGTACATGGGTAGACTAGTCTATTTATGCATGGAGTTAGTCTATCCTTGTACCGAGCTAGTCTACCTCTATATTGAACTAGTCTACTTGATGTATCGGTATATTAATGTATTGAAGTCTTTTCTATAAAATTATTAAGTTAAAAAATGTAAGTCTTTTACCAAACAATGAGATTGATTTAGTTGGCAAGTTGTATTCCTTTCCTTTATGTTACTCCTAAACTAGGTTCGAATCTCATTTTTGTTATGTATTTATTTTTCTTTTCAATTTTGTTTGTAAATATTTTTTTTGGCTTTTTTAAATTTTCTATAAAAAAAAAATGTAATCCCATTTTTATTTTTCGCCTCAAGCCTCAAAATCTCAAATCCGGGCCTGTATGGGTCTACCAATGACCCCCAGAATCCGTTTTCCAAATCAGAAAATGAAGTCCAAGACAGCGGGAGAACTATATCCTATTGGTGAACCAGAAAGTTCTGACATGGAGAACGGATTGGAGATTCCCAAAGAGGAACTTGATATTGGTGATTTGAATGAGGGGGAAGTGGATAACGATGTTCTTCTAACAAATGAGGGAACAGAGGAAGGAACAAAAATTGGAGATAATGTGTATGTTCTTTGTCCATTACGTTTTTGCATATTTTTGAAAATTAAGATTAATCCTGCACAATTCTGTTGAATCAGAACCAAATCACACGCAAGTAGGTTGGAAAATTTTATCCAAATGTGTTACTTATTACCAAGCTCTTGCTTTTCACTTTTTTATTCTGTATATCTGTTATTTATTGTAGTTTCAGTTAATTATACTTATTCCGCTGTAGGCCAGTGACTCCAGTCATGAAGAAAAGGAATGGACCTATGGGAACTAGGACACACTTTAATGATTCGGGCAACCCGATATCGCCCTTTGCAAAGATGGCTGGTACCGTACATGCTAGTGATCCCATATTGCTTGATGAACTTAAAGGTATGCATTAACTCTGAAAATTTCCACTAGATAATAGGCCAGATACAGTGCTACTCTATCTGTCACTTGTATACAGTTGGGCAAGAGTTTTATGATTTTTGTTTCACCGAAAAATGTGATGTCATGGCTAAACATGCTATTCATTGATGGAATGTACTTGCAGATGCTTTAGTTCAGTGTCCTGATATTTCTTATTTTTGCTGCAGACATGAAACAAAAATATTATGATAAGGTTAGGGAAGAGTTGAAGAGATCAGAACCAGAAGACAAGATTCTAGACCGCCAGCGTTGCAACGAAAAACGAAGGAAAGAGAAGATGAAGAGGAGTAGAGTGAATGAAGGAGAACAGGAACAGGATGATCTTTCTGATTCCAAGGAAGAGCCATATGAGTATCGACCCTGCAAAAGAAGGGGTTCGCTGCTGACTTTTCCTTTAAACTAGTTTTGGCTCAAGATTTGTTATAATTCCAGCCATCTGTAATTGTAGAAAGTAATCCCTAAATTTTAAGTTCACAAGATATTTCCACACTATCTTTTGCAATCTGCACTCCCTCTCGTATTTTCAATATTTTTGACGAGTTGGTGTTATAATTTATCCCAAAATGCCCAATCCTCATCTCTTTATTCCCAGATGAGTCATGAGATACCGTGTCTTGCACATAAGTAGTTTCTTTGTTGCATATGAGTTCTTTGTTGGTTATAATTTCTACACTTCAGACATGAATGAATGGGTTTATGAATTACTGGAATTGAGTAATGACTAGACTGCTGTATGATGTTTGTATCAAGATTGTATTATTTCTAATGAAGTTGGTTTTCTTTGAATGTTAGCAAAAATTTAAATTTTGCCTGAGGTTTTCTTTGGGTGTTCTGGGTTAGAATGCTATTCATTCAATTTTCTATTAATAATTTATTTATTATAATGTAAAAAATATATTGTCATATGCATTCAATTTTCATATTGAGGATGAAGATTTTGGAAAATGGTTTGATTCTCACGGAAGAATCTAACTAGCTAGTTAATCTCGATTTCCCTTTGAAGTAATTATTTTTCAATCATCTTATTAAGTGATTTTTGAATAGATGTAATGTATCATCAATTTCAATATTATAGAAAGGAAGTGCGTTTCAAAAAAAAAAGAAAGGAAGTGAAAAATTATTTTTCGCTATTTGTGTAAAGAGAAAATTAGACAGCAATTCTTCTCAGATAAGTTGGTTGAGGCATTCACTTTGCTTTGGATAGGTCGTGGGTTCTAATCTCTTCTGCAGCAACAAGGAATGAGGTTTTGTGACAAATATCCCCTAATGACCATAGGAATGAAATTTTGTGATAAGATGCAACCGTTTTTGTTCCCCCAAACAAGACACATTATCTCCAAGTCTTGCTTCTCAACATGTTAGGAGGTATGAAGCTATGGGTTGGTTGACCAAACCTCCTTGTGCACTTTTCTAATTTCCACAGCTCCAGGCCTTCTTTTGCTTTGCATGTCATGTATATACCTCCTCTAATTCACGTATTTCACAATGACAGAACAAATGGAGGACTTTGAGATTTCAAACCATTTGCTTCAATACCAGAAATCTACTTTCTTTTGGTAAGAACTTCTACTTTCTGTTAAATTCCTGTTCTTAAATCTATTCAAAGTTCTTGTGGAATGCACTTTTGATAATTACCCAGCTTTGGTCCCATTAGGATGGATAGGACTGGAAAAGACCAAAGCTCAATTACTGCACTCCCAAGTGTTTGATGTTATGCCTCAAAGACAACACCCAAGCTAAACCAGTGGGCTATTCTATGATTTTCGAAAAACCTATACTTCTTGTTTTACTCTCAGTTTTTAACAGCTTAAAATAGACTCTTCAATTATCATTTTGGAACTTGGTTTTGTGAAAAACGGAGTTAAAGTGAGATACGTGTGCTATTATGAAGTTATTGCACTATTTCAGGATTTCTGCAGAATCCAGCTTTTCCGTAACTTCAGATTCTTGTTTGACCCTTCATTTGAACTTCGATTAGCATGAAACTTTGCAAAATAGTAGCTTTGCATGTCTACTTCAAATCTGGAAAGTTGTGCTTGAAATCACTGAAAGACTAATTGTTGGTGAAATTTTCTTGCTTGTTACAAGTTTTCTGAAATTTTCTCAAACTTGCAGCTTATTGTTGCAAACAATTGATTTGAGAACCTTTACACTTATTTTTCTGTCCTCGATCTTCAGTAAGTTAGATTAGACATGCAAAGCATGCCTTGAAACTTAACTTCAGTTCGAAAGGCTTAGAAAAGGTTGTCTTTGTTTGAAAGTAACTACAAACCAGTGTTTTCTATGCATTCTGTTCGGAAACATTCTGATCAATGTTTTCTTCTCAGAATAAGCCCACACATGGTGAAGCTCTAACTATTGCTCAGTCTCTAATTGAGTGATTTAGTCTAAGGGAGAAATGTTATTAGGACTGATGGTGGTTTACATGTTCATAATAGGATCAAGGACTCAAGTGAATTGAAGAGTGGTTCTGTGGTACTTGCTGGGAGTTACACATCAAGGATTCCAGGTAGGGGGTCTTCACTAGTTAGAGCTTTTCTTGAAAGATTTCTATGTTTTTGTGCATACACATTGCATAGTTTTTAAGTGGTGACCTGAGAGTGAAGGGAGCAAAGCGACTACCTTGGGTTTCAATCCCCTAAACCTCCGGAGGGGCTATACGGACTAGAGGACGTCTAACATCCTTTGAGGTGTGGCGTTACTCCTAGGTGGTATGGCGTAAAAGGCCACTCTCACTACTTCTTGCTGGTTGTTTGTGCATTTACTTTAGCAAGTAAGTAGTTGGCATTAAGACCGGTCATCGGTTTGTAGAAAAATGGGTACCCCTTCATGCATACTTTTCACTGGAAACTCTCATACAAAACTTTAGTTTTCTGCCATTGTTGCTTAGAGTTTATTGGTACTAACTTTCAATTAGTTTTCAAACCTAGCTAGCGTTACTTCCTACTGAACATATGAACGTAAGTGATGCTCACCCCTACTCATTTCAGGTACTGTGCACGAAGTTGAAAGGGAGCAGAACTGAAGTGGTGGCTTTTGGCATTTTGCTGCTTGTCAACTCCTGCCTTTTGAGGTCTTTTATCCTATTTTGAAATCCTGATGTTCTTTGGTGTATTGAGCCTTTATTTTGCTGGAACTATTGTTGTGGAAAGTTGAACTCAGCTTGTTGTAAATCTGTGTAAAGGCTCACTTTTGCTTTGTGTAAACATCTAGGCTAGTCATCTATTGAATCACTCTCAGTGATCTATTTTGAGCCATGTATATATTAAAGGCCATGTTTCTCAGCTCTAATATGTGAACCAGATTTGCACCCTTCTATCTCCTATTTTTACGTTTCTAACTACTCTTGCTAAGCTTGTTACTTCAGTTGGATAAATCCTATTTGCTGTTGTCATTGCTTGAAATTTTTGCACAAATTGTAGTGCGAAGCCTCAGATTTCAAACCTTTTTGAAGTCTATTTAGTTTGGCTAACTCAAGTTTATTTAACATCAGACTTCACTTGAGTTTATGTAGTTTCTTTTTTTTTTCATCACCAAAGGTTGAGACACGTTGATTCCAAATATCAAGTTTGCAGCTGCCCAAAAACTTAGTTTTGTTATCTTTAGACTTGCGCATCTTAAGAAGTTTGAGTATTACTTTGACAATACTTAAACTTCGTAAGATGTGACGTCAACCATTTTGGGGCGTTACAGAACATCATTCACAAACAGAAATAGAAAAGGTGACAAAGGGTCTCCTTGTCGAAGGCCTCGAGTAGGTTTGAAAAAAGGTCCTCGTTTACCATTTATCAAAACTGACAGAGAGGAAGTACAACCGCAGCTCATAACCAACTTCACCCATTCCCCTGCAAAACCCATCTTTAGAAGCATAGCTTGTAGAAAGTTCCACTCAATACGATCGTATGCTTTATTCATGTCCAATTTCAAAGCGAAGGCCGAATTATTAGCATTTCTGCTGAGCTTTAAGTGATGATAAATTTCATGAGCAACAATAATGTTGTCCTGAATCTGTCTCTCTGAAACGAAAACTGACCGATTCTCAGAATCAAACTTGAGATGAAAGGTTTCAGGCAGTTCACAATGATTTTGGTTAGGATCTTATAGGAGAAATTGCACAATGCTATTGGCCGAAAATGGTTAGCAGTAACTGGAGCTTTGATCTTAGGAATTAAAGTTAGGTGAGAGCGATTCATGACTTATAGTAACAGAGTTGAATTATGATGTTGGAGGGCTAATTCATGGATCAAATTTCGAACTAGGTCCCATTGGTGCTGATAAAAAACGCCGGAGAAGCCATCAGGACCTGGAGCTTTGGTAGCACCCAACTCAAAAACAGCGTCCTTTACCTCTTGGAGAGTAACTGGGTAAGTAAGCTTAGCATTCATGTCAGCAGTAACAATGATGTCCACAAAATCCAAGACTCTTGGGGGCCATTAGAAGTGAATAGATCCTGAAAATGAGAGGAAAAAAGGCTAGTAATCTCTTTTTCAGTTTCCAATCAACTCCCATTTGAATCTTTAATTATGAGAATCTTGTTAAATTGTCTTCTTTGGAGGGTAGAATGGTGGAAGAAACTAGTATTCTGATCACCTAGTTTCAACCAATTAACTCTGGATCTTTGGTGCCAATACATCTCTTCTTGAGTCCAAAGTTTGGTAATCCGGGCTGTTAAGTTGTTGATTTCCTGCAAAACGTTTGGTTGTGTGGACACATAGAGCTTTTCAAGGGAGGATATCAACTTAGTCACTTGAATACTGGGGTCAAAGAAAGATTTTTTACTCCAAGCCCTCAAAACTTTGCCACATCTGGAAAGGTTGGAATTCCAAACTGTCATTGCTTGATCTTGAACATTCTGCTGCCAAGTGTCTTGGACAAGAGTAGAGAAGTCCTCATGAGTTGTCTAGTATTGTTCAAACCTAAAGTGGGATGGAGTCTTTACCTCAATATGGTGAGTGTCTAGCATAATCGGACGATGGTCCGAGCCAATTTTGGGCAAATGAAAGACCTGAGAACGAGTCTGAGGGGTACATCATTCCAAGTTTCCCAGAGCCCTATCCAGTCTTTCTTTTATGAACACTTGACCATGCTAAATAGAAAACCAAGTGAATTCAGGACCATGGTAATGCAAATCTCTAAGTTGTCTACCACTTAGAAAAACACGAAACAGATTAACTCTCCACTGAGCAGGGGTGTCACCTCACCATTTTTAAAATTCTATAGAATTTCATTAAAATCACCTAAAACTAACTAAGGCTGAGCTTCAATCCCAAACTTAAGGTGCATAAGAAGCCAAAAAGCTGCCTTTTCATTCTCATGAGGGTTGCCATAGAACCATGTGATTTTGCACACAAAATCATCAGCAAGAAAACAAACAATAGTATATATATAGTTTGAAGTCGAGACAAGAACAGTAACCTGGACAGAGTCATTCCAGAAAAGAGCTAAACCTCATCCGGTTCGAAGGGGATTTACAGCATGGTAATTGATATACTTCAGTTGCTTCTTCCAGTCCTTAATGGTACCCTCTTGTTGTCTCGTCTCCATTAGAAATAGGATCTCCGATTTTTGTCGATGACATAGCTTCCTCAAAGCTTTACCCGTGAAAGGGGTTCCAAGTGTTGTTATTGACTTGACTTGATAGGTAGATAAAATGTTGTCTCCCATGTGTGATAGCTGCATGTGCTGCTTAATAGCATAATTATAGGCATGTATATGTGCTTTTGAAGTGGGCAACCGAAAGAGTTGAAAGCATGTGAACTAGATGCATGTGCTAGGATTAATTATACATATGCAGACAAGAGAATTATGGAACATGGCAGCCAAAAGTAGAGAGTGAGAAAAAGAAGTCAAAAAGAAACAAAAGTAGAATGAATATGTTTCTTGATAAGTGGCAGCCATTGGAACGGAAGGGAATCCTAGGATTAATTATAGACATATAATTAATCATTGCAGCTAGATGAAAGAAGCAGAAGGGAAGACACAGAGAGCAACGTGAAATAGAGAGAAGCAGAAGGGAGAAAACATAATTGATAGCCATCCTTGAATACTCTGTCTTTCCTCTCCTTTTGGAGACTTAGCAATTCCATAGTTGAAGCTTCTTAAGCTTAGTTGTTGGTGTTGCTATGTATTGTATATGAGAAGTAAGAATTCTTCTTCTTCTCTATTTGAATCAAAGGAGAGTTAATAGGTTTGGGTGTATTGGGGATTTGGGTAGAAAGAGTTGTTCATAAACTCTAATTGTATGTTTCTCCAAATTGATCATAGTGGAATATCTTGCCGGCTCCGAAAGTGGATGTAGCTCAATCACACTGATTGAGTGAACCACTATAAATCTTGGTGTTCTTTGTGGTTTGTTTATTAGTTGTTTTTGCTTTGTTTGTTACTGTTGAATTCATATCAATACCTTGTTTGTTACGCTGCCGCACAACAAACTGGTATCAGAGCACTGGTTCTGAATTTGGGAGTTGTGTATTGATTGGATTCAATGGTTGACACAAAGAAAAATTCGAGTTCGGGTTCATCGTCGACTACTAGGCCATCAATTGGCAATGCCAAATTTGAAGTTGAGAAGTTCGATGGAACAAACAATTTTGGCATGTGGCAGTGTGAGATGATGGATGTCTTGTGTCAACAAGAATTGGATATAGCTCTTGAAGACAAACCAGAAGATATGAGTGAGAAGGAGTGGAAGCAGATTAATAAGTGGGCTTGTGGTTCTATCAGATTGTGTCTTGCAAAGGATATGAAGTTCTTTATCATGAAGGAAACTTCGGCAAAAGAGCTGTGGAAGAAATTGGAAGATCGACCAATACATGATCAAGAGTGCTGAAAACCGGTTTCACCTGAAGAGGCGGCTTTTCCGATTCAATTATCGACAAGGTATTTCTATGTCTGAACACATCAGTGATTTCAATAAGATACTTGCAGATTTGGCTAATTTAGATGTGCAAATTAGTGATGAGGATAAGGCTTTGTGTTTGCTAAATTCTCTCCCTGACGAGTATGAGCATTTGATTACAACTTTGTTGCATGGAAAAGAATTTGTGAAATTTGATGATGTGTGTAATTCATTGATAAATAATGAGTGTCGAAAGAAGGAGAAGCAATTGCAGAAAGTGACAGGTGAAGCACTTGTAGTAAGAGGAAGATCTGGAGATAGAAAGTTTGGTGGAAAAAGAGGTAATTCTCGTTCCAAGTCAAGAGGCAAAGTTCCTGCAAAAGATGAGTGTGCCTTTTGTCGCCAAAAGGGGCATTGGAAGAAAGATTGTCCCAAGTTGAAGACTAGAGACAAGAAGGGTTCTGAAGTGAATGTTGCAAAATCTGAAGATGATGAAGATTTTGGTTTTGCATTGAGTTGTTCATCTACCTTTGATGATGTTAAAGAGGATGAGATTGATTTTGCTTTGGCAAGCTCATCTGCACTTGATTATTCTGAGAAATGGATTTTGGATTCGGGTTGTACACACCACATGTGTCCTAACAAGGAATGGTTCTCTACTTTAAGAGAACTAAATGGTGGAGTAGTTTTGATGGGAGATGATAGTCCTTGCAGAACTAGAGGGATTGGTACAATTCGTCTCAAAATGCATGATGGGGTTGTTAGAGAATTGACAGATGTTCGGTATGTTCCGAACTTGAAGAAAAATCTTATCTCTTTGGGAACTTTAGAATCAAAGGGTCTCACAGTTACATTGAAGAATGGAGTTGCCAGAGTTGTGTCAGGTTCACTTGTGATGATGAGAGGTACTAGAGATAGAAACTTGTATTTTCTACAAGGGAGTACAGTGACAAGTGAAACAGCAATTTTTGAGACTACAGATGATGCAGATACTACCAGATTATGGCATATGCGTCTTGGACATGCTGGTGAGAAAGCAATGCAGGGATTAGTGAAGCAAGGTTTGTTGAAGGGTGCAAAGACTTGCAAATTGGAATTTTGTGAACATTGTGTATTGGGAAAACAGACTAGAGTGAAGTTTGGTACTGCAGTTCATCAGACTAAAGGTGCTCTAGACTATGTTCACACAGATGTGTGGGGACCTACCAAAACTGCATCTTTGGGAGGTAAACACTACTATGTCTCTTTTGTTGATGACTTCTCTAGAAGAGTATGGGTGTACACCATGAAGCATAAAGATGAAGTCTTAGATATATTTGTGAAGTGGAAGAAGATGATTAAGACTCAGACCGGTCGAAAAATTAAGAGGCTCAGATCAGATAATGGTGGTGAATACAAGTCTGATCCATTCTTGAAGTTATGTCAAGATGAGGGCATTGTGAGACACTTCACAGTTAGAGAGACACCGCAACAGAATGGGGTGGCAGAGCGCATGAATCGTACTTTACTGGAGAAAGTTCGATGTATGTTGTCTAATGCTGGATTAGGCAAAGAGTTTTGGGCTGAGGCAGTTACATATGCAGGCCATCTCATCAACAGGTTGCCTACTGCTGCAAATGAGGGTAAAACGCCCATGGAGGTATGGTCTGGAAAACCTGCTACTGATTATCATTAGTTACATATTTTTGGTTGTCCTGCTTATTTTCATGTCAGGGAAAGCAAGCTTGATCCGAGAGCCAAGAAGGCTATTTTCTTGGGATTTAATGATGGTGTGAAGGGATTTAGGCTTTGGTGTCCAGATGTGAGGAAAGTTATTGTAAGCAGAGATGTGACATTCGATGAGGCTGTTATGGTTAATCAGAGTGAACAGACTGATTCTCAAAAACAGGAGATGATCATAGAGAGTTTGAAGCAGGTGGAGTTTAAAGAAAAAGTTGATGAAACTCAAATTGATCCAGGTAGTCCCACAGTTGAGCCAGATGATTCAACAAATGAAGATTCAAGTATTGAAGTAGACGCTCAAGCTCAAGAGTCTACACAGCAACATGGACCTATTGCACTTAGAAAAGGAAAAAGGAATGCTCCAAAGCCGGCTTGGCTAAATGATATGGTAACTTATGCACTTCCAATTACTGAAGAAGAAATTCCTTCTACCTATGAAGAAGCTGTGATACATGCAGATAGTGTAGAGTGGGAAAAAGCAATGGATGAAGAGATGAAGTCTCTTCACAAGAACAAGACTTGGGAGTTGGTTCAGTTACCACATGGGAAGAGAGCAATTGGCTGCAAATGGGTATTTGCTAAAAAGGAAGGATCTCGGTACAAGGCTAGATTGGTAGCTAAAGGCTATGCACAAAAAGAAGGAATAGACTACAATGAGATATTTTCTCCTGTTGTGAAGCATTCTTCTATTCGTATTCTATTAGCCTTGGTTGCACAGTTTGATCTTGAGTTAGCACAACTTGATGTCAAAACTGCATTTTTACATGGTGAATTGAAAGAAGAGATCTATATGACTCAGCCAGATGGTTTCAAAGTTGCTGGTAAGGAAAAATTGGTTTGCAAACTGCATAAATCATTGTATGGTTTGAAACAATCCCCAAGATAGTGGTACAAGCGGTTTGATAAATTTATGTTTGGTCAGAAGTACACTAGGAGTCTCTATGATCCATGTGTTTACTTTCGCAAGCTACATGATGGGACCTTCATTTATTTGCTCTTATATGTTGATGATATGCTAATTGCATCTAAGAGCAAGGTGGAAATTGAAAAATTAAAATCACAGTTGAGTGGTGAATTTGAAATGAAGGACTTGGGAGAAGCTAAGAAGATTTTGGGCATGGAAATTGAAAGAGATAGATCCAAAGGCAAGGTTTGTTTGTCACAAAAACAATATTTGAAGAAGGTACTACAGCGGTTTGGCATGGTTGATAAATCTAAACCTGTAAGTACACCTCTTGCCTCTCATTTCAAGCTTAAATCTTCTATGTCTCCTAGCACTGATGATGATATGCAATATATGGCTAAAGTTCCTTATGCTAGTGCTGTTGGTAGCTTGATGTACTGTATGGTGTGTACTAGACCTGACATTTCACAAGCTTTAAGTGTGGTGAGCAGATATATGCATAACCCAGGTAAAAGCCATTGGCAAGCAGTGAAATGGATTCTACGGTATATTCTTGGTACTGTGGATGTTGGAATTGTGTTTCAGCAGGATAAGATGAGTCAGTGTGTTGTTGGATATGTGGACTTTGATTTCGCAGGTGATTTGGATAAGTGCCGATCTACTACAGCTTATGTGTTTACTCTTGCTGGTGGAGCGGTGAGTTGGAAGTCGAACTTGCAATCTACTATTGCTCTGTCGACTACAGAAGCTGAATACATGGCGGTAACAGAGGGTGTAAAAGAAGCAGTTTGGCTTCGTGGTTTGCTTGAGGACTTGGGAATAATTCAAGATTATGTGGATCTCTATTGTGATAGTCAGAGTGCTATTTATTTGGCAGAGAACCAGGTTACTCATGCTCGCACTAAACATATCAATGTCAAATTTCACAAGATTCGTCAACTGGTGGAGGATGGTGATATAGAGCTCCTGAAAGTTGGAACTGAAGACAACCCTGCTGATATGTTGACCAAACCAGTTCCATTGAGCAAGTTCAAGCATTGCTTGAACTTGATTGGTGTTCGTAGCATTTGATCTTCCCTACGGGGATGTCGGAGCGGCAAATTGGTATGTGATATTCTAATTGTGATATTATTTATCAAGTGAAGCCAAGGTGGAGATTGTTGTTATTGACTTGACTTGATAGGTAGACAAAATGTTGTCTCCCATGTGTGATAGCTGCATGTGCTGCTTAATAGCATAATTATAGGCATGTATATGTGCTTTTGAAGTGGGCAACCGAAAGAGTTGAAAGCATGTGAACTAGATGCATGTGCTAGGATTAATTATACATATGCAGACAAGAGAATTATGGAACATGGCAGCCAAAAGTAGAGAGTGAGAAAAAGAAGTCAAAAAGAAACAAAAGTAGAATGAATATGTTTCTTGATAAGTGGCAGCCATTGGAACGGAAGGGAATCCTAGGATTAATTATAGACATATAATTAATCATTGCAGCTAGATGAAAGAAGCAGAAGGGAAGACACAGAGAGCAACGTGAAATAGAGAGAAGCAGAAGGGAGAAAACATAATTGATAGCCATCCTTGAATACTCTGTCTTTCCTCTCCTTTTGGAGACTTAGCAATTCCATAGTTGAAGCTTCTTAAGCTTAGTTGTTGGTGTTGCTATGTATTGTATATGAGAAGTAAGAATTCTTCTTCTTCTCTATTTGAATCAAAGGAGAGTTAATAGGTTTGGGTGTATTGGGGATTTGGGTAGAGAGAGTTGTTCATAAACTCTAATTGTATGTTTCTCCAAATTGATCATAGTGGAATATCTTGCCGGCTCCGAAAGTGGATGTAGCTCAATCACACTGATTGAGTGAACCACTATAAATCTTGGTGTTCTTTGTGGTTTGTTTATTAGTTGTTTTTGCTTTGTTTGTTACTGTTGAATTCATATCAATACCTTGTTTGTTACGCTTCCGCACAACACCAAGGCCCTAACAATTCCAAGAAATAAGCCTTATGGCTGGTTGCGGTCACCACTAATAATAATTGTGGGTGAAGCAATGTCCTATCCGGGGAGTGTCCAACTCCGGTTCAGAGAACTGAAATCTTAAATTTGTGTAGCGTGGTGAAGTGGTGATGGGTGAGTCGAATTTGTGGAATTAGTGGTGGGCGTTTGGTGATGGCGGTGAAACTGGATTGGAAAATTGGATCTCTCTATTGTTAAAAGGGTTTGATGGGTAATGGATAAGGTTGAACGGGTAATGGAGTTGAAACGGTGATGAAAGTGGAATTATGGATAGAGTGGTGATGGGTGAGAAAACGGTGATGGCGGTGGAAGTGAACCGTGAAAAATTGATCTCTCTTTAGTTAAAAGGGTTTGATTGTGGACGAAGAGGTTGTTTGAGTGATGGATTTGAAATAGTTGGATTGGGGACGAAAAGGTTGAAACGGCAATGAAGGTTGAATTATGGGTAGAGTGGTGATGGGTGAGAAAACAGTGGTGGGTGGTGAAGGTAGAACCGTACACGACGGTGGAAATTAGGAATGTCCTAAAGGCAACACTAACCTAGTCTAGTGGGTTTTCTCTAGAGAGAGAGTCTCTAAGGTCTGTCTCAGATAGTCCGAATTTATAGGATGAAAAAAGCAAGAGGGAAGTAGCCTAGCCGGTACATTAACAACGCCGTACTAGACCAAATTAGAGACCTATAACACACAAACCCTAGGAAAGAAATTGAGCAGGAGAAATTTTGAAAAGTAATCTAAATTTAAGGACATGAATTGAGTCATTCTTGGAAGAAAAAAAAAAAACAAGAAGAAGAAGAAGAGGACATGAATTGAGTTTTCACCTTGTTTTTTTTTTTTTTTTTTTGAAATGGGGCTGGTGCGGCTGCCCTCAAGCCTTGATTAATGAAATTGCAGAATACAAGGGGGGGACGTAGAGCCTGAACCCCAGATTACAGTAAGCATAAAGAGAACATCCTGAAATAATACCAAGACTCTCTACAAAATCTATGTACTCTGACAAGCACCAATTAGCAAAGAGTGCACGAATGGCTACTCTATTTGCTTTGAGATAGCGGTGACATACCGGAAAGATAACTCTATAACGAAGAAGCATCATTGCAAATAACACAGCTTTCCCACTATGTTGCCACACGGAAATAAATCCGGCGACACTTAATTTCATCCTGCCACTAGGAGGTTGCGTCCATTTGATCAAGCAAATAGCTCGTCGCCTCACTAAGCCAGACAAGGCACACTGAGTGTGCAATCCGGGACAAAGCCCACGTCGCCCCACCAATATTCGATAAGGACCTATTTCTGGCATAAAGCCACGTTTAACAAAGAGTACAAAATAATAGAACAAAACAGAGAAATAATCTAAATAATAAACTGGGCCTAGAGCCAAAGCCCAGGCCCATGTACCGGCAAGCCCAAGTCTATGAAGAGAAGTGCAGAGAGCACGACGCATCCATCTCGCCTGCTCCTCCCACGCCGTCGCACCACCGGCAGCTCCATCACCGCCAACTTGACGACGTGCAAGAGCTATCTGACCCTCCAGACCTCCATCCTCCCCACTACTCCAGCAAGCCAGGCCACCCCTCCCCATTCACCTTGTTTCTTAGATTCATTGAAATGTTCCCAAATGAGAATAAAAAATACTACAATATCCTTCAAAATAATAAAAAAAATTATTTTTTCTAATATAGGTGAATTTTTGGGACCCTAATAACCCCATTTCCCATCAAGGCGGCAACGGAAAAAAAAAAAAAACGCTCGCGCTCTCTCTCTCTCCCTCCCTCCCTCACTCACACCGTCCTGAAACCCTAATTCCCAAGACCATCATGACCACTGTGCTGGCAAAGCTCATGGCCGGCCACCGATGCCAAGAGGCTAAGCGCCAGGAAAAGTCGCGCCAAGCAACTCAGGAAGACCAAGGAAGCTGCTAGGAAGATGAAGATTGGCTCTCTCCCTCAACTCCGCAGAATTTATGCTTATGCTTACGAATATGCGAGGTTGGAGAAGTGTTGGAAGAGACTTGGTGAAGCGGTAAAGATCTATACGAAGGAGGAACGCCTCTTCAAGTGGCTTGCAGGGGTGGAGGAAATTTTTGTTGAGGATTAGGATGAGATGAAATTTCTCCGAAATCTGATCCAGGTCAAGCATATCGATGTCTCTCGCATAAGATTCACTGTGCAAGTAGCTCATGATTTCGCAGTCAGGCACGTTGCTTGTGTGTTTGGCTTAAACCAATCAAACTTTTATTGATATTTATGCATTAAATATATTTTGTTAGTGAGTAGTGTTTTATGACTAGCACTGCATGTTTGATAGGGTTAACTATAGTATGTTCATCTAGTTAATTTAAGTAAGAAAAGTAATAAAGATTTTGTATGCGTTCATCTCTGTTCTTGATTGATTACTTTCATCTACATGTTTTAATCCATGATTTATGTTTAGATTATTTGTTTTCATGTTAATGGTTGTTAATTCATCCTTTCATCTCCTTCGTTTCCGAAATCGATCTTGATTTATCGTTTGATCGATCACTTAGGTTAAATAGTTAGATTATAATACAAACTCTTATAACCGCTCTTATCTTGTAATTTTCATAAATCCTTATAGTTTTTTTTTTATTTTTGTTTTATACTTTGTGAATAATACTTATTTGTTTAACGTTTTTAAGTTTTTAACAAAAAGTGTACCCCAATCCCCGGCTTAAAATGACCCCTATGCAGGGTTAATTTTGAGCACTTATTTTGAGCGCATCATTGACGAAAGCAATGCGGCATTGGTCATCATTGAACTCGGTCATAGCTTTCCAAGTCTCTGATACCTCAAAAAATTCCTTTTCAGCCCCGTTGTGAAAATTCACAACAAGGGGTTCGATCACGATAGAGGTATAATTTTTTATATGTTTCTAGAGATCAAAGGTAACGACATTTCTTTCCACATAAGGTTGCGAGTGCAATTCTCTAAATGTGTTGATGCGTATGGAACAGACCTGCTGGAGAAAATGCTTTTAGGGGTGTGCATTTTAGCCCGAAAACCTGGCTAGGCCCATCTTGAACCAGCCCATCCGAGCCCTACTATATCATTTTCATCAGGAGTTTCCCGAAATTTTATGAATTTTTCCGTTCATTTCCGTGAAATTCTTAATTTCTGAAATATTTACACACAAAAAATATATTTAAAAATTCACGTCAAAATTTTGTTTGAAACTTCCACAAAATTTCACATGTCACCGACAATGAGTTAGTTTTCTACTTCATACTTCCATAGAAAAAATACAAATTTTTTATTTGCAATCAAGTATGGGGGATACACAAGGAAAACGCGATAACCATTTGTCTCTAAATGAGTTTGAATTACTTTCTTTGAGTCTTGGCTCATTAGACATTCTAAAAAAGGGACGTTTTTTAAATTTGTTCTTTGTTATTAGCCAAAAATGAAGTTACATTGAGTTCCTATAATAAACTTAACCTTTGTTCAATCTCAAAAAAAAAAAAAAAGTTAACCCTTGTTCTTTGCAATATGTTATTAAAAAAGGTTTATTTTAAATGTTCTTTGTTCTTCGAATCTGTTCTTTATTCTTCGATTCTTGGCTCAACATATAACAATTCTATTATAAATGTACAATTTAGAGAGGTTATATTGTAAATAGGTTTATTATAGGTTAGTTTAGTCTATGTAAAAGTTTCATTCAAAAATATCAATATCAATCTTTGCCCTACAAGAAAACGCTGACTTTAGGATCAAGTTATCAATATCAATCATTCTCATAGGACAAACCATTGACTTTGGACTCAAACTTAATCTCTACCTTAACAAGTTTGCTTGGCTAACACATTTGAGCTTAATTGGGTCTAATTTCTCGTCTTATAAGAAAATCGTTTTGCATAATTGGCTCTAATTTACATAGGTCATACTTTTCAAAGCATAGTAATTTGTTCTGAACTAATTTTTGGATATTATCTATGTTTTTGATGAAACGATTTGGAAAGATTCAGCTCCTGAGCTTATGGCATTTTTTTATTTTATTTTATTTTATGGTTTTAGGATTTTGCCTTTCTATTATTGCTTTTATTAGAATGAAACAAAATTACTTAAATAATATCTCTGTTTGTCGTGCACAGAAAAAGTATAACCCTCGTGTGTAATCTTTAAATTATTACATTGTATTATTTCCATAAAAATAAAATAAAAAAGAAACACAATCATCTTAAGACCAAAAAGTCATCAACTTGCCATGTATAGGCCATCCAATGTTTGGCTAATTATCCAAAGCAAATGACATGAACTCCCAAGAGTTATGGGTGCATGCTTATAGCAGACTCAGATCATGCAAATCAATAAGCATAACTCATCTCAAACAAACCCACACATTTCTCATCAAAACAAGGCCTCTTCCTCTTCCTCTTCCTCTCCCAACCCAACACCTCATCTACCCTAAACTCATTTCTTCTCCTCATCACAACAACAACCTCACCTACATTCTCTCCTTCTTAAACCACTTGGACAAGCCAGACCTCTGCCTCGGCCTCTACAATGCCATCATCCAAGGCCTCATCCCTTCCAATCCCACAAACAAAACCACGTCCCTTCTTCAAGTGCTTGAACTACTTCGGCATATGCTCCTCAATGGCCTCCTTCCTGACCACTACACTGTCCCCTCTGTGCTCAAAGCGTGTGCACAGTGCCGTGCGCTGAGAGAAGGCCAGCAAATCCACGCCTATGCAATCAAATCCGGACTCGTTTTGTCCAATGTGTACGTCAACAACACAATCATGAGGCTATATGCAGTCTGTGGGTTTATAAATCACGTCCGGAAGGTGTTCGACGAAAGTCCTCAGAGGGACTTGGTATCTTGGACTACTCTTATTCAGGGCTATGTTAAAATGGGGCTGGCCAGGGAAGGCGTGGAGGCCTTCTTTGAGATGTGTGATGCGAAAATGAGGCCGGATGAGATGACATTGGTCATTGTGCTCTCTGCTTGCTCTAAATTGGGAGACTTGAGCTTGGGTAGGAAGATAAGTAGGTACATTGATGATAATGGGGTTTACCCAGATGTTTTTATTGGCAATGCGTTGGTTAATATGTACTTGGAGTGCGGCGATGCTGAGCTTGCACGTGGAGTGTTTGATGGGATGGCTGTGAGAAATGTAGTTTCTTGGAATTCCATGATATCTGGCTTGGCGCATCAAGGGAAGTATAAGGAGGCATTGGATGTGTTCCAGGAGATGCAAAGAATCGGTCTTGAACCGGATGATGTTACTTTAGTTGGTGTTTTGAATTCGTGCGCGAATCTTGGAGTGCTCGAGTTGGGGAAGTGGGTGCATGCTTATGTTGATAGGAATCAGATTGAGGCTGATGGGTATATAGGGAATGCGCTTGTGGATATGTATGCTAAGTGTGGAAGCATAGACCGGGCATTCAGGGTGTTTCAAGGCATGAAACGGAGAGATGTGTATTCGTATACTGCGATGATTGTTGGATTAGCTATGCATGGGGAAGTGGAGGTGGCATTGGATATATTTTCTGAGATGCCTAGAATGGGTATTCAACCTGATGAGGTTACATTTGTAGGTGTCCTTGCAGCTTGTAGTCATGGAGGACTAGTGGCAGAGGGTCAGAAGTATTTCAGGGATATGTCAACTGTGTACAATCTTAGACCTCAGACAGAGCATTACGGATGCATGGTTGACCTTTTAGGTCGTGCTGGGTTAATAAATGAGGCAGAGGAGTTTGTTAATAACATGCCAATTGAGCCTGATGCCTTTGTCTGGGGGGCACTATTGGGAGCTTGCAGGATACATGGGAAAGTAGAGCTTGCTGAAACTGTGATGAAGAAGCTATTGAAGATAGAGCCAGAGAGAGATGGTGCATACGTACTCATGTCCAATATATATTCTTCTGCAAATAAATGGAGGAATGCAGTGCAGTTGAGAAGGGAAATGAAAGAAAAGAACATGACGAAAACTCCTGGCTGTAGTTCAATTGAACTTGAAGGTGTTGTTCATGAATTCAGAAAGGGTGACAAATCACATAAAAGAAGTAAACACATATACAAATTGCTAGACGAGATCATGAGCCACATAAATGATTATGGGGTTTTGGCTCACAGAAGTACATTCTTTTGATAGTTGGAGGCATATCTTTTGATAGTTGGAGGCATATCAACAGACAATTGTTCCGCTAGATAGAGGCAAATTGTAGCTGGAATGATATGATGTAATGATCACTGCAGTTCACTTGGATTTGAGGATTTATTGCAGTTTCTGAGGGGTAAGCAAAACATTGTACTTAATTATTCATTTCTGTGAACCTACTGAGTATCATTGTGAACCAACCTCGTTACTCCACCAGGGGATCATTGTAGCTGCTACACTCGGTACCGCCTAGTGCAGATGGAAATGCAAAGATTTCCCAACTTTCTATGTCTTGACGATTAATTCCATCCAACCCTGCAAGTGTTTTCTTTATCATATTTGTACTATATATTGAATAATTAAATAGGCTTTATCATAGTCTTTAAACCAAACAGTTCATAGGCTTCTTTCTAGTACAAATATGATAAAGGAAACACTTGCAAGGTTGGATGGAAATAAGAGTAAAAGGAAAGCTGAGTATAGTTGGCATTATTGTTTGCATTCCACAGTTTTCCATGAACAAAATTTTACACATTGTTTGAGGGACACACATGCATGTCTACTTCGATAATTTGATTCAAAACTTCTTTATCTCCAACCCCAACAGGCTAGGATAGCTGAGAATCCTCTGATAATTAAGCACTGTATATAAGCTGGTGATACTAGTGTAGTCACACTATATATAAGCCTCTACCATTTCATGAAAATGCATTAGTTCTTAATAGGTACGCAGATTGTGTTTTCCTTTCTAGCTTGAATTTTGTGTGAAAGCAGATGTGTCAACTCTCACATGATAACAAACTATAAATACATGCACTAAGTGAATTGTTGCGTTTAGAAGTTTGTATGTACAATATTTTTACACATAATATGTTTAATCAACTCATTTAAGATGTTGGAGGAAATTAAAAGATCAACGATGTTGGCCACGTATTTCTTTAGATTGATACAAATGGTGTGCCACAAAAGTTGGATATGAAAAATATATCTCCTAAATTAAAGTTCATGTTTGGAGTGCCACAAAAGTTAGTAGTTATTGTCTCCATAAACCCTCAATTTATTTTTAATTTTCAACACTTGGCAACCGTTTAAACTCACTATACTTTCGGTTTTAACTAGTGAGTTGCATAAACCATTTCATTAGGAGTAAATGTAATTACGGTACAACTTCCATAAAGCAACACAGAAAGAAGGGGAATTATTAGGTGGTCTCGGATTACCACGTGGCACTGCCATGTGGTGGTTCAAGATAATAATATCACTTGAATTTCGTGGGAACCATGCAGGGGGTGAAAAAATAAAAGAAAATTAAATTAAAAGATCAATAAGAAACAAACACAAATCATATGGGTCAATAACATCAATCTCATAATGTTCAAACTATAGTTAGTAGTCCACATTTATATGGTAGAAGCTTTCTCTTGTAGTTCTGAAAATAAAGCTCCTTATTTAAGTTAGTTAGTCTAGTACTGTGCCATATTACAATCTAAGTTTGAGAAGCTTCTCTTTTGTATTTAATGTACATAATCAAATAACAAACGTCATGCCAATTTTGTCTTGTCATTAGTCTGGAAGTCTTGAATTTGCAAGAGGGTGTTCCAATTTAGTTCCCTTGTTTTGAAATTGGTCAGTTGTGTGAAGTTTCAAAAACATTTAGTAGTGGTACCACCCAGAATCTATGGATCACTATCCAGATCATTAATAAGTGGTTGCCTCATCTTAATTTTAAGTTTTGAAACTAGGAATGACTTAAATTATCCTAAATTTTAACAGGAAATTATCTTCTCTTCTAGTAATGAACTATATATTCAAATCCTTCCACACACACACACATCTCATAAAAGTTTTCTGTATCCTTTGAACATATGAAGACCTTCTTGTCTCATAATCTAGAGTTGAGGCTGCAAGAATATTGCTAGAGTCAATTTGGAGTTCTATGGTTGGTATATTCTACCAGAAATACCATTAAGTTGATTGATTAAGCTTCAGGGTTGACCAATTACAGAAAGCTAGCCAGAAAAGGTAGAAGTCCTTCTATTTTTTGGATGAGTTGATTCTATATGTCGACAAGAGTGATCTCTAGCAAACCTTAAATGTTTAGTCCAAACTTGTATTCCTTCCTAGTTAGGTTTATCTAGTTGGATGACGTAAACGTATATCTGCTAGTTGTTAAGACAGAGGACAAAGAGAAGAAGGCAATTATAGAACCACACAATTAGCTTGCCTCCTTGAAAGTGTATAGTTTGATGTCTACAAACTTGGCTTTGGACGATATTATTAGCTTGAAAGTGTATAGTTTGATTCCTACAAACATGACGAAAACTCCTGGCTGCAGTTCAATTGAACTTGAAGGTGTTGTTCATGAATTCACAAAAGGGAGACAAATCACATAAAAGAAGTAAACACATACAAATTGCTGGATGAGATTATGAGCCACATAAAGGATTACGGGGCTTTGTCTCACAGAAGTACATTATTTTGATAGTTTGAGGCATATCAACAGACAATTGTTTCCCTGGATTGAGGCAAATTGTGGCTAGAATGATCAACATCACATCACTTAAGTTCACTTGGATTTGAGGATTAATTTATTTCCTGCTTCTGAGGTGTAAGCAAAACATTGTACTTAATTATTCATTTCTGTAAACCTACTGAGTAATTTCAATGTATAAATTTCACTTTATAATGTACAAACTACAGTCCATACTTCACAGTTTTCTTCAATATTTATATGCTAGTAGCATTCTCTTGTAGTTGCAGTATTACAATCTAGGTTTGAGAAGCTTCTGCTATGTTTTCAATATCCATAATCAAATAACACACTGTGTGCCAATTTTGTCTTGTCATTAGTCGGGACGCCTTTAATTTGGAAGAAGGTGTCCCATCCCTTCTTTTGAAGTTGGTCATTTATGTGAAGTTTAAAAAACATTTAGTAGTGATACCATCCGTAATCTATAGGTACACTATCCAGGTCATTGATAAGTGGTTGCCTCAACATATTTTCGAGTTTTGAAAATAGGATTACTGAAATTATAACAGGAAATGTATCTTCTCCGCTAGTGTGTATTTTGAACATATGAAATCCTTGTCTCATCTAGAGTTTAGGCTGCAAGAATATTGTTAGATCAATCTGAAGTTCTATGGTTGATATACTCCACGAACAACACCATTAAGTTGATTGATCAAGTTAACCCAATTGCAGAAAGCTTGCCTGAAAAGGTACAAGTCCTTGTATTTCTGAATGAGTGATTCTCTATGGCCACAAGAATGATCTCTAGCAGACCCCAAATGTTAGTCCAAACTTGTATTCCTACCTAGTTAGGTCTATCCAGTTGGATGACGTAAACGTATGCCCTGCTAGTTGTTAAGACAGAGGACAAGGGAAGAAGGCAATTATAGAACCACACAACTATCTTGCCTCCTTGAAAGTGTATAGTTTGATGCCTACAAACTTGGCTTTATACGATATTATTAGCTTATCCGACATTGTCAAAGAAACGTATTTTGGTGCCATAAGCTTTGGAAACTAATACTTAATAGTTAATACTATTATTATAAGACAATTTTCTACTACTACAACAACCAAATATCTGCTTATTTCATTCCTGTTCGCTAACAAACACCGATCCCACTCATTGACAAAGGTTTCTCTTCTAATTGAGACAGACCATTCTGTTTGCCACCTAAAACTCTAATACTCAATGTTCAGTTTTTTTCGTTCTTCTATCTTGTTTGTTTGGGTTGTTTGGATTTGTTTGCCCTGTTATCCGAATCCGTTTCAAATGAGGCAATTTTTCACTGCAGGGTCTACACATTAGCAATATATCATTCCTATTTGATGCAGATGCGAAACAGGATGCCTCCTATATAGTTTATACATTTTTATACATTCATGTTTTGCTATAATCAAATAGAAAGCCCCAATTAGGGAAAGGTCGAGTGTTGAACTGTTTTCATGATTCTGTGGTTAACTATTTTAGAACTTGAGTTAGGGAAGGATCGATCTAATGTGTTTATGTTATATGTTTATCATGTTTTAACTGAAGTATGTTTTGTACTCTTGGGATTCCACGACATAGGTGACTGGAGGAATAAATTGACAGTTGGGAAATAATTGAATAGGGGGAGACCGAGTCATAAGTACTCTCCTGCTCTGTAACATTTGCTTTTGCACTTGTACCTTAAGCTGTTCTGCTATTCTCAGGATGGTACAGTCAGACTTTCCAGCACGGAATTAATCTTACTTGTTTTTTTCGTTTTTAAATTTTATGAAGCAGAAAAATAACACGTCATTCTAATCATGAAAAAGAAAATTAACCAGGACTATGTGCATATTGTTACTGCGCTCACTGTTGTCACACTGCGATAGAGCCTAAAACAAGGACAGTTACCGCAATGTCACACTACAACAAAATAAATATGTAAGGATAAAATTTCACTAATTAATAGTTGGAGAGTAACATATATAATTCAGGATTAACAAGTGTATTGTAGTCCGAACTAGTGTGATTGATCCAAATAGTAAAAACATGCTTTAATTCCCTTGATATTCACTTTTCCAGACATATTAATATACTCCAGAACGATAGAACTATTGCTCTAGTAAATTAATTTTTTTTATACAATGTCCTTATCAATTAATTGTGCTTTAACTTGTTAAGTATAATATATAATGTACTTTATACAAAAAATAAAAATAGAATAAAAAATTGTCGAGCGTGGCTTGATGGATGTCGTGATCTTAGTTTGTTAACTTTTATAGTTCTATGAAGTCGCACTAAACAAATTTGGATCTTTCTAAATGTACCTAGCAAATATCTAACTACACCCAGCAATATAAATTATGATTATTATTTCCAGTATTACCCCTTATATTAATTTTAGGGAAAAAAAAAGAAAAAGACAAACAATAAAAAACTGCACTTGCTATACATCAATGAAAACCGCCTTCCTCTTCCGTTATTTCTTTGTTTTCTTCTTTGATCTTCCCTCTGTCTATCTTCCTCTCACGTTTTGGAGCCAGCAACTTGAATTAATTGCTCCTCTTTCATCTCAGTTTTACTTTCATATGATATATATGTTGATTAACTTTTCAAACTGGTAATCATTCATACTGATATAATTTACATGTCCAACTAATGAACAAAGGATTTATGCTTTCAGTATTAAAAAAAATAAAAAATCAGTTTCAGCCAAAAGAAAAAGGATGAAGAAGAAATTTCATAATGTAAATAGGGAAACACAAATATATATATGTTTTTCATTATGCAGGGTATTATATGACCGTCAAAACTCAAAAGGCTTGGGCAGAAAAACAGAGGAGAGGAGATGGAGTTTGGGGGTCACCAATGTTTTTTTCTTTTTTGATAAGAAGGAGGTCACTCTTTATTGAAATGATGAGGAAAAATTACATAATGCCAAGTTCTGCTGCAACTGCAGCTAGTAAAGAAGGAGTAGATGAAAACCAAAATTTCTGACAAGTAGATGAAGCATAGGCTGCCATCAAATGTGCAACAGAATTTGCACTTCTTCTAACATGTACAACTTTCAAGGCCTGACCATGAACTAAAGTCTCCACCAGGTCATCGTATAAGCGACCCAAAATAGAGGAATTAATATTTAATACCAGAAGGTTGGAGAAGGTGGAAGAGTGCACTATAGAGATATTCAGGTGAGTTTGAGTTTTTTTTTTTTTTTTTTCCAAAATAAAGGATAATATTAGAAATATAAAGCAAAATATTGAAATACTCGGTACATTAAGAAATTTGCTGGGTACATAAAGCAACCCCCAACAAATTTTTATACCATAAAAACCTTTCCCATTTCCTCGGTAAATTGTGATTTTCCCTGGTAAAATAAAAGTTTGATCTTGTCGTGGAACTCTAAAGCAAAGCTGTTGAATGGGTAGTTTGGGCTGGCGGTTTGCATGGAGAGGTGAGAGGGGGTGGGGTCCACACAAAAACTGTAACTACCTGCTGTTTAAAAATGCAGCTCCCTACCTAAATTCACTCCATGAGAATAATCACCATTTGCGTGAGTGAATTCCCAAAGCCAATACTAGTCTTACCGCTGCCTCACAAAAATTTTGGTACACCCATCCATTGAACTGAAGGCTACTAGGTTACACTATCACAATTCTTGGTGTGGTTTCATTAATAGAAAAGAAACTAATAACAAATGAACAAGAATAATTATTTACTGGTATAGAACTATTATGTGTGTACAGTCTAGATTACTACCGTGGCGACATTTATATACAGAGGAGTGGCAGAAAAAAAAGAAAAAAAAATTAATCATCATCTAAATAAGTAAATAAGGTCATAAAAATCAATTAAGTTGTCCTCGACTAAAGACACGTTTAGTCCAGAACTGAATAATTATTTTAATAATAGCTTCATAATGAGCACGGTCGAGTTCGTTTAAGTATTTTTACACTTAGTTGCGTCTCGATTCATACTTTTACCTACTCTAAGTGCTCAAATTCATAAATCAGATCCATATCATGAGCTTCTGATTATGATAGGAATCACCACATTTAGGTTATAAGAAAACTCTTAGTTCTTACTACTATGTTTAGAATGTGATGGCGGCTTTAAGAGATTGGAAAAACAAAATGAAATCAGAATTGGAGATTTTTTTTTTTTTTTTTAGTTTCACAGTTCAATTTAGTTATTTAAGACGTAATAGAGATTGTAATTACAAGATTAGTTTATGATGTGGTAGACAACAACCAATGTCCATTGCACCTTTCTTTCTCTTTGTAATAAAACCCTAAATCAATTTAACCTTACTACTCATATCTTGTATAATCGTTCACAAATGATACATGTGCTACTCACCCTTGAATTTACATAGAATCAGGTGAATTTCTATCATCCTCTAAGAACTACCAAGTAGATACAGAAATGGAATAATGAAAAATGAAGGGAGGAAGGTGCAAACTTCGCGCAGGGAGGGCCAGAATCAAGAATTTCAGAATGAGGAGATTGTGAGTGGGCCCCAGTGATGGGAATCTCACTATCTCAGTAACAAACTCCCCAGGCCCCAGCTCTGCCTCTCTCTCTCTCTCTCTCTCTCAAATGTTTGCAGTTTCAGACCCTCCCTCTTCCTCTCTCATATAAAGCCTTCTCTCTCTCTCTCTCTCTCTCTCCAGCACCACCCACTTGTTTATTTTGTGAACCAACCTCCTCTGATTCTTGGGTTCTAGCTAATTTCATCCAAAGGTTAGCTTCTTTTTCACAATTCCTCATGATCTTTTTGGACCCCAACTCTCTTCCTGCTTTTGTTTCCATTCCCTTTATTGCTTAATTAATCTCTTTTGGTTTCTGTAGCACAGAGAGACAAATCAACAAGAGTACAAGACCCATCAACTCCATAAAGCCAAAAATGTACGTGGACACTAGTGCTGCAGCTGCCTGCAACTTTGATCCCAGTACTAATAACCCCATGTCAGAATCAGCCCCAGCAGTTGTCCTCCACAGCCACAACACCACCACCACCTTTGCTCATGAAGAAAACTTGAGGAGGCTCTCCATGGAAGAAGAGCTCTCTAACTACCACCACAACGCCGCCATGGAAATTGAGCAGCAGCTTCAGAATGAGATGGATTTTGGCACCATGGACCAAAACACTACCCCCAACCCTCATTTGGTTAACCCCTTTGACACCCACCAAGCCACAAACTGGGACACTACTAATGAAATGCAACAACAATTGCCACAAGGCCCAACACCTGACCTGCTCAGCCTTTTCCACTTGCCCTCCTCCTCTTCTGTGCTCCCACACTCCTCCATTAACTTCCCCCATCCCAAGACCCCCGGAGGCTGTTTCCCGGGGTCTTTCGGGTATGAGGCTCTGCCCGAGA
The DNA here is from genome assembly GCF_958449725.1 of Rosa rugosa. Classification (NCBI taxonomy): domain Eukaryota; kingdom Viridiplantae; phylum Streptophyta; class Magnoliopsida; order Rosales; family Rosaceae; genus Rosa; species Rosa rugosa. The sequence continues at coordinate 21,795,026 of NC_084825.1, forward strand.
CTCCTTCTGGGGCAGCGGCCTCTTCGGTCATGTATGACCCAATGTTCCACCTGAACCAGCTGCCTCCGCAGCCGCAGCCGCCGCTGTTCAGGGAGCTGCTGCAGTCCCTGCCACATGGGTACAACTTGGGTGGGTCCAGAAATGGGTCGAGCTTGTTTAGCAATGGTGGGGATGAGGTGGACGATGGGAGTAGGCAGTTGTTTGAGAATGGGGTGCTGGAGTTTTCTAAGGAGATGAAGCCATTTGGAAGAGGAAGAGGTGGGAATAAAGGGACCAAGCACTTTGCTACTGAGCGCCAGAGGAGAGTCCAGCTCAATGACAAGTTTCATGCTTTGAGGGAATTGGTTCCAAACCCAACAAAGGTATTGATCTCAATTCTGAAATTTAAGGCTCAATCTGATTGGTTTCATGAAAAAATGCATACCCCATTCCACAGCTTTGTCTCCCTTTTGGCTTTGCTAATGGTTCTTTTGCTCAATGTTTGTCTGGGGGCAATTGGTCCTTTTAATTGATAATCTCAATCACTGCAAATATATGGTACCAAATAAGTTTGATCATTTTCATGAAACTATGCCAATAGTAATACTATGAACCTCTTTCATTTCTTGTTTTGCAGTTTCAATTGGCTACCTTTTTGGATGATTTGTATCACAATGCAATTTTGAGACCCTGTCTTGTAGTTTCTTTCATGCTTCCCTCTCTTTTGGTTGATTCTCATTTTGCTTAATTCTTGAAAGATTCCTTATAATTTGATTAAATTCCACAGATGTACCACTTGCATTGATTTTCTTGTTTTAATTGGGCTACCTATTTGGATAGTTTCATAACTGGTTCTATGTTTTGGGCATAACAATGATGATTCTGCTAAATGTTTGGGGAACCTAGCTAGCTTGGGGATCATTTAGAGCATCAATAGTTTCATCACTGTTTCTCTATTTTTGGCATAGTATTGACAATTGTGCTTGATGTTTGGGAAACTTGGGGAACAATTAATTGGAGCAAAGCCTGATCGAGCATCTGTAGTGGGAGATGCCATTGATTACATACAGGAGCTCAAGAGGACTGTGAGTGAGCTGAAACTGCTGGTGGAGAAGAAAAGGTGTGGGAGAGAGAGGAGCAAGAGGCACAAGACTGAGCAGGACATAGGTGCTGGAGACGATGATGAGAGCTGTAACATGAAGCCTCTTGGTGACCATGATCATGACCACTCCTACAACAATGGGTCTCTGAGGAGCTCATGGCTTCAAAGGAAGTCCAAAGACACCGAGGTCGACGTCCGGATCATTGATGATGAAGTCACCATCAAACTGGTCCAGAGGAAGAAGATCAATCTGTTGCTGTCTGTGTCCAAGCTTCTTGATGAGTTGCAGCTTGAACTTCATCATGCTGCTGGGGGACACATTGGGAATTCATACAGCTTCTTGTTCAACACCAAGGTTGGTGGTAACTTTATCTCATGGATTTGTTTCAGTTGGGGCATTTCTTCATGCATTGTTTTAAATTATGAGTTGTTACTTTTTTGTGTTGTGCAGATGTATGAAGGGTCTTCTTTGTATGCAAGTGCCATTGCCAACAAGCTCATTGAGACTCTGGATAGACAATATGCAGCAATTCCACCTACCAATAGTTATTAGTTAAAGGAGGCATGAGAACTGAGATGTTGCTTAGAATTACTACCTAGTCTTTATAATATGTTTCTCTTATAGTATGTTGGTCTAATTACATTATATCATATATGATGCTGATTAGTAGAGATTAAAGAAGTAGACAATAAACTTGGTGTGACAGAAAGCATGAACTAGAATATTATATATATGACTTACTTTTGGGATTTGAGAATATTTATAAAATATAGCATGGTTTTGGTCAGTACTCAGATTACTGTGGCTAGATTCAGGTACTTTGCAGCAAGTACTTGGCTAAAATAATCACTCTTTCTTACTACATCATTTGGTTTTTGTCACTAGTAGTGTACTTGCAAAGGTTCAATAAACGCAATTTTGAAATAGAACAGACTAGCAGTGATAAAACATCTTTGATTTCTCCATATTCCTTGGTCGGATAGCTTTTTTTGTTCGACCAAATCGACGATGTGGAAATTGGTCCTCTAGTCCTTTGCCACTATGGGGTCCTGAAGCAAAAGGGGATTTTACTCGTTGGTGTCAATTAGGCGGTCTGTGGACTTTTGTCGCTCTACATGGTGCCTTCGGACTAATAGGTTTCATGTTATGTTAATTTGAACTTGCTCGATCTGTTCAATTGCGACCTTATAATGCAATTGATCAAAGAGCAGATTTTGGAGAGATTCTTCATCGATGTAGTGGCTGGTGAATCAAAGATCAAAGAGCGAGCAGCCGCCAGGTTTCATTCTTTGGTGGAATACACAGATGTAGTGGCTGGTGAAATTGGCAACCTTTGGTAAAACGGGCGCCGTGGGTACAACGTTTTTCAGTAGGTAATAACCGTTCGACTAAAAGCACAGCTACTACACTCTACACTATTATCAGACCAGGCACCAACGGTGTCAATTGAAAGAAGAGAACTCGGGAAACCTTAGTTTTTGGGGTTCCAATGCAATGGATGATCAATAAATAAGATCACAAGCAATCAACGATTAAAAATGACAAAAGAACGGGGCATATGGTATAGAGGCGGAGTCTTGGCTGTAGTTAATGGGAGGACTAAGAGTAGCTGTAGGAATAATAAAAGGAGAGCTGTAGAGAATAGAAAGCGTATTGTCAGAGCATATGTAGCTTCTGATATAGGAGTTGGAGCAGGAACACGAGTAGGGACTCTTATGTATATAACATTCTTATCGATCATTGCATTCCTTACTCTAACTAGTGAGCAAGGTATTTTAATTGCTGACTTGTTAGAGTAAAGGAGAAGGAGAAGCAGCAGCCTTTTTCTAGCAGCAAATGATGCGATTGAAGCTAGCAACACAGGCATTTTAGGGCACTTGTATCTTTTTTCCTCAATAAAAAGAAAAAAATTATAAAGCAAAGTCTTGAGAACAATTCAATCCAGTTGAAAGGGTTTGTAAGCCTCACTAGAAAAAGAAGGCTAGATTAAGTAGTGATTAATTTCTGTATCGAATATTGGGACTTCTAACGCCTGCATTAGATCTTCTACGCTACATAGCTTCACAGTTCACACAGACCAGGCTTAACCTTCCAAGTTTCAACACACTTTCTCCTATTCCTCCTAAAATCCAAAACTAAGCCTCGGACAATGAAGAACCGAGGGAACCAAGATAAACTAACCCTTCAAGTTTCAATTTGCTTGATTTGTATGGTTCGCAGATAGTTTGATACTTTGATATCCATCCAAATCCCTTACGCGATGCAGGTGTCAATGGATCCATGTTCCCAGAAAGGAAATGAATATTAAAAGATTAAGGAACTTCAATTGATCCAACATATTTATTTAATCTAATAAATCAATTTTCTTGACAAAGTAGATCATCGTTATGTAGCAAAGATTATGACTTGTACAAGTCTGGGAGGAAGGAAAATAATATTAGACTACCAACTCAAACTAATGGATTCATTGTATGTATATGCAACAAACAAAGATCAATGAACACCAAAATTTCCACTTTGCATTTGACTACAGCTATGACCAGTTTCAGTTTGTCCATCATGCACCGTGAAAAGAAGAGCAGCTAAGCATTTCACTGCATTCCAACTCTTGCAACAGTTACCAAAGGAGACTCAAAACCTACAGAAAAGGCTTGCATCATTTTTCAAAAGAAACAATTAAAACATAAAGCATGAATTTTGACCAAGATTGGTATGACATGTGAGCTACCAGTATTGGTAGCACGAAGAAATTCACAAGAAGTTATACAAATTATTAGAAAAACTAATTGAAGCTCATTACTCATACAAGAAAACATAACTTGAATCAATTTGGTTCCTTACCAATTAGCATAGCACATAAGAACTAATAGTAGTTCACCAAACAAACAATTCCAGAACCAGTTATAGAAAACTGAAGAAACATGTGAGCTACCAGTATTGATAGCACGAAGAAATTCACAAGAAGTTATACAAATTATTAGAAAAACTAATTGAAGCTCACTAGTCATTACTCATACAAGAAAACATAACTTGAATCGATTTGGTTCCTTACCAACTAGCATAGCACATAACAACTAACAGTAGTTCACCAAACAAACAATTCCAGAACCAGTTACAGAAAACTGAAGAAACATCCTTGACAACAGAACCTGGAATAGTGCGAATAGCTAGAAATTCTATGCAGACAAGAATTTGGTACTTCTCCCCATATGCTGACCACACACACACACACACACAGACTCCAAATATTTAATCTTCATTTGAACTTATGTTCAACCAGTAGGTCAGATCAAGCAAGAAAATTTCACACTTTTCTTTCTTCTTCTCTTTATCTTTTTGTCTCCTTCCTCTGAGATTGATCTTCTTCCCTATTATCTAACAAAGGATATGCTAGACTTTTGGTCCACGTGAATGGGACAGGATTTTTTGATACAACAGTTGGGAATTTATATTTTTGCAAGTTCTTTTCATCTTTGTGCATCAGTATTACACTTTCATATAGTAAGAAACAAAAAATAATGATTAGTATTTAGCAAAAACAATGAGAGACCAGTTGATCGTAAAAGAAAACTAAATCAAATGGAAAATCAGTCATTACCACAGAAAATATAATTTAGCAAAGTACAAACACAACCGGGCTGAAAAAAGAATCCTACAATGCATCTATTTCAGTTCAAGATAAAAAAAAAATAAAAAAAAAGTTGATCTTTGACACTCGAGTCTATTTTGCAGGCTTTGATGATACTTCTCTACTAGGTTATTATGCAGCACTTGTACAACTATAAACCATACATAAAACGGGGAAGATGCCGATGATAGTGACAAGTTTCAGATCACAATACAACCATAATGCAACTAACATACGCATAACAGTAAACAATCAACAGAAATGACACTAAATTTCTAAAATGAAAGTCTTAGTCGAATGTGATGTGTATATAACTATTTTCTCTACTACACTATCCTTCAGATTAGCACCACAAGATATATAGAACACTGATCAAGACTCACTGCCAGTATTGAAATCCTATTACAAAAAACCCAATATTCATCTGCTATTCACAACCCAACTACTCAAGAAATTCTAAATGCAAACACATAATAGTCGCTTGCCAAACCAAAAAGACCTTCCAAACAGTTTCAGAACTAGAAACAACTGGGGTTATATTCAAAATTGGAGCACAACAACAATCATAGAATGTATTCTAAACACAATGAAGCAAGCAGGCAGCAATTTCACTTCATGTGAAGACTAACTACCATCAAAATCATTCACAACTAAACTAACTCGAACTGGGTCAATTTCTAAATGGTTGGAAAAGAGAAGACAAGGGCTTACCCTCATTGAATATACTTGGGTATCTCTCCTTTCCTCAAGAGGGAGAGAGAGTAGTTGGCAGCATCAACAAGGTCTTCAATGTTGTGCAGGGACCTCTCCTCGGAAGCCAGCATAAAGATGGCGCGCACCTCTGCCTTCTTGGCGAGTCTTGCTGCCAAATTCAGAGGCAGATTCGGAGAATTGATGCTTCTCAGAATCTGCCGATACAGAGACAGAACGCGTCCTCTGTTTTTCGACAAGTCCTCTGCTGTTGCCCATATCAAACCCCCCCTCATTTCTTTCGATTGCTGCTTCTCACGAAAAGGAGCTTCAGTGAAACCAACAGTAGTGCGGGTACGGTGCGGGTTCTTAACGGGTTTGCGGGTTTTCCGTTGGAACCCGTTAAAACACGTAAATAGATTTTTTTTTTTTTTTTTTTTTTTAACTTTTTATCAAAGCAACTAGAACTAGTTAATTATGCATAGTTTATAAATATACAATCAAGCGATCTTCTCCTCTTTCCTCCATAAATTGGGACTCATCATTTATACTCATCTACAAAAAAAAAAAGAAACATACAGACTTAATTATGCATAGTTTATAAATATACAATCAAGCATGTTTAATAAAACCAACACCAAGTCGGAAAGAGAATCTAATAACCTGTTGCAGAGTAAGGAAATAAGAAACATCCAATTACTCATTTTTGCTTTGGGGATTTGCAAGTCCATAAGAAAAAGGTCAAAACTGATTGCAAGAAACTAGGAAAGTCCACCACCACTACCAAATACACAACATCTCAACCAAAAAAAGGAAGAAATCACAGAACCCTTAGCATTTTCTATAACCCCTGAAAGTAAAAATAAGAACTTCTAGCAACCAAGAATCGACAAAACTATCTCAAATTCCAAATCTTCCTTATAACAAATAAACTTCCAAGAAAAAGAGCGCTTTAACACATATAACACAGACCATTACAATAAGTAGGAGCCACCATTGTTTTCCACTTTTCCTGTAGTAACATACTATAATATTCACACACTTTTATTGCAAGCATTACAGTGAGTTAACATATCCTAACTTTTGTAAAACAGAAACCACGAAATCCAACTTGAACATATGCACGTATATGTTCGAATTCGTTTTCCAGGTTAACAAAATAATGATTAAACTTCATCCTCGGGTGTGTCTACATCCGATCCTCACACAATGAGTTGTTAGCTGTTTGTATATATCTTTACTCGAACCACTGAGAATCAATATATTTATAATGTCTTTTAACAATTGCAAAAGAAGAAAAAACAAGAAAAAAGCGTATGCTGCACATTGCTAATTCCATTACTCTATCCAAATCATGTCGATTATGAGATTCAGAAAAAATTCTTAGAATATTCAATCCGAGAGCCAACTCTACCGGAAAATTCTTAGCCCACTTGAAACCAGAACGTCACTTTCCAAACTTGAAACCAACAAATAACACATAACTCCCAGATTTGAATGAAGGAAAAAAAAAGCCAAATCAACCAATAACTTGAAACCAACAGTAGGACTCAACCATCAAACATTAGTAGAAACTAGAAACAAGTGGCAAAACACACAATCCAAAAGCCCAGTGCTTTGAAACTGAAACTGGGTTTTCCAATTTCGACTGATTGCATTGAAATCCAAGCTTGAAAAAGAAGCATACTTACAGTTGGGGAGGTCTCGAGGAAGGCAGTGGAAGAAGCTCGAACAGTGATTTGGGTTTTGGGTTTGGGGAGGTCTCGCCCAATGCTTCTCTGGGTTTTGGGTTTGGAGGCTGCTCGAAGAAAAGAGAGATGGAGGCTGCTCTTGGTTGCCGAAACAGGAAAATAAGAAATGAGTTTTAGTTAACGGGTAATAACGGGTTTAGCACGGCCCGGCCCGGCCCGTTTATTGACGGGTTTTTTACGTGCGGGTTTTTTTCAGCCCGGATTAATAATAGTGCGTGTTCGTGCGGGCTTTTAGCGGGCGGGTATAGTGCTGGTTGCGGGTCTAAATGCCAAGCCTAAGCTTCACTCACACTTATGAATGGGTCGAGTTAAAAGGCCACGTAGCTATTACAATTTTGTTTTTTTCTTTCTAATCCAAGATATATTTCTTTGATAAATAATTTTTTTTTACCATTTTCACATTTCTTATCCTTTTTCTTGTCTTTGTGGTCAAACATTTACGTCAGTGGCGGATCTAGGATTCGAAAATAGGGTGGACTATATATTTAAGTGTCTTTTTTTGGGCGAAGCCAAAATACAATTATGTACAAATGTAAGAAGTATCGTGTTATATTGACGTCGACACCGGGAGGCAAGAGTATTTGGAAGGGAATAAGTGGTAATTGATAGGCTATAGAAATGAGAGTCTAACTATTTTCGGGGGGGGGGGGGGGGGGGGGCTTCAACAATATCAAGACGACAACATTTTGATGATATTATATATAGAAAAGAAAATTTCTTTAAAATTTTCGGGCGGGCTTGAGCCCTCCCCATGCACTATGTGGATCCACCAGTGATTTACATGAGGAAATATGATGTTCACTGCACGGTATTTTTGTAGCAATGTGCTTTACAAGGGGAATCAAATCCTTCTAAAGTAGCTGATGAGGTTATGTGTAGAGAAGAGGAGTTCATACATTGTCAATGACTTTCCAAGTTATTGGAGAGTCGAGAATTTCTATCATTGTGTACTCTGAAAATTTTGCGTCCTCAGATGAACTCGGTGAGATCATGCAATGTAAAGAATCAAATTGCTAAAAGAACAATCCACTTTGAAAAAGATCAATTCTGCTTGAAAACATGCTTAGGCAATGAAAACAGTCACTGTCAATTTCTCAGTTAAGCACACTATAAACTTATAAAGCCAAGTGCTCTGCTATTATTAACAGTTCGTTCTTTATTTTTAAACTAGAGGGCTACTATGTGAAACACTATTCCCCTTGAGTGCCAAGTGTAACAGTCTAACAGATTTTTGCTGAAAAATTAAAATGATACTTACTGTGCGGAAGTATGAAATATATACATTGGTAAATCAGTAGGCCATTTGCTCAGAACCTTTGCAAAAAACATGTTATGATATTTGTGCTTTACAATTTTTCACCCTGCCTGTCGGCTATACTGATTTACACTCGGTAACCAAGTAAGCATATTTGATAGCAGATTGCTGCTGAAGAGAAGATTCTGTACAAAAAGAATGACCTATACATGGAGCAATGTTTCGGATGCAAACCCACTACAAGAAACTAGAAAGATGAGGAAATTGCTGCATCGAATGCAAAGCCAAAAGTAGAAATTGAGTTCGCAGTTTCTTTGATTCTAACAAATCAATCAACAGCGCAGAGATCCTGTCAGCAGTTTCTTTTGTAACAAGATCGCTTCCCTCAGCTAAAACCTACCAAAATATTTATGTGTTACAGAACGAAAAAGTCAAAAAAGAAGAAGAAGAGAATTAGAGAAAGCAGATAAAAACAGATCCAGAGTGGGGAGATGAATATAAAATGCCAAATTGGATGTGTCTAAATCATTTGACTCACAGGAAGCAACTCCAATTACTTTGATATAGTTTCATTAAGCAACTAAAACTTCCATGCAAGAAGACATATATTATATATTATACTTTTCAAAAGGTGTATGTGCTTTCTAAGAGATCTGCAGGATTTTCATTTTGCATCTTTTAGTATGACAGCACAAAATGACATAAGAGACTGAAAGTTTACCTCAGAAAAGATTTCACAAATCCTAGGAAGATGTTGATTGTCATGGTCCAAAAGCTCTCTGTCTAACCTGAAGTATGCAAACTAAAGCGTTTACTGGAAGGCCCAAGTAAGTTTTACATGTAATTGAAAGAACTACAATACACAAAATATGTCAATGTCTACTTCTTACCCTTCCACCATTGTACTTGTACAAAGCGGTTCATGCACAAATTTGGCTTCAGTCTTATCATTTTTCAGCAGAAAGTAGGCTAACCATTTGGGAACAACCTGACAAGTAGCATTTAATCATGAGAGGGATCCCAAAAAACTAATCATGATGAAAACTAGTCAGAACTCCAAATATCTGTTGGTCCTTGACCGAACGTTTTGAAAATACACTGTTAATAATAGATCATCGTTCTGTTTAGCATATACATATGTGTCAGTACTATAGACAGATTTACAATCACATACCCAACAAAACATACAGGCAACTGTTTGGAAATAAACTGTTCACCTTTCTTAACCGAAAGACTTGACACATTTTAAAGACTAGAATGACACACTCTGAATGAAAATACGCAATAAGAAATAATTGTTTTTATTTTTTTAAAGTGAAGAGAGCGAGCAAAAAAAAAATTGATGAAGCAAAACCTAAACGCGAGAAGCATTAATACTCTCACGATGGAAGTCACATATTTTCCCAAGGGCCGAAACAACAGCATCATGTGCTTTTGCATTGTCTGAAGAAGATGTTTGTGAATGTTGTATCACAATATCTAGACTCTGCATAGTTGTTAAAGAAGTCCACGGAATCTCACAATTAACAAAAAGTATCTGTTTGGCTGCGATCAAGTTTGGGCTAGCAAATAGTCTCTTTTCTGATACACGAGCGTGCCAACACAGAGGGTGTAGTCATCGGGGCGTCTCTTGACCTGACTTGTTCACAAACGCTGTTGACAATGAGAGCACCAACCTCGTCACAGCGTTCTTTTCTACGCCTTACGGATAAGGAATTTTAGTGTGATCTCTTGCGTCACGAATCGATACTCAACGTTGTAGGTTGAGCAGAGCAATCACCGGGAAGTAGGAGAAGCATAAGGTTTGCTAAAGCGTGACTTTAGCTTCGCTGGGTTGCTAGGGCCTGACCCTGGTTCGTTGGTTTCAACTAGGTTGAAGGTTTGCTTCAGAGTGACTTTGGATAATCTGTACGATTAGTTGATTGAAGAGTTGTGAATCAGGTATTTATACCTAGGGTTTAGGCAATTCCTTTCCATAGAAGGATTATTGATTGAAGTTTCCTAATCGATCTCTGTTACTTGAATCCTATAAGAGCTTGTTTTCCTTATGAACTCCAGAATGGGCGAAGCTGTAACCCAAAACCGAGTAGACTTATTTTTTGTCTACAGGTATCGGCATGTGATTATTCGCATTTATATGCGAGTAATTATATCTAAAACACTATAAATAAGTTAATCTTCAAGTCAATTATTATGTAATTAATCCATTTTTATTTATTTGTAGAAAATAAGCGGAGTAGTGGATTTTAGAAGAAGTTGTACGAAATTGGAGCGAAATTGGGTTTCCGACAAAAAGATGAAAAAGTCAACATTAATCAACCGTGGTCAATGTCAACGAGAATGCGGAACCCGATCACCGAAAAATAGTGTGCGCAATTGTATCTTGATGGAAAGAAGATTATGAAGAAAAAATAATAATAATAAAAGATATTGAAAGAGGAGGCAATTAAATTTTGGTTTAATTAAGCTTTGGCTTAATTAAACTTTGGTTTAATTATGGAGGAGCTGCACGTGCTATCAATCATCAGCCACCATTCTTCTTCTTTTTTTCACTTAAACCAATCTGATGGTGACACCTCACCATCACCTTATCTTTTTTCCTTCACGCACAGCCATCCAGATTGGGATGATAATTCTCTCCTCCCTTTGATATATATATAGGGTTAATGCTCATACACCCCAAATTTCTGAGAATACTTCTCATACACCCCAGTGTCTTATTTTTATTCCTCGTTACACAACTTTTTCTCTTTTCCTTTCTCACCAACCCATCTTATCAAAATTCCTACCAGTAGTACCCTTCTCTGATGTCTCTGTCAGTTTGGTTTTCTTTAATTATCTGTTTGTTATTGTTTTGTTGAAACGTGGTGGGCCCATAAGAATTATATTTGTTTGAATATATATAGCTGTTGCATTCATCCTTTATTTCAAAGGTAAACAGTACACTTTACTATTCAAAATTTCAATCATTGACAGACTTGAGTTAAATGCTATCTGCAAGAATACTAGCAAAGAACTGCATAAGGAAAGAGAAAAATTGAGAAAATTGAAAGAATATAGAGAAAGTCTTAGTAGAGAGACTCCCAATTACTGGGATATTATCTATAGACTTCAAACCAGAATTTATAAATTAGAAGAAGATATTGAAAATCTTTTATATATTCTGGGAGAGGAACAAAAACCTCTTGATTATTTGAGCATTGGTTAGATCCGCAAATCACTGGTATCAGAGCTTGTAAAGTAGCTCAGCAGGGGAATCCCCAATGGGGACAATGTCTGATTTAATAATAGAGAGACTGAATTCTCTATTAAAATCTTCTGATGAAAAATATCAGATCCTGCAGAAAGAAATATCTAGATATCAAGAAAATCTAGAAAAAATTCCTGTTATAATCCACCAATTAGAAAAATTGGAAAACAAACTGGATTATATCAAAGATCTTCCAAAAACGGAAGAAGAAAAGCTAACGAGTGTTAGTAGAAAAATCAATGAACAGCAAAAAACGCTGGATTCTATGAAAAATATACTGAAGGACAAGAAAGTGCCTACAGTAAAACCAAAGAAGGCTAATGGATTCAAACCATTAGAAAGACCAGAAAAGAATCTTGTTCCAAACATGATTTTTCTGGATCCCTCAACTAGTTCTACTAGTATTCGGTATGAAAAGCCGAAGGAAACTCGAGATGTCAATATGATGAGCATCTTCGGAAAAAAGAAAGGAGTTTAACTCCTAAATGCTGAAGAATTTGAATACAATGAAATCGAGCATGAGGTAAAAAACGCCTCAATTCCAAAGCTAGATTTCAAACAAATTTACAAAAGGGGAACGTTTGACCTGATGGATAGCCATCATTTCAAATTACTTGAATTTACAACCCCCTCTACAACAGGAGAAACAGATCTACTACTGATCACTCCTGCTGAAGTTGCCCGAGCAAAAGCAAAAAAATATCAATTTATGCATATTGGAGCAGTCCAAGTAGGCATAAAATTACTTGCTCGAGAAGGTATAAACTGTTCAGTTCTATGTGTCTTACAAGACAATAGACTAACAGATTTTCAAGCTAGTCTTTTGGGAACCCTTGAAGCATCTCTGTGCAACCAAGTGGCATATTTCAACTGCTTCCCCAACTTTTCAACAAGCTTGAAAGATGCAGCCCACTGTCTCCGACTGAGAGTCAAGACAGATGACATATCTATGAAAAATGATATGCAAGAATTGGCAATAGTATACAGGATATACTATAAACTGATGAGTACTACAGTAGAGCCAAAGACAAGGATATCAAACATCCCTGGTCTTACTACTGGATTCCTCACCAGTCAGAAGAACCATTCACAACAGATCCATAAGGTTACTTGGAATGAACTAACTTTTCCCATTGAATGGAAATTATCTGGTCCGAAGCTACCAGCAGAAAGTGCAAAAGCTAAAATTTATGAAAGTAGAAAGACTGGAGAAATCAGTCTAAATTTTGAAAATCACAGAAAAAGTGATGTCTGTCCTGAAAATATCAGGATAAACAAAAATCTTCTCAGAAGAAGCTACAGCACTAGAGAAACTAGTGTTAGTGGGACAAAAAACTCTGAAGAACCATCACAGTCCATCACTGAAGAAGAACTAGAAGCTGATCTAAACAGACCAGTCAATATGTTTAGAGCACAAAAGCTCTATGATCTTTATGAAGAAGCAGAATTCTGCGAAAATCCTGAAAGATTAGAAAAACTAATCAAAGAAATGAAAAACTTCAATCCAGGAAAAGAAAGAAAACTCCTTCCCTACCAAGATGTTGAAATGGAAGACGGAGATAGCTCCAAAACTTTCATCACTAGAGAAAAGGGAAAAGTGAAACTCCCTATACAGAAGGCCCCTACGGGCAGAGATGGAGAAATAAATTCTCAAAGATTTGTCCCAGAGGACAAGATACCCAGAGTACCTATTTCCAACTATGGTATCTGGCTAGATTTAGATAAAGCTCTAGACAAGAGAAAAACTCTTGACCAATGGGTAGACAGCTTGATGATGGCATCTGCTCTAACCCTTGGAAAATTTGAAGCTCCTGATCTTCAGATGTACTTTGAAACTACTCTCACAGGAGTAGCCAAAAAGTATTACTATTCCTTCAAAGAAACAGCCAGAGGAAAAGAATGGCTAGAAGAAATCAAAACTTCAAAATCTCCGTATGATTTTGCAGCACCACTGTACGATCAGTTCTGTGGAGATTTTGCAAATATGAGTGAAAAGGCTAGAGAAACGGCCAAATCAAATATCTATGCTCTCAAAATTTGTGACATGAGATATTTTGAAGAATACTTGAATGAATTTCAAGAATATTACTGTACAATTGGTGAACTAGAAAATACTGATCTAGTCAACCTGTTGCACAGAAAACTCCCTGAACCATGGAGAACAGCTGTGCGAGAAAGCATAGCAGAAAAACCAATTGAAAGATTTTCAGTTGGAGGAATTGCCGACAGAATCCGGCAACTATTGAAAGAACAATGCAAAGCCAATCTAAGAGCTAAGATGGCCAAGAAGCAACTCAAAGGAGTTGAAAATTTCTGTTACGGAATACTGGATATGCCAACCAACTGGGGATGTCATGAATCCAAGTTCTACAGAAAGAAGAAAGGAAAATATTACTCTAAAAAATTCAAAAAGAGTAATCAAAGAAAAAATTGGAAATTCAAGAAAAGTTCCAATTACAAGAAACAACTGATTGAAGATCCAAAAAAGAAATTCTTCAAGAAAAAGAAGAATACGCATCAACATAAACAACCAAGCAAGAAAGCTTGCAGATGTTGGTTATGTAAAGCTGAAGGGCACTATGCCAATGAATGCCCGGAAAAGGGTAAAAGATCTACTAAAGCTCTCTTTGAAGAATATGAGCACATAGTAGAATATGCAAATATGAAAGGCTACGAAATAACCTATTCCGATGATGAAGAAGACAACAGGTCAGTTTACTCTGCCTGGTCAGAAGAAGAAGATTCATCTGAGTCTGAGACAGATTCTGAAGTAGAGTACTTCGAATCCAGACAAATGAATGTTTTGAAAATCAAAAACTGGGAAGAAAGCAAGACAGAATCCTTAATGTCTTCTTATCAGGTGAACCCTGGTACATTCGTTTGTGACTACTGCTTATGTCACAAAAAGAATGATCTCCCTATGTTTTGTGAAGAGTCAAAAAAGACGTATCACAAAGAATGCTTCATAGCTGAAGCAAGAAGAAAAACCAAGAATGGTCTTGTCAGCCAACTGGTTGAACAAGAATATGAAGAATATTTCTCTGAACAAAAAGAGAAAGAAGTAGAAACTTTGTTCCGGGAAACCATGGAACCATCTTCCTCGAAAAAGGAAGACATCATCGAAGAAAAAATCGATGACAACTTTGAACTGGTTGAAATACCAGAAAATGTAGAACTGGTGAAACCACCAGAAACTGTTCATCTCTTAGAAAAGCAAGAAGCAGCTATAACAGTTACTGAAACATGGGATCTACTTGGCCAACCTTCTGGCAAGTATGATTATAAAGTCCGCTATGACCCTCCGTCATGGTTCAGTAATCCAGATAGCAAAAAGATAATTCCTACAAACTGGGATGAGACAAAACCTTCTAGTTTTGATAAATCTCCCATTAATGTTCCAGTAGAATGTAAACCATTCATTCCAAAGGAACAAGCTCAAGAAAATGAGCTTCAGCAATCGAAAGTCGTCTCTACGAGTAGATACAGCAACTACATAGAGATTGGACTAAAATTCCCTGATCACAAAAAATATCATCTACATGCCTTTGTAGATAATGGATCAGGATTTACAGTTGCAAAAAGATTTGCAATTCCAGAAAAGCTCTGGAAAGAAGAAAAGAAAACAGCTACTGGTGTTACTTTTGATGGAAGCCATCTCACCATGAATAAAGTAGCAAAAAATGTTCATATCGCCATTGGTGGAGGAACATTTACCATCCATAATGTATGGCAATCTGAAGGTCAAGGCGCAGATTTCTTGTTGGGTAATGATTTTATTCTCCAACAGAGATTTATTCAGGATGAAGAAGCAATAGGCTTCAGAAAAGGAGAACGGGTGTTCTGGGCTGATAGGCTTATTCAGGCCAAAAGTATTGTAGGTCCAAACTTTACTACCCAATATCAGAGATCGCAACCGAATAGTGGTGATCTTACCCCCTACAAACCCAAATTTGAACCCATACTCCAAATCAAACAACAAGAAGAATTACTTGTTGAAGAATCTTCTTAAGAAGAAGAAGAAGAAGAAACTAGTGAAGAAGAAGAAGTTAGTTTCATTCATGAGCACAACCTCAAGCACTTTCAGAATAAGCTTGAGTCTCAGAAAATTCCCACTCTTGAAAAAATCAAGAAACTACTCGAGCAGAACATCGATGTAGACCCTCAGAAGTTTTGGGAAAAAGACCCAGTGGTCTGTGAATTAAGATTGCATGACATGAATGCCATCTGTCATGTCAAAGCCATTCCTCAATACAAAGAGGAAGACCAAAAAGAATTCAGAAAAGATATTGAAGATCTCCTGAACAAGAGATTAATTCAACCTTCCACTAGCCCTCATCATGCTCCAGCTTTCTACGTGAGAAATCATGCAGAAAATCTAAGAGGAAAAGCTAGAATGGTGATTGACTACAGAGATGTCAACAAAAAGACTGTCAAAGACGGTTATCAAATTGCTCAAGTAAGAGTACTGATCAACCAGCTCAGAGGAGCTAAAGTCTTTTCAAAATTCGATGCAAAGTCGGGTTTTTGGCAGGTCAAGATGCATCCTGAGAGTGTACCTCTCACTGCATTTGGAACACCTCAAGGACATTACGAATGGTTAGTAATGCCTTTTGGTCTAAAGCAAGCTCCCTCCATCTTCCAGAGAAAAATGGATAATATCTTCAAACATGTTGCGGAGTTCTGCGTCGTCTACATAGATGACATCCTTGTCTTCTCCAAAAACAGAGAAGAACACATGAAACACCTCTATGAGGTTGTAAAGCTGATAGTTCAGCATGGAATTATCCTAGGAGAAAAGAAAATCTTCTTTATCCTTGATGAAGTTGATTTCCTAGGAATAAATATCAAAAATGGGGTGATTAAACTCCAACCTCATATCCTTGAGAAAATCTGGAAGTTCCCAGACAGGATTCCTGATGCTAAGAGTCTAGAAAGATTCATTGGTGTCATTAATTATGGAAGAGATTTCATTCCCAATATCTCAGGGTTAACAACAATATTATCTCCTAAGACAAGTTCCAAAAGAAAATGGAGCTTCACAGAGGATGAGGAAAAAATTGTAAAGCAGATAAAAAATCTCTGCAAAAATCTCCCTCCTCTTCAACAACCTGAAGAGAATGATGAAATTATCCTCCAAACAGATGCGAGTGATAATTATTGGTCTGGTGTGGTTTTGGCGAGAGCGCCTGGAACTAACATTGAAAAGATCTGCAAATTTTGTAGTGGCAAGTTCAGCCCTGCAGAACTAAATTATCCCACAGGGGAAAAAGAAATTTTAGCTGTTAAGAAAACAATTTTGAATTCTCCAGCTTTCCTTGGAAAACCCTTTACTGTCCGCACCGATTGTGCCAGAGTAAAGAATTTCAAAAATTTCAAACTTGATAAAGCTGCTGATAGAGGAAGACTAGCTAACTGGCAATTATTCCTTAACCAATATGATTATGTTGTTGAATTAATTGCAGGAAACAAGAACTATCTTCCAGACGCCTTAACAAGAGAATTAGCCATGTTCAGCAAAAGAAATGATGACGACGACGAAGGTCGCAATCCCAGAAGCAAAAGAGCTGGGAAAGAACATGAAACCAGTGAGGATCCCAAAGAAAAAGTCCTCAAGAGATTCCTGCTAAGTCCAAGAGGCTTAGCCACAACTGATCAATCCCAGGGTAAAGGATTGACTAGCCCGTCTCAAACGGCAGACGGTAAAGGCTCATCAAGACCGTTGACGGCTGTTGCTTTGCCAAAAAGCAAACCTACTCCAACTGGAGTAATTAATGTTTTTAACTATGAACTTCGAACTTTTGACACTCCTGTGTTCAGAACTGGCATGAGACTCGCTTACCATCAGAAGGCAATCCTGGATAATCTTTTATTTGCCTTCCAAGAAAGAAGCAGTGGTCTAATGTTCCCAGCCCTCTTTGCCTTAGCTGAAGAACTTTATGAAAATGGCAGGCCACAGTTCGAAGAAATACAGCAGAGTGCTGTCAAGAAAGAAAAAATTAATTTCCTTGAAAGCCCAGAAAGTGCTAGGGTCCCTATCATGGCACTCACTGAAGCAGACTGGCATAAATTCCACAATCTAATAGGAAGGCACAATTCAGAAGACCTAGTTCCTCCAACCCTCTTCATCATCGCAGGACCATATGTTGGAAGATACCTGGTAAATGTTCAGAGTGAACATCCACAAGAACACAAGCTTTGGCTTGTTGAAAATGGTTTTGTCCATAATCTGTGGACCAAAACTAATGATGATCTAAAAGGTTTGCCGCCCATCATCATCAATACAGTCAAGAATGTTAGAAAAACAGACTGTACGCTTCGTCTGAAGTTTAGATCCACCCCTCCAGAATGGATCCAGCAAGCAAATGGTGAGGTTGAATATATTGCTCCATATCACTATGTGAGAATTATTCCAAAACAATATCTGCAACCTGCCTGTGTTGGGTATAATGGCCAACCAAACTCTAGCATCCCATGGATGAAGGCCATGACTTTGGAATACATAAAGAAGATCATCTCTGAAGACCTCAGCAATACCTTCCTGGCAGCAGGAGAGAAGATTATTATCACTGCTTACGATCATCCTGACGTCGTCAGCAGTGACCTATTCCTATCTCTCACCCGAAAAGAGATAGACTCAACAATGGCATGCATGCAGTGGATGGACAAACTTGAAAACGACAACCACTACAAGATGTATGTCGACACGGACGTAGAAGACAATGCTACAACAGTAAGAATGGCCCAAGCAGACAACAACTCGTTTGTCTTTGGCCACCACTCAGAGACTGATGACAACATGTAGCAGCTGGTGAAAGAAAAAGGCACCAAAACAAAAAAAGCAACTGTTTCCTTTTCAAAAAGAGACTTTTGCTTTTCAGAAAAGAAGAAGGTGAAAAACATTTCACCCAAATGCTTTTGCTTTTCCCTGTCCGACCTCCATCATCAGGAGCACTCAGAAAAGCAGAAGATCACGGAGTTGTGCTGTACATTTTTGTATTTTGAATTCCAGTTTGAGTTCCGCTCTCTATATAAAGAGCTTTAGTTTCATTTGTAAGGCATTCGAAAAACGGAAACATCAATCCGATATTCGAAAAGAGCCATAGTAGAGTGCTTCCATTCCTATCTAGAAGTGAAGTAGTGTGCTTCAGTACAAGTAAGTACCTGTTCTCATTCTTATGGATAGCTAAACAGCTTTTGCTGTTTACCTGAGAATGAGGCTCTGAATGTTTAACATGTATATTATTTGAATAAATGAATTCATGTGGTTAGTCATCCACCTCTTCAACAAGTATCGTTGTCATAATATAGTTATCTTTACCTTTGTCATTAAATAGTTATCTTCATCTTTAGGTCACTATCTAAATGTCTGCATCTTGTAGAAACCTTAGGTTCTGATTGTACTATTTAACCGAAAAAACCAGTTTTAAATCCAAAACTAAGACAAGCAGCAGTGATTCCGCCTGTTAAAGTATCCGTTAGGCAAGAGGCCGTTAGGAGAAAAACCTGGGCATGTTGAAGGCTAGTTTTGTTTTGTTTTGTCGTCTAAAATGAATTTTTTCTGTCAAAAAGTATTAGCAAAACCACAGGTTAATATAGGATACAAATGGCATTTAGATAAAGACTTATCCCTGTTAGTCTTTTCTTAAAAGAAACAGTGTAATACAAAAGTATTGGGTAGTTGGGAAAAATACTAGTGCTTTTTGGGTATACGGGAAAAATCCCATATATATATAACCCCCCACGACCATTCATATCTCTAACCTACAACAGATAGAGCGCCGCACAGCAGCCTTGGGAGGGCTGCTGCCCTTCCATTTCTCTTATTTTCTTTACTTTTCTTGTGGGTATTTGGAGTATTTCTCACTCAAGCTTCAAGGGAATCATCATCAAGAGCACCACACCTCTATTTTGGGTAGTTGGGTGAAGAAATTGCTTGGTTCATACTAGCTCATAGCTAGGAGTGACCAAGCTAACTCTCCCCTCTTTTCCTTATTATCTATTCCATAATTTTATTTGCTATTGATGATGTATTTAACTATGGATAGTGAGTAGTTCAATTTTGGGAGTTAGGGTTGTGAAGCCCTAACTCATCTTGTATAAATATTGATGCTTTAATTTTAATAAATGCAATTTCCATTGTGTATGCTTTAAATCCGAATTTATTGGTCCTTAGAAGCATGTTTCTAGGCTTTGTCACCCTTTGAAATTATGTTGTGGGCAATTGTGATGAATGGATTGATAAATTGACAACTTATTGGTCTTGTTGCATCTAGGATTTAAGTGTGGTAACCATTAGCTAGCTTAATTGTAGCTAAGCTTGCTATTGGGTCTCTATTATCTTGCACTCTAGGCCTCTAATTTTGGATATTGCGGCCTTAACCGGCGTAATGCCCAAATTAGAGAGTTGATTGTGGCCCTAACCGGCATAATCGATACACCGAAAGGATAATTAGTTTAGTAGCCTTAACCGGTACTAGATACGGGACTTGACACATATAGGAAATGCATGCATTTGTAAAATTGGCATTGACATTTGCAAGATAGTTAGTGTGAATCACCTGACACTCCCATGTTCCCATTAATTTGAAAACCCAAATTTAATTTTCTAGTTCGTTAATTAGTTGTTTAGTTTACTTTTCGGTTGCGTTTAATTTAGTTGATTCCCAATTCAAAACCCCCTACAAATTTCGACTCATTTGTGCATATCCACCACTAGGTTCTTAGTTTTGATTAGGCTTTGGTGAAAACCAAAGCCGAGCATTGCTAAGGCTTGGTGCCTTAGATTAGCATTTTCATTCACTTTATTTTTATTTTGTTTGCTTAGTGACTTTAGTTCCGACCACCCAAGGATTGTGGGTTAGCCACTAATCCCAGTGGTACGATAAACTTGGGCATAATATTTCCCTATCTTGACAATGATACGTACGCTCGCGTAAATGTATATCCAAGTCAGCATGCTACGCTCAATCCTCTAAAGGGTATTGCCAAAAATACTTTTGGGCTCAAACATTTCCCCCCAAGCCTCGAGATCAGGCCCGCGAATATTGTAACTGATCGAAGAGGGCTTTAAGCAGCATGACTTATGACAGAAACGAGGCCATTAATGAGTTTTGGCATCTGCGTAATTGCAAAATGCCTTTTTGTCTCATCATTTCCCTCACAAAATCTCTTATTTAAATCTTGATGCGAGTGTCTAGGTCAGTCACATCAGAAACCCTTTTACAGTCTCTCAAAACCCATAAACTTCTTCCTCCCCCTAAAATTCTCAATCTCCTTCAGAAACCCAGAAATGACTCCTCTTAAAAAAATCGTTATCGACCAGGAGGAATAAATTATTGAGAAGGCCGCCCACACTTGGGGCACGAGAATGGGTGCTACATGCCTGGCTAGCACCTCGGTGGAGAGACCTTTCCTCTCCATTCTCGCTGATCAGCAGGCTGGATTGGGTCCTACCCAAAAGATTCCCTTTCCGGATGATGTTATGGTCCTCTATGGGCTCCCCATTCTCCTCCCAATTCCAGTTCTCCTCCGCACTCCCCACGATTTCTCAAGTTGGGTCCAGAAACACCACAAGGTCCGGGTGGGTATTGGCCGGCTGTTAACGGGGATGAGACAACCTGGTTCCGCGAGGTCAGAGAGAGATCTGGATCACTTGAATACGGTGGGCATTACTGATGCCATTGATTTGTGCTTCAATCTCCCCTCCGGCGTCAACCGTGCTCCTGTGGTTGCTGCTTTTTGCCTCTGGAATACCTCCAGCAACACTTTCGACTTTCGATTCGGGCAGATGGACATCACATTACTCGACATCCTCACTATCATAGGGCTGCCCATTGACTATGAGCCCTACGTGCACGGCCAATTTGACGGCGTTGAGTTTCCTCTACGAATGCAACAAGGAGGTCGCAATGCCTACAACAAATCCTACCATAATTGGCTGAATCACTATCGCGACCAGCACGATGAGACCGGAGGTATCGCCTTGCTCGAGTACTGGCTCTGTAAGTTTATCTTCTGTACTTCTACAAATAAGCCCACTGGTACTTGGACTTCTTTAGCCACTACCCTTTACAATGGCCGCCGCGTCGACCTTGGGCAACCTGCTTTGGGTTCGCTCTATCTAGCCCTTATTAGTCCACCATGCACCCCTTCGAGACTAGCATTTCCGGCCCCCTTTGGATTTTAGATTTCTGGCTGCAAATCTACTTTGAGAAATTCCGCAGACCAGACATTCCTCCTGTCCCCCCAAACAACTTGGTTCTGGGACGATGGCTTTGCCGGGAGGACAAGTATCCCTCCCCACCATACTCTGAGTGCTTCTCCTACATTTACCTTCTGCATGAAATGCCAGAACTGGACCTAGTATTAGGCAGGAGATTTCCAGTGCCTTTGCAAAACGGGTTCCTGCCCCAAGGCTAGGGCCACACTGATAGGGCCATCTTGGCCTTCCGTCGTGCCATCTCATGTTCTGACATAAGGTTGGCTGTAGAAGAATTAAGCTACGAGCTTTACGCTCCTAACCATTTCGCTCGCCAACTTGGACTGGCACAGATGATACCCTTCCCCCTGTATAACTCCATCAACTATTATACCTCTTGGCGGAGGATGGGTCTCCAGGCAGGCACTAGCGCCCCCTAAAGTGGGCTCACCCTAATGGACTTGCCCCCCTGGGCTCACAACTTGCAACCCATTGATGGGGTCAACGAGTCTACCAAGCGTGGTGGGAGAAAATGTTCGTCAATTGTTAGGTTTTTCCTGATGACGAGATATTCGGCTAGATCTTTCGCTCCCTGGGCTATCTTTGTAAAGAAGACCAACTAGTGCTCACTCGATTTCCTGCTCGCGAGGCACACCCAGCACAAGCTGGAGTGATTATTCGCGATGAGCCTCGCCCAGTGGTAAGTTCCCTTATTTGTCTTCGTTTTTTATACTTGTTTCCTTATTTCAAATTTAGTTCTTACCCCATGCTTTTGTAGCGAATCAACACCAGAAGCAGGGGTGCATCGCCACCAACTAGCAGCAGACCAAGTGGTCCTTCGACCGCGGCCACTGGCCAGGCTGCAAAGCAAAAAGCCATAGCGGAGGCGTCCACTATTAAAGAGTCGTCTGACGACGAGGATCCTGTTGAGGTAACATTTTACACTTTTTTGCACACTTCGAGTTTAAACCCCCTGATTTAGAATTCTAACTCAATTTTTCACAGGCTATTGCAGCCCAATCCTATAAGAGAAGCCGGCCTGACCCAACTTGGGAAAGCTGGGAAGATGAGAACTAGTGGAGTTGCAACTAGTAGGTTTTACCTTACACCCTCTGTACTTTGTCAGAATGTTTTTCTTCACAACAAAACTCATGTCGCCTTATCGTTTAGGTTCGCAAAAGGAGAACTAGCCCATCTCACCAGGGCGGAGCTGGTCCTTCCACTGCTGTGGGGGAAGCAGCCTCTTCTCAGGCCCAAATATTTCAAGAACCAGCGGCTCCGTGAATAGGTGCTGAGCGAGGGGAGCCTATTCACAGAGCCTTTTCCAATAGTGGCAGATGCGAGTCACGCTTTTGGCTACGGTTCGCCTGTGAGCTCAGAATGAACCAGTTGTAGTCTAGAGCGACTTGGTCGGAGCCAGTGAGCAGCAAACCGCTGAGGTAACTTTCGTTTGCTTACTAGCTTTCCTTCTTCAATTCTTTAGTTTTATTCTAACATTTATTACTTTTAGGGTCAGAGCCCTGTTTGCATTGAAGAGGTGGCCATACACGCTAAGGAGGTTGCCGGTGAAGGTTATCCTGATCCAAACTTGGCGGATGAAGCCAACAGCGATCATGCCCCCTTTGCCCCCCCCCCCCCCCCCCAAATGAACAAGGCTGAGGCTGAAATGGGCCATCAACAAATGATCAAAGAAATGGTCCCTATGCAGCCTCCGGTGGTTCCTGTGGTTGAGCCGGCTGCTCAACCTTAGGCCCCTCCTGCTGGGCCCTCTTGGTTAGCCCTGGTCCTTGAAGTGGTGCCTCCTGTAGCCGTTGAAGAAGCCAAGGAGATTCTTCGTGACCTCTTGGGCCACAAATTACTGGAACCCAGATTCTTTCCACGTTCTTGGGAGGCCTTTTTGGTGCTTCGCCGGGAAGCTACAGTCAGCGCGACTCAGCTCTAATCTATTGAGGATATGCTGGGGGGCCTCCCTGGCCTCCGTGAGCAACACGCTGCTGCTGCTACGCAGGCTAAGGCTGGCAACCTTCAACATCGATCAGGGTCGTGTTCGTCAGATGGAGGAGTTGCGTGGCTCGCTAGATGAAAGGGCCTCTCGTCTGCGAGAGTTGGAGCTCTAGGGGGCGAACCTCGAATCTCAAATCCAGATGCTTCAAGCTCGTTTAGTTGATGTCAAGGCTGGGATAGTGCATGAAGACGCCCAACTAGAGCAACCCTTGGCTGACTCTAAGGAGCTGAGTTTGAATCTGGCCCAAGCTCAAGGGCAAGCCCAACAAGCCCAGACTACTGCTTACTCAGCCTCCTACCGCGTGGATGATCTTTGTTTGCGGCTAAGTTATGCAACAATGAGGCTTTAGGCCCATAGATATTTAGGCCTTTTTGTAATCTGAACACCTTTTGTCCAACTAATATATATATATATATATATATATATATATCCTATCCAGAGCGAGGCCTCGCTCTGAAATTAAAGTGCGAGGTTAGAGTTTATGGTCACTTTTCGGTCGCATATCCACATCTCGACCGTTCAGTTTTTAGATACTAATGTATAGATCATCTCTGCAAAATTTCAGCCAAATTGATGATCTTTAAGGTATCTAACTAGCTTAAACCAATGGACGGACTGAATTTGTCAAACCTGAACTGTACTAGCTTTAAGGCAGTTATAAATGCCTTAACGGCTATCAATTTAGCTGAAATTTTGCAGAGATGATCTATACATTAGTACCTAAAAACTGAACGGTCGAGATGTGGATATGCGACCGAAAAGTGACCCTAAACTCCAACCTCGCACTTTAATTTCAGAGCGAGGCCTCGCTCTGGATAAGATATATATATATATATATACAGCAAAGCTCTGAAGAGGACGTCCGTAAAAGTGAAGAAGTGCGAACTGACCAACGCCAGCCATTGGATGTGTTCTGATGAGATCCAACGGTTCCCTTCTATAAAGCCCGCCTCCTTTGCTAAAGTGTGCAAAAAACCAAACAATCCACATGTCTGCACTTTCACAAAGCTGATCTCAATAATGATTCAAATGAGCTTCGATCAAGACCAGAAAAATCAGTGGTCAAATTAACATTGATTTTTGTTTTTCACTTCGAAATGAATCTTTCAACACCAAAAGGGTCGCATCAAAGAGGACTGTACCCATTTTCATGCACTCATGGCAGAAAATAAACACTGATATCAAAATTTCGATTTAACAAAGAAAAATTGATGATGAAGAAGCGAGTTTCATCTTTTTCATTGAATTGAAGAACAGAAAACAACAAATCAAGAGAAGTATTGCATATTGTTCTTATACCCACTGAGCAAATCCTTAGATTTGAAATTTGGAAATCCAAAGCTAGGCAATAGATCTGCATCTAAGAGGGAATAACTGATTTCATTGGAAAATAGTCTAATCTTCATATCGATCTCTTTCTCAGTCTGAATCTCTGATGCTTGGAAGAATTGAGATGAAGTCAAGCGGAGGAGGAGATCGACATGCATATCAGAAATACGACAAAGAAAAAAAAAACCAAAAGAAAATGTGGGCTTTATAGAAGGGAACCGTTGGATCTCACAGAACACATCCAATGGCTAGTGTTGGTCAGTCCGCACTTCTTCACTTTTACGGACGTCCTCTTCAGATCTTTGCTGTATATATATATATATATATAATTATTATTATAGTTATTCCTTTTGGTCCACTTATTGGCCCAAAAATCTCTTTCGTCTTCACAGTCATTATGAGATTCAAATTTTTGCATTAACTGTGAATTCAAACGGTTTTGAAAAGATAATCTTGAAATTAAGCGGTTATGTCATTGAAAATCGCTCAGTCTTCCACGCGTCTTTAATCCGCCTTCATTTCCAAGATTATAGCATTTATGCTCATTGATTGCGTTGATCTCGATTCCTCAACGGACCAGCCAAGGGTGTTCTGGCCCTATAAATAGGTGCGTTTTGGGGACGAGAAGATCAGAACAAACCTAACCCAGAAATGGCATTCCAAGCCTTGCTTCTCTTTCTCCTCTTTCAGAAATCCGCTCCCCATGAAATCACCCTTAGCCTCTAGATCCTAGGCCTTATGGCGAAATCTCACGCCTGAGGTAGGCCTTATGGCTTAATCTCATAAGGCCTACCTCAGGCAACCTCATGTCTTTGGCTTACGAAAGTCTAGATGGAATGTATCCGACTTTGCCAGATGCTAAAGAACATGAGGTGCTCAGGCATGGGGAATCCTTTCCTGGGCGCAGGCCTTCTTTGGGATGCCTCATGCTGAGCGGAACGGAGAAGAGTGGGAAACCCCCAAGGGTTGACCGCTCTTCTTCAGGACCCTTCCTTTAGGGATCGAACTTCCGTTTTGTCCCCTTGAAGGAAGGGTAGCTTGGCGCCTGCGATTTTCTGAAGTCCTTCCTTAGCCCAGAATCTCAACAAAGGAGTTCTATCAAGGATGGACTGCAGGAAGGAATGAAGGTGGGTTCAATCATGGCCTTTCCCACACTTCGCGTACAAATGATAGCAGCTGCCAAGGCTCAAGACGGTACAGAGGCCGAAACCGATGTTGAGTTCCTTCACTGCCTCTTCTTGATGATCCATAAGACTTAAATGTTTGTAACTTAGCCACTTTTGGCCTTGTAATTTCGTGAATTGTATTGCTCTTGGCCGCAAAGCCGCTTTATTAATATAACTGTATTTTCTTTTAATATTGAGCCTTTTGAATATTATTCGACTATAATAAAGCCTCTGGTATAGGCCTTAATTGATTATTCAACACTTTTTGTCAAATAACTGAACTTGAATAAATTATCACAATAAATTCTTTTGATTTTGGCCATATAATCGGGCCACTAATCTGAAAATTTTGGCTCAATATAGCGAGCCACTTGAGTTACATAATTATTCTTTGCAAAGCCACTCATCAGTTTGAAACAAAACAATAAACTTGAAACAAAAATTGAATCGAATCAAACTAAGGCCACAAAACCAAAACTAAAGGGCCACAAAATCAAAGGCCCAATATAGTATAGTGTTACCCCCCAGTCTTGCTAAGCCAGGCGAATGTATTAGAGTGGGGCCTCAAGGATAGGCCTTAGCGAATGTATATAGGCGAGCGGAGGAAGACTAAGTTTGCCCCCTGGTCCTGGCGAAGGAGTAGCTAGTGGAGATACTGAGCGGAGATAAGCCAATCAGATTGTTGCCGGAGATACTGAGCGGAACTTCGTTGAGATAAGGCCACCAAAACATCAAAATCAAGCAGTTCCAGTAAATCAATGTGTTCAATTTCGCAAATGCTTAACAAAAATCGTAACAATTTCCATAACCGAGTACAAGTAAAATGAAAAGCTCCGAATCCAATAATGACCTATCGCTATGAAGAAAATAAAGAAATTGAAAGCGAAAAAGTGTAGAAACTAAAAGGATATCAAATTGACATTACGAACGAGTCGTCGATTAAAGCTAGATTAAGCTTGGCGTCGGGAATGGCGAAGGTCTAGAGATCGAGCGGCTAGCAGTAGGTGAGGTTGGTGAGACCGAGAAGCTATCCGGTCAGTTAGAGCTCGAGCATCGTCACCGGATCTAATGGTTCCGTCCATAGCCGTAGTGGTCTTGGCCGTCGTCGCTGGAAGCCAGAGAAACAAAAGTGACGAGTGGTTCATCGGAGGATGAAGAGGAAGAAAGAGGGCTTCTAAGGGAAAGTCGGGGGGGGGGGGGGAGATATATATATATATATATATTAATCTAATGTGAGTAGGTTTTGTTAGGTGGAGGGGCAAAATTGTCATGAATGAAGAAATTTGATGATGCAAGTGGCCTTATTTGTACAAGAAAAATTAGGTGGCCTTTTGGCTAATTAAAGTTTCAAAGTGACACTTATGTGTAATTTTCTATAAACTTTTTATTAGGAGTAACATTTTATTGGGGGGCAATAATATTCTCCAGTGACATATGAGATCTCCGACGACCTCTTTAGGGATGTCCGGCGAGGTTTCCAGTAACTAATGACGAGAGTCTGGTAACCGGATTTCCAAGTAAAATGACCTGATTTCAGCAACCATTGACCGGAGTCCCGCGACCGGTGACGGGAGTCCCGTGAAGTCTCCGATGACTTCTCTCGCTAAGTGACAAAGAGAGGTAGGGCAAAATTGTCTCAAAAATAAACAAAAAACAATAAAGAAAATATTTAATTAGGTATTAGGGCAAAAAATATGTAATTTGTTGGGTAAGTGGGTAATCTTATAAGATATTTGGGTAAGTGGGGTTAGTGTGCCTCAAATTTGGGTAAATGGACATTTTCCCTAAGATATATGATAAGTCAACGGCACACATCAAAGGAAAAACACATTGAGAGGACCAAAATTAAGCAGGCGCCGTCGAGACGTTAGAAGTTTCTTGTTGGACTATTTATTTGATGTAGGTACGTAATAATTAAGTTGGAAAGTCATGATTTTTGTCCTGAACCACTCACGCACCAATCAACGGTTTAATTATATATAATTAATTTGATAAAAATCTTCAAATTCAGAATATATATATATGTGTGTGTGTGTGTGTGTGTGTTTTATTAGGTCGTTAGGACCTTCCAGACTTCTCTCCTCCAATGCCTAAGTCAGACATGGGCAAAGCGGAAGCTAACTTGGAGTTTATGAGAGTTGAGAATGAATGATTACTTGGAGTTTGAGGTGAGACTCTCTTTATATAGGCGGTGGTGTGCGCTGGGGTCCGCGCCAGCTGTCATCTAGTAGAAGGTTCATTGCGCGCATGCTTAGGTTGTTATAGCACGTGTGCACTTAAATGCTACAACTAGTTTTTCGTGAGTCGAATTCACAACCTCTCACTAACAAAGGGGGAGGCTATGTCACTAGACCAAATAGTACTGGACTAATGAACTTTTCTCTATCTATTTTTTAGTTATTTTGAAGGTCATTTTTTTTTTTTTTGAAAAAGGTTTGAAAGTCTGTATAATGAGTCTTGATTCATCTACGATTTAAATCATTTAATCCTTATCCTTCATTTCTCTATTTTTTTTTTTAAATAAAAAATAAAATTTATTTTCTATTTAATCTCTGTCTAACTCCCACATGATCTCTCTCAATCCAATTCTAAAGCGAAGGAAATTATTCTTCTATCTTCTCTAACGCCTGCACTACGTGAGATTTTTTTTTTTTGATACACTGCGCTAGACACGCATCTTTCTGCAACAGATAATACTTGGCTAACCTTTTGTTCAAAAAAAAAAAAAAATACTTGGCTCTAACCAAGTATGGTTAGCCATTGGTGCCCATATCCACTAGGGGAGATGACACGTGTCCTAAGTAAAGTGAAAATTGGGAACTGAGCAAAGGCAATGAAGAGCAGAAGATAGTGGTTCTTGCTTTGAATCATAACTCCTCACCTCTGCAAATCTCTCTTCATAGTCTTCACCTTAGAGACTGGCACCCAATCCACCTCGAATAAGTCTTGAACCAGCACCATAAAACTTATTTCCAAATGGATGAGGTTGGGGATTTGCGAGCTGTCTCGGCCCATCAGGCTGGGCTCCCTCATAATTGTACAGTTTGTTAATTCAGGAGACAAGAACTCCAGCGAAGAGATCTGAAATCCAGAAAACAAGGCATCGGTTCGTTTGCAGAGCAAGCACCACCATCTCCTTCCCCTGCTCTTCATTGCTTTGGCTCAATTTCCAGTTTTCACTTAACTTAGAAGAACACGTGTCGTCTCGTTAGTGGAGGTTGTCAGCCTTGGCTAACCATACCTGATGGTTAGCAAAGTAAATACGTTGTTCTGCAACACTGAATCTGCTACGCGACAAAATATAACCTGCAACGCAGGAGGAAGATCAAGCTGCTAGAGACAAGATCAAGCTGGCATGCCCTCTTCAGCAGGAGGCTGTTGCATGGTACGACAATTGCACTTTACAGTACTCAGACAAGTCCATCTACGGCATCATGGAAACTACTCCTTGTTACAGTAGATGGAACGAACAAAACGTATCAACGCCAGATGTGGATGGGTTCTACAACCAGCTCATAGCCTTGATGGAAAGACTAAGTGGTCAAGCCGCGGCGAATGGTCCTCTTCTCAAGTGTGCGGTGGGAAATTTAACCCCTCCAGGTATATATCAAACAATATATACCTTCCTGCAGTGCAATCCAGATTTGTCCCCGCAAGACTGCAGTGATTGCTTAACATCAGCTCGGTTCGATGTCAGAAATTATTTCTTCGGAAAAAAAATTGGGGTGATCATTTACGCCAGCTGCACCATAAAAGTTCTGGATTCTGTATTTTATGAACCTGCAAGTATTGAGGCACTATTACTATCAGCGAATGGTACAACTTCAGGAAATACTACTACAACTTCAGTAAACCCTGCTGCAGCTCCAGGAGGAAGTCCAGGTAATACTACTACAACTTCATGAGGAACGTATATTAACAATTATAAGTGATTTTATTTAAAGTGTAAAAAGGTTGTAAAAGAGACTCTTCTATCAAGTGGCTAGAGCAGCAAATCTGTCTGACTAAATACACAATTTGTGAAGTGTATAATTTAGGAGGTAAAGAGTATTTTGGATTTTTCATGTGCAAAACAGGGGTTTTTAGGATTTTGGGTTATGCGATTCTATGTTTCTAGTTTGATAAGAGAAGGTCGTGCCTCGTGGGCAACGCCACCCCACTGAAGATTTTCCTATGTGATGTGCATATTTCTCATACATATTTTTCACTTACTATTTTACCAGTTTTGAGAGGTCATGTTACCAATTTGACAATTCATATAGGAATTAAAAAAATCCTTGTTAACATAAATAAGTTCCTTATTGGAGAAATAGATTCTGGTTTGTGTAGTCGAGTCCTAAAAGTGATTATAGTGTGCTGAATGTTACTTCAATATTTAATGTCTTCTACACAACAAGAGATCTCTATCCTAGCTGCTAATTACCCCTGCGGAATTTATTGAGTCCTGAACTATATCCCACTCATTTGATTTGACCAAATTTGATAACTCAACATAGAATGCTTTGAACATGCAGTGAAGAACATTTCTGATTTTTGCAGGAAAGAAGCAGAGTAATAAATCTCGGACTATAATCATTATTGTAGTGGTAATTGTTGTTTCTCTGGTACTGGTTATACTTATATGCATTTGCATTTATGTAAGAATCAGGAAGACAAAGAAAAACCTTGAAGGTAAACTGATATTAGTTTGTTTTTACTTCCTTCAGAAACAAAGTGAACTATTGCGTTAGAAGAACTAGAGTTGACACATAAATGAGATAATGTGAAATGAAATGAACTTATCTAATTATTGTTTAATTGTTTCTCATAGGCTCATCCGAAGTGAGAAGTGCAGAAACATATGCCCTGCAAGTCCCCTTTCGCTCTATTAGAGATGCAACGAATGACTTTTCTGAATCAAACAAGCTCGGACGGGGTGGATTTGGTGTTGTTTACAGAGTAATACAATATCAGTTTATTAAAATAAATGTCATTCGATCTATGGGGGTCAAAAATTATGATAAGTTAAATACTTAAAGTTCAAATACTCTTGAATGCAGGGTAGGCTTTGGGACAAAATAGATGTAGCAGTGAAAAGGCTTTCTACAGATTCTTCACAAGGAGATATAGAATTCAAAAATGAGGTTGAACTAGTGGCCAAACTTCAGCACCGGAATTTAGTTAGGCTCCTTGGTTTCTGCCTGGAACGAAGCGAAAGAATTCTTATCTATGAGTTTGTTCCAAATGCAAGTCTCGATTATTTCATATTTGGTATGGTTGGAAACTTGGAATTTCTACTATTTCAAAGTGAAATATAAAAGTTCAATTACGTCCATGACATGCTTCCAAAGTGCGGAATGCAAGAAAGATCATTAGTCATTATAGAACTTCATTTTTGAATGAATGTGCAGATCCAATCAAGCGCGAACAGTTGGATTGGGATATTCGCTACAAGATCATAATAGGCATTGGGCGGGGACTCCTTTACCTTCATGAAGATTCCCGTCTTAAAATTATCCATCGTGATCTAAAAGCTAGTAATATTCTATTAGATGCAGAAATGAACCCCAAAATTGCAGATTTCGGATTGGCAAGATTATTTGATACGGATCAAACACAAGGTGAAACTAATCGAATTGTGGGGACCTAGTAAGTTCTAGACCATAATATAATTGTGTTATGCATAGAAGTATAGTAATAAATTTATAATTATACTAGACAGTACAGGTGACATGACAAAAAATAGGATTATTTGATGAGCACTGTATACCATAACCACTAATTTTTAATCCACACTAACTGCAGTCGACCTTCTTGTTGTTGATATGCAGTGAATATATGGCTCCAGAGTATGTAATGCGTGGACACTTTTCGGTGAAGTCTGATGTTTACAGTTTTGGTGTGCTGGTTTTGGAGATTATAACCGGACAGAAAAATAGTTCTTTTCGGCATGAAGAAAGTACAGAGGTTCTTCTAAGCTACGTAAGTATCACGAAAAAAGTTGGGCTACATATAAATCTTAGTAGTATGACTATTTATCGCAAGTGGTTGTAAAGAAAAGAAAGAAAATATGACTGGCATAATTGTCTCTGATTCTGTTTTTCTGCACAATCATATCTCAATGTTAAATTATATATGCAGGCCTGGAATAGTTGGAGGGAGGGGACAGCCTTAAACTTAATAGATCCCATGCTAAGAAGTGGTTTTTCAGGACCCGAAATAATCAGATACATTCACATTGCATTGTTGTGTGTGCAACAAAGTGTAGCTGCTAGGCCAACCATCGCTGCAGTTAACCACATGTATAGCAGCAACTCTCTCAATCTCCCTGCACCCTCACAACCAGCATTCTTTATGCCTGGGGGCATTGGATCCTCATCCAACACATCGTCGGGAGGGGAGAACAAATGCAGAAACTTGATCCAAATTTCAGCACAGGATATAGATATGATTACGGAGCTATATCCTCGCTAGGTTTCGATGCAAGGACGGGATAACTTCATGTACAGAATTTTGTAAGGACTCGTTTGTTCATAGTAGATACTCGGGTGTGTGTGTTTGGTGGGGTGGTAAGGCTTTGGTCTCATATATAAGAGGTCAGGAGTTCGAGCCCCATCAAGGGTGGGAATGGGGTGGGGTTTCTAAAAAAAAAAAAAAAAAAAAATAGTAGATACTCGTTTGTTGTTCTGTCAGCCCAATATCTATAGGAGGCCCAAGGGTGCAGCTTCTGAGATTGTTGGAGAGAAATGTAGAGCAACCGAAGAGGAAGAGAGATTGCCCTGTGGAAAGTTTGAAGGCAAAAAATCACAAATAGTCACTGAGTTATGACTCATTCGACACTTAACTCACTGTATTTTCAACAATATCACTTAATTCACTCACTTTTACATCTGTCTTTCACTTAACTCACTGCCGTTAATTTTACCGTTAGAAGCCGTTAAAATTGAGGTACATTTGTCAAAATGCTTAAAAATACATTTTTTAACTTTAAACAAATTCTAAATTTATCAGATTTTTTTTCAATTTTTTTAAATTTCTGGAATTTCTAATAAAAAAGGATTTTATTTTAATTTAAATATAATTTTTAAAGTTAGAAATGCACTTTTTTAGTGTTTAGACAAATATACCCTCAATTTTAATGGTTTTTAACGGTAGAATTAACGACAGTGAGTTAAGTGAAAGACAGATGTAAAAGTGAGTGAGTTAAGTGATATTGTTGAAAATACAGTGAGTTAAGTGTCGAATGGGTCACAACTCAATGACCATTTGTGATATTTTCCCAAGTTTGAATAAGCTGCCTTATGGTACGGTGGGGAAGGGCAAGAATGCCAAAAGTGATACTGACCCGGGCAAGATGACTACAAAGTTCAAACAAGAGCCAAAAGGCCAACCTGATGCCGAGGTTGTTGGCTGCTGAAGAGGCTGAGGATGGTTATATTTTCAACCCTTAGGGGAAAGAGGTAGTACTTTCTTAAGTCTATGCTATTAGACATCTCGTTACAAACATTTTAAAGTAGGAGTAATCTCTATGAGTTTTTCTAAGACGTTTCTAGTTGTTATTTGTACCACAATTGCGTGCTAACATATTAGACTAGATGAATGATTTTTTTCTTAGGAAGTGAGATTGTTCTTGCTTGGTTAGGCTTGCTTCCCAGCGAGCGTCCTTTTAGACTTTAATGAGTTTAGTCCTAATAACTAATATGCCCGCACTGGAGCATATTTAGTTTGGTTTTCAAAACACTGGAGCATATTTAGTTTGTTTTTTTTTTAAATTACATTCTTGTCGCTTAATAATATTTAGTTAATTTGTCCTGTTATTCAAACAAAAAATATAGATAATATTAAAATAGAGATGCTATATGGAACACCCTTCGAGGTAACCCCAGGTTCTGAAAAGGGCTTCAAAAGCTCATAAGGCACAACCCCAGCTCCATTTCTGTTCTCCAACTCAATTCTTTCATCAATAGTTTGTTCAAACATCATCAGCCTCCCCTTAAACCGCTCAAACGCCGCCCTTCTAACTTGTCTTCAGCCCATGCGTCCTCCATCATCTCTCCAATGTACTCCTCGTCCGGTGAATGATTAGACAAAATGTCTATAACCGCCATCACCGTTGTGGCTTGAATTTGCAAAGGAAAGCACCGCAAAAGAGCAGCTTCGGGTTTTTTCATGACCATTTCCCAAACCTCATCGTCAGGGTCCTCCGTGGGCACATTGGTCCTTGCAATGGTTGGGTGGTTAGGGAAGTAGCCTGCATAGACATACTGACCAAAGTTGACTGCTGCATGGTGACCAGGCCCTTGCAACTGTACCAAAGGAGACTCAGAACCTACAGAAAAGGCCTGCATCATTTTTCACAAGACACAACTAAAACACAAAGCACGAATTTTGACCAAGATTGGTATGACATATGAGCTACCAATACCGGTGAGAGAAAGAATTTCACAAGAAGTTACACAAATTTTAAGAAAAAACAATTGAAGCTCATTACTCATACAAGAAAACATACTTGAATCGATTTGGTTCCTTACCAATTAGCATAGCACATAACTAACAGTAGTTAACCAAACAGCTAATGAACAAACAATCAATTCCAGAACCAGTTGCAGAAAACTGAAGAAACATCCTTGACAACAGAACTTGAAATAATGCGAATAGCTAGAAATTCTATACAGACAAGAATTTGTCACTTTTCCCATATGCCGAATAATAAATCCTATCCATGCATCGGGTCTACAGATTTTTAAGGCCATTATCTCTAAGAAGATTTAGTAAACAAAACATCCAAAACACACACACACACACACACTCTCTCTCTCTAAAAATATTTAATCTTCACTTGAAGGTATGTTCAACCAGTAGGTCAGATCAAGCAAGAAAAACTTTTCTATCTTTCTTCCTCTCTTTATCCTTTTATCTCCTTCCTCTGAGATTGATCTTCTTCGATTCCCTAATATCTAATGAAGGATATGCTAGACTTTTGGTCCCGATGAATTGGACAAGTTTTTAATACAAAAGTTGGGAATTTATATTGTTGCAAGTTCTTTTCATCTTTGTGCATCAGTATTACACTTTCATATAGTAAGAAAAAAAAAGTAACGATTAGTATTGGGCAAAAACAATGAGAGACCAGTTGATCGAAAAAGAAAACTAAATTAAATGGAAAATCATTCAATACCACATAAAATATAATTTAGCAAAGTAACGAACACAACTGGGCTGAATAAAGAATCCTATAAAGCATCTATTTTAGTTCAAGATCTTAAAAAGTTTATGCTTGATACTCGAGTCTATTTTGCAGGAACCTATACTTGGTGATACTTCTCTACTAGGTTATTGCGCAGCAGTTGCACAACTATAAAACATAGATAAAAACTTGAAAGTGCTGACGATAGTGCCAAGTTTCAGATCAGATTACAACCATAATGCGACTAACATAAGCATAACAATAAACAATCAACAGAAATGACACTAAATTTCCAAAACGAAATTCTTAGCCCATTGTGATGTGTCTATAACTAGTTTCTCTACTACATAATCCTTCTGAATAGCACCAGAAGATATATAGAAAACCCGATCAAGACTCACTGCCGGTATTGAAATCTTATTACAAAAAAACCCAATATTCATCTGCTATTCAAAACCCAACTACTCAACAAATTCTAAATGCAAACACATAATAGTCACTTGCCAAACAATTAACAAAGAAAAGAAAAAAGACCTTGCAAAGAGTTTCAGAACTAGAAACAACTGGGTCACATTCAAAATACCATCATATGAAGACTGGGTAGATGAAGCAAGCAGGCAGCAATTTCACTTGATATGAAGACTAAGTACCATCAAAATCATTCACAACTAAACTAACTCGAACTGGGTCAATTTCTAAATGGTTGGAAAAGAGAAGAGAGAGACTTACCCTCATTGAATATACTTGCGTATCTCTCCTTTCCTCAAGAGGGAGAGAGAGTAGTTGGCAGCATCAACGAGGTCTTCAATGTTGTGCAGGGACCTCTCCTCGGAAGCCAACATGAAGATTGCGCGCACCTTTGCTTTCTTGGCGAGTCTTGCTGCCAAATTCAGAGGTAGATTCGGAGAATTGATGCTTCTCAATATCTGGCGATACAGAGAAAGAACGCGTCCTCTGTTTCTCACCAAGTCCTCTGCCGTTGCCCATATCAAACCCCCACTCATTTCTTTCGATTTCCCGATTATTCAAATCCACAACTTCTCATGAAAATGGGGCTTCACTTCACGCTTCACATGAACTAGAAAGAGCGCCCGCGCGATGCCGCGGGGTTTTATTGTCAATTGATCTAATTATAGTAATACATTCTAGCAAAGTTGTTATTGATGAAAAATTATTGTAACGAAAATATTTATATACATTGTGAGGTGCGGTTAGTAACATGCTCATGTAGATAAATAACAATTTATTAATCTACTCACTCTTAATAACAATAGGAACTGTTTGAAATGAATAAGTTTAGAAGATGAAGAAAATTTATTGTTAAGTAACCCAAGGATAGAATCCTTATTCTTATACAATTCAATTAACAAACCCTGCACAACACTTTCTTGACATTACAGAAGATCTAATATAAATTGAGACACACATCTCTAGCATGGCCTATACCTCCAAAATGCTCTTGGTGGTCTCCCACCGCCCAAAACCCCACTACAGATTAAGATTGCACAATTTAATGTGTTAGTAACTGATCTGGATTACCCGAGCTTTAAGGAAATGCTAAGCATGTGGTGATAGAAGTTACTGCAAAGAGTAAAGTGGGGCGGTAACCATGACAATGGGATTTTCATTTATTAGTTTGACATAACCCTGATCATTGAATTGCTTTTTAAAATATACAACGTGCAAGGTCATTAAATATAGTATGGATCACATCTTATTTTTGTTTTATAGACTCCAAAAACTTTAAAAAGTAGTTCTCAATCATACTCATCGAAATTGAATTGGATATGAGCACTGTAGAAAGTATAGAAAAAAAAAATTATCATATACAAATTGAAGAAAGTATCCCAAGTAAAAGAAATGAGAAATACCTTGAGTTCATCAGTCTCAAGGTATACTTAGTTCACTCTGTTTGTTCAGGTCATCTCTGGTACTTGCTTTGGACATTGATATTAAACAAAAGTTAAAAAAAAGAAAAAGAAAAAAAAAAGACTAATATTGAACAAAAGTGTAAATAAGACAACCAAGGTCTAATAATTTTAATGGTTGATTGAGTTTTAGAAACTTTTTAACTGATCCCACATGTAGTTCTCCAATTCCTCTTATTTTAACAGTGATATGTAACTTTAATATGTTTTCTTCTTGTAAAAAATGGAGTCCAAAGTTCACAGAAAAGATACTTAATTAGCAGGTACCTAACCAGCGAAAGTTGAAGATAACAAAACATAGAGCAAAATTAAAGAGTAGTACTTTAGTTGGAATAATGAAGTAGTACTTTAGTTGGAATAATGAATTGGATAATGGAGAAAAAGAGATTACCTCAAATTTGGCGTTCTATGTTACAGCACTCTTGGTGAAGTGTACGCTCCCTGAGACAAAATAATAATTAAAGAGTATAAGTTACATATTAGCTTTTTTTCTCTTTTTGATTTGTACTATGAACTGTAGTGTAGGAGATACTCAAATCAGATTTTAAGAGCTTAGTACTAAATTGACCTTTTAGTATGACATTAAGAAGCAAAGTAAAATCCCAGTAATAATCATTAGAGAAGATACAAAAAGTAGGCAGAGTTTGTAAGTTTTGGTAGAGTAATATGATCTTCCTATTCTGACTCAAGTTCAAACAGATATATTGAATTTTGAATTCCATAAGAAGGAGAAATTGAAAAAGAGAAGCATCCAATTTCACAAATTGAAAGTAAATAACTCTGAAAAGAAGGAAAAAAACCAGACTTGCATCCCTTTAATAGATTCTGAGTTTGAAATAGGCTTCAGTCTTATCTGGCAACTAATATAGATTGTTGGTGTTGTTTAATAGATGTCTAGTCCTTCAAATGATGTTTACAATCATGCAAACCAAAGTATAATACAATAGTTTTTAGTGTCAGATTTTAAGCAAACTACATCTGTGCATGTTCATTGGTTCAAAACAATTGATAACATAACTCAAAGGTGATCACAAACCCGAGCAGAAATATCCTAATCATAAAGCAAAGAGTCATGCAATC
This sequence comes from Rosa rugosa, assembly GCF_958449725.1. Lineage (NCBI taxonomy): Eukaryota > Viridiplantae > Streptophyta > Magnoliopsida > Rosales > Rosaceae > Rosa > Rosa rugosa. The sequence goes on from NC_084825.1 coordinate 21,833,554, forward strand.
CTAAATGCAGCTATGGCAAGAACGCAGCTCTTTTTTCTGCCCCTTAGTTTGAGAAGATATCGCATTTTGAGGCAGAAAGGCATTCAAACAATAAACTAACTGTCCAGCCATCTCACAGGCTCTATGTGATATCAATGAATTTGAAATGAAGTATATTTGTGGACTCTATTCAATGTTAGTATTCATCAAAGCTTAACAGAAAAAGAGGAGGGAAATGAACAATAAACAAAAATGATCAGAAAACTGAACAAAAGTAACTAAATTGAGCTAAATTTACCTGCAGCAAGGAGTAGGAGATTTTGCAAACTCAGTGACCAAAATACAGTCCAGAACCTAGGCCCCTTTCTTCTTAACTCAATTAATCAACTGATCTTTCACTCTAACTTAGAAGTACCTCCTTTATTTGGCCTGCACAATAAGGCAAATGGAAATGTCAGACAAAGGATTTAACCTTTAAAGAAAGCTGCTCTCCACATACATAAAAAGGTATAGTAGGACCCATCTATATTGATTTGTTAGGTATGGTTTTAATAATTATGTAGCTTAGATATCAAGAATTCATACAACAAAAATAAGATAACAACATGGTTTGCTGGAAAATGGTAACTGATATCTTCTACTAATAGAAACTAGTGACAATTTACTAAATAATAACAAAGATGAGTCAGATTGAAAACGAAACCTGTTGGATCTTGGAACCTTATCATAGTTTCTGATGCCATCCAATAATCAATCCAAAAAAAAAAAAAAAATCGAGTGCTTTGCAGTGAAATTAAGCTTTGGGGAATGAGAGTGTCGCTTACTTTTGAAGGGAGGGTCACCCAAGAAAACCCCAAATTCAATAACCCTAACCCCAAAACCTAATCAAACAACCCAACCCAAAAAACACTCAATTCCCAATTTCCGAAACTCTAAATCACAAACAGAAAGAGATCGATAAAGATAAACAAAAAAAAAACAAAAACAAAAACAAAAATCTGGAAACAAAAGGTTCATTTCAATCAATCATATTAGCAAACTCTTCAATTAAGCATAAACACAGCAAAATGACTAACTGAATTTAACTTTCAACAAACCCGGAATCGAAATTCTGAAATGAGAGAATCAAATTCAATCACCCAAGAAAACCCCCAATTCAGTAACCCTAACCCTAAAAGCTAATCAAATAAAATTAAAGTCGTAAATCTTTCCGAAACCTTAAATCACAAACAGAAAGCGATAAAGATAAGAGAAACGCACCAAGATTAGATCGAAGAGCCTGGCTCCGACACAACTGTCAATCATAGCAACAACCGATCTGTCTATCTCTTCTTGCAAAGCGAACAAACTCACGCTCTTTCTCTCTCTAGATTATTTCGTCGGCAACAATCAAATGAGAAAAGCTTGTAGAACAGTAGGGGAAAAAAAAAAAAGGAGGGCAAAAACGTTTGAGAAGCTTTTAGAACGACAGCAGAAAAATGGAGGGTAAAACCGTCACTCCACTGTACTATGAACACTGATGAACAGGGCGACCACATTTAGTATATGTAGAATGGGTCGAGTTAAAGGGCACGTGGCTATTACAATTTCCTTTTTTTTTTTTCCTTACTCTAATCCCAAATATATTTCTTTGATAAATAAATTTTAGATACAACTATTGTCACCCTACCATTTTCTTAGTTCTTCTCTATAAATATTTGAATTATTAAAAAACTGTTGTAGAGAAACTGAAATTGAGAGGAATTTGCTGTGTATTCTCATTGATAATAGGGGCCTCTTTATATAGAGGATTACAATGCATAGAATCTCAATCATACAAGGAAAGTAATTCTACATTGATTAGGATTCTAGATCCTTCTAATTAAATTCTATTACCACTAGGTCAAGTAACCTAGAGTTTGGGCCAAACACAAATAGAGATATCCTTAAACACTCCCTCTTGTGTTGTCCAAACGCGGTGCTTCTCTCGTTGCCTCGTTAAAAACCTTGCCGAGTAACAAAAACCCAGTGGGACAAAAATAACCTCGGTCGAAGGGGAAAAAGAGCACAACACACCCTTCACGTTTCGAGGTGAACATGTAGACATCTCCCCCTGATGTCTGCGCCTCCCCCTGATGACTACGATCATGGGAGTTCAGATAATTTCCGCAAGCCAATTCTTGCCACATGTTTCTCGAACGTGGATTTGGGCAATGACTTAGTAAACAAGTCTGCCTCATTGTCCTCAGATCGAACCTGGTTCACTTTGATCTTGAGGAGTTTATGTTGTTGCTGATTGTAGAAGAATTTGGGCGATATATGCTTGGTGTTGTCGCCTTTGATGTAGCCTTGCTTCATTTGTTCAATGCAAGCAGCATTATCCTCATAAATGCTCGTTGGCTCATCTGTGGTAGACTTCAAACCACAATTGCTTCGAATATGCGTAACTATGGATCGAAGCCATATACATTCACGAACTGCTTCGTGAAGAGCAATAATCTCTGCATGATTCGAAGAAGTAGCGACTAAGGTCTGTTTTGTAGACCTCCAAGATATCGCGGTCTTTCCCATGGTGAAAACATAACCAGTTTGGGAGCGACCTTTGTGTGGGTCAGAGAGGTACCCAGCATCAGCAAAACCTTCCAAAACACTTATATCGTTTTGGGATGGGGATAGGGGACGCAGTCCACCATGTGTGGCGTCCCTGGCACTTGATGGGTCCGAATCCATCTTCTCTCTATAGGGATAGAACAAGCCCATATCGATCGTACCACTTAGGTATCGAAAGATATCTTTAACACCAGTCCAATGGCGTCGTGTAGGCGCAGAGCTATATCTAGCTAGCAAGTTCACAGCGAATGAGATATCCGGTCTTGTGCATTGAGCTAAGTACAATAATGCGCCTATTGCACTTAGGTAGGGCACCTCTGCCTCTAGCACTTCTTCATCGTCATCTTTTGGACGAAATTGATCCTTCTTTGGATCAAGACTACGGACGACCATTGGGGTGCTTGAAGGCTTAATCTTATCAGTGTTGAAACGCCTAAGCATCTTTTGGGTATAAGCTGATTGATGAATCAGGATACCATCTCTACGGTGCTCAAGTTCTAAACCGAGGCAAAACCGTGTTTTCCTAAGATCTTTCATCTCAAACTCGGATTTCAAGTGTTCAGCGGTTTCCCTTAACTCTTTAAGGGTGCCAATTATGTTCATGTCATCGACATAAACTGCTACTATTGCAAATCCGGAACTTGTCCTTTTTATGAACACACATGGGCATAGTTCATTGTTGACATATCCCTTTCCAATCAAGTAGTCACTTAGACGGTTTTACCACATCCGTCCGGATTGTTTCAATCCATATAGTGAGCGTTTCAATCTAATCGCAAACGCGCTCCGTGGTTTAGAGCCACTTGATTTGGGTAACTGAATTCCGTCTGGAATCTTCATGTATATCTCCGTATCTAGATCCCCATATAGATACGCAGTAACCACATCCATAAGCTGCATGTTCAGTTTTTCGGAAACTACCAAACTGACAAGGTAGCGGAACGTTATGACGTCCATTACGGGAGAATAGGTCTCCTCGTAGTCGATTCCAGGGCGTTGTGAGAAACCTTGCGCCACAAGGCGAGCTTTGTACCTTACAATCTCGTTTTTCTCATTACGCTTTCTAACGAATACCCATTTGTGACCAACTGGTTTGGTGTTGGGCGGTATTGGCACAACCGGTCCGAATACCTTTCTTTTCGCTAAAGAATCAAGTTCTGCTTGGATCGCATCTTTCCACTTTGGCCAATCAGCTCTACGTTGGCATTCATCAACGGAGCGTGGTTCGATGTCATCGGTTTCAATAATCTCACGCGCCATTGAATACGCTAATACATCATCAATGATGATGGAGTTTCTTTCCCATGTCCCATGTACACTAGTGTAATTAACAGAGATCTCTACGTTCTCAGGGATAGGTTCTGACATTGAGGCGTCCCCCAATGATGTCTCTTGGACATAACCATAATCCGGAACATTCTCATGGGACGGATTTTGAGTATCGATGATCAAAGGATTTGTTTGTGCCTCATTCGCTCTCTTTCTAGGGCGAGTATCCTTCGAACCAATCGGTCTACCGCGCTTTCTTGCGGGACCTGCGGCCATAGATGCCACATCATTGCCCTGTTGGGCAATGGCGCCATCTCCTGGTGTCACAGGAGAGGCGTGATGTCCAGTATTTGGGACATCGATCCTTGCAGGCACGTTTGCAGCAGGTATGTGTGATCTCGTCACTTTGGCAACATCAGAAAACGCATCAGGCAGAGTGTCTGCTACGTTCTGGAGCTCGATTATTCTTCGCACTTCAAGTTCGGACTGTGCGGTACGGGGATCGAGATGAGACATAGTGGGGACAGACCACGACAATTCCTGTCGTTCCTGTTGAACATATGTGTTCTTATCTCCCCCTAACGATGGGAAGACTGTCTCATCAAAGTGACAATCCGCAAATCTAGCGGTAAAGAGATCGCCTGTCAAGGGTTCAAGGTAGCGGACGATCGTTGGAGATTCATATCCAACATAAATGCCCATTCGTCGTTGTGGACCCATCTTAGTACGCTGTGGCGGCGTAATAGGCACATAAATGGCACACCCAAAAATGCGTAAGTGCGAGATATCGGGCTCGTACCCAGTCACTAGCTGTAACGCAGAGTAAGATTGGGTGGCAGTGGGTCGTAGATGAATTAGCGTCGCTGCATGCAATATTGCATATCCCCAAGCAGAAACAGGGAGGTTGGTGCGCATAACCAATGTCCGTGCTATCATCTGTAGTGGTTTGATAGCGGCTTCTGCGAGACCATTTTGGGTATGAACATGGGGAACTGGATGCTCTACATCAATCCCCAGTGACATGCAATAGTCATCGAATGTTTTCGATGTAAACTCCCCAGCATTATCAAGTCGAATTGACTTAATAGGATGGTCAGGGTAGTGAGCCCGTAGACGGATAATCTGGGCGAGGAGTTTAGCATAAGCAGCATTTCGAGTGGACAGTAGCGCGACATGTGACCAGCGTGTCGTCGTATCAACCAAAACCATAAAGTATTTAAAAGGTCCGCATGGTGGTTGAATGGGTCCACAGATATCCCCTTGGATTCTCTGTAAGAACGGAATGAGTATTTTGAGATCCTTTGCGTAGGACGGTCTCGGTCCTAATTTCCTGAAGGAACAGGCTTTGCAGAAAGAGCGAGGGGCCTTAGAAGCAACCAATGAAGATTTTGGTTGGGTCTGAGCGTCTGTAGCGCTATTAGAAGTAAAGTGTGTGACTACATCTCCCATTATGGCGTTAGAGCCATGGAAATTGGTGTGTGTGGCGTCATGGCCACTAGGTGGAACAACCATGGCGTCATGCTCATGGTTGGCGCCATTAATGGCGTCATCACATGAGACTTGGGCGGCCCTATGGCGCCCCAAGACGGCTGCAGCTCCAGATGCTGCAATTGTTGCGGTCTTGCTAAGTCCTGGAATCAATTTTCTATTCTTGCTTCTTCTCACTCTGAAGAATGGATGTCCGTGTGAAGTCTTTAGTATACGGAGCATCATATCACGACCAGGATGTCCTAGTCGGTCATGCCAAAGCTAATATGTGTCTGAATCCAAGAGATCTTCTCTTATGACATTGTGGGATTCAATTGGTCGAATTGTAGTGACATAAAGTCCACTAGATTGACACATAATTAAGCTTCTCTAAGATGCGCTTTCTTCCGCAATCATTAGAGGTAATGCAAAGGAATTCTATCCCGTTCTCACTATGCGTTTCCGCATGGAATCCGTTGGCTCTAATATCTTTAAAGCCCAATAAGGTTCGATTTGCCTTAGGAGCGTAGAGAGCTTCAGTGACTTTAATCAAGGTGCCATTAGGCAAAAGGAATTGGGCCATTCCATGTCCTTGAACTAAACCTGATGGCCCAGCCATCGTAGTCACAGATGAATATGTAGGCAACATCTCCAAGAATAATTGCCTATGTCGTAGAATGGTGTGCGTAGTCGCACTATCCGCAAGACATTGAAGTTCATCCATTCCTAAAAGAAAAGCTCGTCATTAAAAAAGGAGTCATAAAGAAAAGAACTCAACTTTTATTAATAAGCCAAACGGAATTACATCATCGTTTCTTTAACCAAAGAAAATCTAATCCAATAAACTAGTTAATGCAAAACAATGGTAGTCGTCTAACTCCTTTCGGTAATTCCAATGTAAATGTGACCAGGTGAGTAGAGAGATGTCGGTGGAGCGAGGCTCACTTAAGTACCACTTATCTCAAAACCTTCCTAGACATCACACTCACATTGAGTACGCCTACTTTGAAGAAAGATTAATAGCATTGGCATCTACTATAAAAATAATATGGCAATTGCCTACATCTCTTGGAAATAAAAAGACTTAATCAAAATCGCCAGTTTCTGGGTCTTGATCCTTGTAGTCTTCCACCCTTAGATCGAGATCTCCATCTTGATCTTCTTGTTCCATGTAATTTGCCTCCCTTGCTTCACGATACATCTTGTATGCGTTTGCAACGTTCTGGGATGCAGTACACTTCTTTGCCCAATGTCCACTTGATCCACATCTGAGACAAGCATCATTATGGTCAGGTTCCCTTGATCGAGGCGCTCTGGGAGCGTTTTGTTGACGGTTATTGCCTTTGGTGGCGTTACCACCATAACCGGAGGCTTGGCCTCTCTCTCTCTTCACACGTTTACCTCCACGGTTCCGTGCACGCCTATCTTGGTGATTGCCTTCCTCTTTAGGGCGAGAATATGGACCAGAACGTCCAGAATTATCCCTACTCTTAGGGTTTCGCTCCTTGCGTCCTCCCTTGGAGGCGCGACTATAATTAGACTCCGGAATTGACTTGGTTCCCACGGGTCTGGAGTTATAGTTCTTCACAAGTATGTTGTCGTGCTTTTCAGCTACGTTCAAGGCACCAATTAGCTCATGAAATCTTGTGATGCGTCTGGCATTGACATCAATCCGATAGTTTTTGGCCATCATCAATGCAGAGACGGGGAAGGTGGAGAGAGTTTTCTCGATCAACATCGTATCAGTGATGTTCTGTCCACAGAATTCCATCATATACTTGATACGAAGTGCTTCTGAATTGTAGTCAAGTACAGACTTGAAATCACAGAAGCGGAGGCTAGACCATCTCACTTCTAAGTCTGGAAGCAGGGAATCACGGACGTTGCCAAAACGGTGCTCGAGTTCTACCCATAGTCTTCTTGGGTCTTCCTCATTGAGGTACTCATTTTGGAGCGCGTCATTCATGTGCCTTGTCATGAGAATGATGGCTTTGGCTTCATTCGCCTCTCTCGTAGCTCTATTTGCTTCAAAAGCAGCAGCTTGTTGAGGAGTACGCACGTCCTGACTTGGCTCTTGGATCGTACTCAGGATCCCATCAGCCTTAAGATGCTGGCGCACATCACGGACCCACTTGTGGTATCCTGCGCCTGTTGTCTCTAGTGGAGTGAAGCTCAACTTGTTCAGGTTACTCATCCTGAAAAACAACAAGAAAATAGGGTTAGTTTCGGAGCGAAAAAGGCTACCACGAAAAACTATAAAATTTCTGAGCGTAGTCGCTTCCAAGAAATTAGGGATTTTCTGAGCGTAGTCGCTTCCAAGAAAATCCGATTCCAAGAGGGGTTTTTGGATTAGATCGAAACGACGATGTAAGTGGTCGATCGTTTTCTTCTCAACAAACTCTAAGTTTGGAGGACTCTACAAGCTCTAAGCTCGGAGTGAGCACGAACCCCCCACAGTTCGGCTTTTGGTCTCCCCTATGAAGAAGAAAGGGGGGTAGAAGAAGGGATGTTGGAAGTCCCCGAGAAAAAGAAGAAGAAATTGAAAAACTTCAAAAACGGGAACTTTTAGAAAAGTTTACCTTGAAAAATAGCCGGAAATCTTGACTGGAAAAGATGACGGAGGTGGCCGGAAACTGGTGGCCGGAGCTAGGCAGGGTTGCTGCAGGGGTTGTGCAGGAGGTGTGCGGAGGCTGTGCAGGGCTGGCAGGCAGTTGCTCGGCAGGTGTCGGCAAGTGCTCGGCAGGTGCTCGGCAGGTGTCGGCAGGTGTCGGCAGGTGTCGGCGGGGGCTATGCGGAGCTTTCGGCAGATGTCGACAGGGGCAGGCACAGGTCTCGGCAGGTGTCTCGGCAGCTCTCGGCAGATGCTCGGCAGGGCTCGTAGGGGCAGGCACAAGGCAGGGGCGGGTCCGATTTTTCGACGGCCGGTTCAGGGGGTTTCCGGCCGGTTCCGGTGGTTCCGCCGCCGGTTCTGGGCTCCTTGGGAATAGGGCTTCGATATGTGGGGCGGTGGTTTCAGGATTTTGAAGGTTACGAAATTAGGGTTTTCAGGGTTAGGGCTTCGTGCTGATAACGCGTTGTAGAGAAACTGAAATTGAGAGGAATTTGCTGTGTATTCTCATTGATAATAGGGGCCTCTTTATATAGAGGATTACAATGCATAGAATCTCAATCATACAAGGAAAGTAATTCTACATTGATTAGGATTCTAGATCCTTCTAATTAAATTCTATTACCACTAGGTCAAGTAACCTAGAGTTTGGGCCAAACACAAATAGAGATATCCTTAAACAAAAACTATATTATTCAAGTGCAAAATGACTAATAAGTACACTGATTTTCAAAAATCTAAATATATAAGAAAAAATAAATATATAAGTAATTAATTAAATACAAAGACTACTTAATTTCTCATTGGATAAATTAATCTTTATCTTCTCCACTCAAATTTGATTATTACTATTTTTTTGTCTTTTTGTTGCATCCTCATTGTTAATTTGTTGTACAATTCACAAAACTATTAGTTGTTTCTTTGCAAAGCAAATTTTTTTTTTTTTAAACCTAAAATGATTTTTAAATCGAAATAAACTAAAGAACAATTTTGTGAGCCTAAGCCCTGATGATAACATATACAAATCAATCTCACACAATAACATTTTCAACATGATAACCTTAGATCGAAGATCAGACATACCATTGATGCCCATGGTGAAAGCCATTGATGCAGCTGCAAGAACAAGGTTGAAGATGAGGTTGAAATGTTTCTGCTAGTCACTAACTGTAGCTTCTAAATGGGAAGAATACAATGCTTGTAAAATGGTGGTGATAACAGGGACCCTAGCCTCTTATTTATACAAGTCCTAAGAATCCTCCCATAAAGGCTTTTTCATATGAATCAAGTCTTTTATCTTAGAATCTTTGTCTAACAATTGGCTTTTCCACAAATTAGAGGGGTTTCAAAGTGGGTATAGTGACGGTGGTGTGGTGGCGGTGCACTGGTTATGGTGCTTGTTTCTCAAACCCCAAAACCCAAAAAAAATCCAGGTAATATGATGAAAAAATATTCAGAAAACTCATATTTCATGCACACAAAAAATGAGGGAACGTACGATTGAATTTCTTCAGTCTCAAATCCTTGGGCCAAACTTAGGTAGGTTAGGAGATTCAAGGATAATTCTTAAGTTGGGTGAATGAGCTCATCATCATGAATTGTAATTAACAAATTTTTACTTTACTCGATGAAATTTCATCACAAGAACACATATTTATTTCAATTATTTAATGTATAAAAGCTCTCTCTTAACTATTACCCTAGCCACCAAGGCTATTGTGGCTTCGCAACTCTCTGTGTTACCCTAGAGGGAACGTATGATTGAATTTCTTCAATCTCAAATCCTTGGGCCAAACTTAGGTAGGTTAGGAGATTCAAGGATAATTCTTAATTAAGTTGGGTGAATGAGATCATCATCATGAATTGTAATTAACATATTTGAGTATGGAGTTAATTGTATTTCACGTGGATAATGGTTTTAAGCTTTTCGGGTAGTTTTCGGTATGCTAATAAGATCATGAAGGAAATGGAAAAGAGTACCCTTATAAATTATTTACTTGAGCCAATTTTACTTCTTCTGGTAATTAATTTCTGTAACCAAACTAGAATATATAGAGCATTTTCTTTATTTGTCTTGTCGAGCTAGCTTTTTCAATTTTAGGTAGGATTTGTGATTTCTCTGCCAGGTTTCTTTGTTTGGACACCTATCCCTCAACTATGAACACAAACTAAATAAGCTAAAATGTGTCTTTTCTTTCTCTAGCTTATTCAAAACTTGCAAATGTAGCATTATAAGCCTTGGCACTATTTTGAAGCATGCATTACGTTTATGTCATATATCTATCTATTATTCAATTACTTAAAAGCAGATATCTCTCTAATTTTGCACTATCAATGACACTGATTGGACTGTGATATGCTACAATACTATCATGAATCGATTGTGCTATATATCAAAGTTTAATAACTAAACGACCCATGAATGAAAGTCACAGATTTTTTTGCTTGATGTTGTACTTGAAGTTATAGAAATTGAACCCAATGTAAATGCCATCATCCATGTCGTTGTCGTTGCTTATTTGACCGTTGGTACGAGTGTCGCGGCGAGAATAGTTAAATGGAACTTCATATGAAGCTTTATTCGCCACAAGACTCACATTCAACTTAGTCATTGCCGGCACGTCAACTCTGCACACGCTCTGCACTGGAGTTTCCCATGTCTCAACTTCTCCCCACTTAAATATTGTTGATCCACTCGTAAACTCATTTGAACTAATTACAAGCTTTTCGTCGTCTCCAATTACCGGAACACCAGCTTGCATGGTTGTTTTAACGCCGCCAGACTTGATAGACATGGTTTTGGCATCATTCCAACACGTGCTCTTGGTCCTTTTGTATGATAGCTTAAATGTCATCCCAGTGGTTTCTTGGGTCAAATTCACGGCCTCTCCAATGGCAATTTCGACTTCGTTTTCATAATCGTAGATCCTAGCTTGCGTGAGGTGATAACTGACATCATACACAATTCTTGACTTAACAATCTCTTCAATTCTCAGGTGGGCATATATGGGGATATTGGTGACATTTGCAGTGAAACCGACCATGCAACCGAGTGTATATCTCTTGCAGATGTGAAAGTTTCCCATATTGCGGAGAGCAAATTCGTTTTCGTCAATTTTAATCGGCTGAAACAACGTGTCGTTGCGAGTCGGGTTATCCGAGTCAGGACTCAGGAACGACCCAGTTAGGGTCACCCGGCCTACGACACCAAAACTTGCCCAAATAATCGGATTTTATGCGGATGCTTCCGTCTGGATTAGTAAAAATCTCATGCGCTGCCATTCCATCTCTAAAGTCATCGGCTCGGTACTCCAAACACATGTGACCTTCATACCAGCTGCGACTATCAGTGCTGAGGAAGACTCCATTATCTCCCCTGAATGCCACATGTTTGGGAAATATCACCAATGATTCCCAATTAATGACCGTGAACACGTCACACGGTGCTATATCATTTGTACAGTTAGTTTGATCATTTGTATTGTTATTATTCTCGCCTGTACGGTTAGTCTGATCATCCGCACTGTTGCTATTCTCACCTGTACGGTTAGTTTGTTCATTCGTACTAATATTATTCTCATCCATACTGTTGTTGGTATCATTGTCAGGTGAAGTGGATAAGCCTCCCATGAAGTGTTGTGCGTCGACATTGTCCCTCCGCAAGCCTACGTAGTGTCCGAGTTGGACATGGCGAAGACGGACTAATATTCTCTTCCTATCCATTTCGTTTCGTGGCAGACGAGGACGAGCACGAGCACGACGATTATTATTATTATCATCTTCTTCGTCGTCGTTGTTGATCTCCTCATCATCATCGTGACTCACTAATTCATTTGCTTGGTGTTCCTCAGGGATGTTTGATTCATCTTTACCATGATGCTGATCTTGAAAACCTTCATCTAATCTCGGGTTGCCATTGTTATGAGGATCATCAGTGGCATCGTGATCTTGAAGGTGGTCGATGACATCAGGATCTGGATGAGTATCGATGACTTCCTGATTTTGATGCTGTTCGGTATCATCAGTCTCACCATCGCTGATGGCATCATCATCGTTCTCTTCGTCAACAATTGGATCATTTAATTCTTCTAAGGTGACAATAGGCTCAAACAAGGTACACGAGCTCTTGGACCGGTCTTCCTCTGGCTCCTCAGCTCGCGCAACGATCCAATGATCATTGTTTGACGTATTTGTTTCAAGAAGCCTTACCCAGTATTTGTTGTTGTGGCAGCATCTTATGTGGACTAGTCCCTGGTTCTCACTACTCTTTGCCATCTCCACTTCGAACTTTGCATAATGGCTCCCGACTTCTTCTCCAGAGAATTTGAGAAGCCCCATGGGCACCTGATCAACATTTTCCTCATTAATCTTTGTGTAGCTCAAGTATTTGTTGTTGTTGTTTGATTTCAGAACCACAAATCTTGGTAATGTGGTTTCATCACTCGGATTCTCTGTTCTATTAATCTCGCTCTCCGTCATGTTCCCTAAAGGGCTTCAGGTGCAATATGCAATTATGTATAAATGTTGAAGATGATCAAAGAAAACTAAGATACATTAAAAGTGGATGAAAGTGATTAGTTTCAGCATGTTGTATATATATCTCCACATATTTAGCTGGGTATGTTTCTATATAATTATATATAGAAATTTAGGCCTGTTTTCTAAGTCACTAAATATTCTTGCAACAAAACCAAATTTAGACTAATTTAGTTCATTATAATTCTACATCAGTGGTCCTCTCAAAGTCTAACCAGATATTTATCGCCTTTTCCCGCCGCTATTAATGATCGAGGTTAAGGCTCTGCCTCTAATATATTTTCTGCACATTTTAAACTACAGGTGAGGATAAATTCTTGCACAGAACTAGTGACAAATTAGAAAAATCGATTTTTTTTTATTCCCTCGGAAAAATCAGTCTAGCTGTACATAAATATTTCTTATGAAGTCAATTTGTGTTTGTGTTTCTATAATTGAGTACGTAGGGTCGTTGGTCATACATTTAAAAGCTAGCTCATGAAGGAATTCAGCCCAAAAAACAACTTTTGCCCAAAAAACAAAAAGGAATGGGAAATAAAGTTGGTTCCACATGGAGTGTACTTGGTTTACGTAGAAAGTACACCTACTTTTTTTTTTTTTTGAAGGAAAATTTCATTAACCAAAGCCGAATCATAGTATATACGTCAATTTTAAATAGAGATTTTATCACAAATAGTGTATGAAATATGGATGATTCTACACTTTGGTGTATGAACTTCTAAAACTATCAGAATGGTGTATGAACTTTGCATTTTAACTTCATTTTAGTATATATGACTAACACCGTTAAGTTTAACCGTTAAGTTCTACTATTGTAACTTGCTGTTGGAAATTCTGCAAAAATTCTAAAGTATCGAGTAGATAGACAAAATCTTCCTCTCCTAAGGACTAGCCTTCAACATGCCACAATTCACCTAACGACTTCCTGTCTAAGCGGTTACTAACTGGGCGGAATCACTGCTGCCAAAGTGAAGGATGATTCTGGTAACTATGCAAGATATTTTTAAAACTAAATGCAGGCCTTCTAACAGATGAAAATAAAGATACAAAAATTAATAGAACAAATATTTTTGTGATAAGGTACTGGTCCCATAGTCAGAAATTTATTTATTTAAACATAAATACAATTGATAAACCCAGAGCCTCACTCTTTGGTAAACAGCTAAAAGGTGTTTTAGCTATTCATGACTATGAAGACACTTACTTGAAAAAGCACACTACTTCACACTCTACAGGAAGGAAGAGCAAACTGCTACTTATGGCTTTCTTGTTTGAGAGAATATGATTCTGTCTCCATTTTCGAATACCTTACAAATGAAACTAAAGCTCCTTATATAGGGAGCGGAACTCAAACTAGAATTCAAAACAACAAAATGTACAGAACAACTCCGTGATTTCCTGCTTTCCTGAGTGCTCCTGTTGGTGGAGGTCGGACGGGGAAAAGCAGATTCCTTTAGGTGAAATGTTTTTCACCTTCTTCTTTTTTGAAAAGCAAAAGTAGCTTTTGGGAAGAGTCCAAAAGTACTTTCGGTGTTTTCTACACCTGCTGCTTCACATGTTCTCATCTGTTTCTGAATTGTAGCCTTGGACAAACGAGTTGTTATCCGCCTGGGCCATTCTAGCAGTTGTTGCATTGTCTTCGACATCTGTATCAACATACATTTTGTAGTGGTTGTCATTTTCAAGTCTTTCAACCCACTGTAGGCATGCCAGTGTCGAGTCTATCTCTTTTCTGGTGAGAGATAGGAATAGGTCACTGCTGACTACGTCAGGATGATCGTAGGCAGTAACAATGGTTTTTTCTCCTGCTGCCAGGAAGGTATTGTTGGTATCTTCAGAGATGATCTTCTTAATATATTCAAGGGACATGGCCTTCATCCATGGAATGCTTGAGTTTGGCTGGCCATTGTATCCAACACAGGCAGGCTGAAGATATTTTCGTTGAATAATTCTTACATAATGATAAGGAGAAATGTATTCAACTTCACCGTTTGTTTTCTGAATCCATTCTGGTGGAGTGGATCTGAACTTCAGTCTCAGGGTACAGTCATTTTTTCTGATGTTTTTGACTGTGTTGACGATAATCGGGGGCAAACCCTTGAGATCATCATTTGTTTTGCTCCAAAGATTATGAACAAAACCATTTTCCACAAGCCAAAGCTTGTGTTCTTGAGGATGTTCACTTTGAACATTTACTAGGTATCTTCCAACATATGGTCCTGCAATAATGAAGAGGGTTGGAGGAATACGGTCTTCGGAATTATGACTTCCTATCAGACTATGGAATTCATGCCAGTCTAATTCTCTTAGGGCTATGATAGGGATCCTAGCACTCTCTGGATCTTCAAGGAAGTAGATTTTTTCTTTTCGAACAGCACTCTGCTGTGTATGAGTTTCTTCAAGCTGTGGTCTAGCAATTTCAAAAAGTTCTTCAGCTAATGCAAATAGAGCTGGGAACATCAGACCACTACTTCTTTCCTGAAAGGCAAATAACAGATTATCCAGGATTGTCTTCTGGTGGTAAGCTAGCCTCCTGCCAGTTCTGAACAGGAGTCTCAAACATTTGAAGTTCATAATTAAAAACATTTATGACTCCAGTTTGTAACGTCCTGACCTCGAATTCATTTGAAAATAATCCCAATTTTTGAGAGGAAAGGAAATAGTTTTGCCCCAGAACACCAATTCGTTCAGAACTCAATTAAATTGAGAAACAACAATACCAGGACATAGATCTTGACGAAAGGATCAACCTTCTCACCTTATGTACAACCAACCGTCGCCGGAATACCAAAAAACCTTTCGAGCTGTGATACTTCTTCCTCGCCCAGCAAACCAAGACTGAAGGTAGAACCGCGGCGAGGAGAGAAATAGAATGAGATCGATCCGTCACCACGTCGTGGCTGGACGGACGATTTTCGATAAAGACCCATTGCGGGTCGTCGAGTCACCGACAGGAGTCAGAAGCCTTGAAGCTTCTGGTGCTTCCCCCCCCCCCCCCCCCCCCCCCCCGATCGATCTGATTTCCGCCTTTATATAGTTCTCCATTAATTGATTTTCAATGGCTGTGATCAAGCGGTGGTTAATCTCAATGACCCAGATTGCACCACGAAATTTCCCTTTTTCTTAATTAATTATTCCTAATTTTAAAACTTCCAAAAATCATAATAAATAGTTCGGATGTCCAAAAACCTCCCGAAAATTCTTACAGACTCGGTGCCTCGTGTGCTTTATTATTGAGGCCACAAATTTAAGATTTCACCTCAAGAGAAATTTGAAAAAAAATATTCCCGAGTATTTTTTTTTGGTTACCTAGCTCGTAAAATAATCACCCAACAATCTTATCCTTCCTCTATTTTATACGTCAAAAAAAAACTAACGAAATCTCTACTAATTCCCTCATAATAATATTTATTTATTTATTTTAAATACCTCGGATATTACACGTACAGTTGGAGTCGGTTTGCTTTTTGGCAAAGCAACAGCCGTCAACGGTCTTGATGAGCCTTTACCGTCTGCCGTTTGAGACGGGCTAGCCAATCCTTTACCCTGGGATTGATTAGTTAAAGCTAGTCCCTTGGGTCCTAGAAGGAACCTTTTGAGGATTTTTTCTTTGGGATCCTCCTGGGTTTCATGTTCTTTCCCAGTTGTTCTTCTACTTCTGGGATTGCGACCTTCGTCGTCTTCTTTCCAGCTGAACATGGCCAGTTCCCTGGTTAAGGCGTCTGGAAGATAGTTCTTGTTTCCTGCAATTAATTCAACAATGTAATCATATTGGTTAAGAAACAATTGCCAGTTGGCTAATCTTCCTCTATCAGCAGCTTTATCAAGTTTAAAATTTTTAAAATTCTTTACTCTAGCACAATCGGTGCGAACAGTAAAGGGTTTTCTAAGAAAAGCTGAGGAATTTAAAATCGTTTTCTTGACAGCCAAAATTTCCTTTTCTCTTATGGGCTAATTTAGTTCTACAGGGCTGAACTTGCCACTACAAAATTTACAGATCTTTTCAACGTTAGTTCCAGGCGCTTTCGCCAGAACCACACCAGACCAATAATTATCACTCGCATCTGTTTGGAGGATAATCTCATCATTTTCTTCTGGTTGTTGAAGAGGAGGGAGGTTTTTGCAGAGACTTTTTATCTGCTTCACAATTTTCTCATCATCTTCTGTGAAGTTCCATTTTCTTTTGGAACTTGTCTTAGGAGATAACATTGCTGTTAATCCTGAGATTTTGGGGATGAAATCTCTTCCATAATTTATGACACCAAGGAATCTCTCCAGACTCTTAGCATCAGGAATTCTATCTGGGAATTTCCAGATCTTTTCAAGGATATGAGGTTGGATTTTTATTACTCCATTCTTATTTATTCCTAGGAAATCGACTTCATCGAGGATAAAGAAGATCTTCTTTTCTCCTAGGATAATTCCATGCTGAACTATCAGCTTTACAACCTCATGGAGGTGTTTCGTGTGTTCTTCTCTGTTTTTGGAGAAGACAAGGATGTCATCTATGTAGACAACGCAGAACTCCGCAACATGTTTAAAGATGTTGTCCATCTTTCTCTGGAAGATTGAGGGAGCTTGCTTTAGACCAAAAGGCATTACTAACCATTCGTAATGTCCTTGTGGTGTTCCAAATGCAGTGAGAGGTATGCTCTCAGGATGCATCTTGACTTGCCATAAACCCGACTTTGCATCGAATTTTGAAAAGACTTTAGCTCCTTTGAGCTGGTTGTTCAATACTCTTACTTGAGCAATTTGATAACCGTCTTTGACAGTCTTCTTGTTGACATCTCTGTAGTCAATCACCATTCTAGCTTTTCCTCTTAGATTTTCTGCATGATTTCTCACGTAGAATGCTGGAGAATGATGAGGGCTAGTGGATGGTTGAATTAATCTCTTGTTCAGGAGATCTTCAATATCTTTTTTGAATTCTCTTTGATCTTCCTCTTTGTATTGAGGAATGGCTTTGACATGACAAATGGCATTCATGTCATGTAATCTTAATTCACAGACCACTGGGTCTTTTTCCCAAAACTTCTGGGAATCTACATCGATGTTTTGCTCAAGTAGTTTCTTGATTTTCTCAAGAGTTGGAATTTTCTGAGACTCAAGCTTATTCTGAAAGTGCTTGAGGTTATGCTCATGAATGAAACTAGCTTCTTCTTCTTCACTAGTTTCTTCTTCTTCTTCTTCTTCTTCTTCTTCAGAAGATTCTTCAACAAGTAATTCTTCTTGTTGTTTGATTTGGAGTATGGATTCAAATTTGAGTTTGTAGGGGGTAAGATCACCACTATTCTGTTGCGATCTCTGATATTGGGTAGTAAAGTGAGGACCTACTACACTTTTGGCTTGAGTAAGCCTATCTGCCCAGAACACCCGTTCTCCTTTTCTGAAGCCTATTGCTTCATCATCCTGAATAAATCTCTGTTGGAGAATAAAATCATTTCCCAACAAGAAATCTGAGCCTTGGCCTTCAGATTGCCAGACATTGTGGATGATAAATGTTCCTCCACCAATGGTGATATGAACATTTTTTGCTACTTTATTCATGGTGAGATGACTTCCATCAAACGTGGCACCAGTAGCAGTTCTTTTCTTATCTTCTAGAGTTGTTATGGAATTGCAAATCTTTTTGCAACAGTAAATCCTGATCCATTATCTACAAAGGCATGTAGATGATATTTTTTGTGATCAGGGAATTTTAGTCCAATCTCTATGTAGTTGCTGTATCTACTAGTAGAGACGACCTTCGATTGTTGAAGCTCATTTTCCTGAGCTTGTTCCTTTGGAATGAATGGTTTACATTCTTCCGGAACAATTTCTGGTGGTTCAACCAGTTCAATATCTTCATCGATTTTTTCTTCCTTTAAGTTTGAGGAAGATGGTTCTAGCTATGATTTCTTGGAACAAAGTTTCTACTTCTTTCTCTTTTTGCTCAGAGAAATATTCTTCATATTCTTGTTCAACCAATTGGCTGACAAGGCCATTCTTGGTTTTTCTTCTTGCTTCAGCTATGAAGCATTCTTTGTGATAAGTCTTTTTTGACTCTTCACAAAACATAGGGAGACCATCATTTTCGTGACATAGACAGTAGTCGCAAACGAATGTACCAGGGTTCACCTGATAAGAAGACATTAAGAATTCTGTCTTACTTTCTTCCCAGTTTTTGATTTTTAAAACATTCATCTGTCTGGATTCGAAGTACTCTACTTCAGAATCTGTATCAGAATCAGATGATTCTTCTTCTTCAGACTAGGCAGAGTATACTGACCTGTCGTCTTCTTCATCATCAGAATAGGCTATTTCGTAGCCTTTCATATTCGTTGTTTCTACTATAGGCTCGTATTCTTCAAATAGGGCTTTAGTAGATCTTTTACCCTTTTCCGGGCATTCATTAGCATAGTGCCCTTCAGCTTTACATAACCAACATCTGCAAGCTTTCTTGCTGGGTTGTTGTTGTTTATGCTGATGACTATTCTTCTTTTTCTTGAAGAATTTCTTTTTAGGATCTTCATCATGTTGTTTCTTGAAATTGGAACTTTTCTTGAATTTCCAATCTTTCTTTCTATTACTCTTTCTGAAATTTTTAGAGTAATATTTTTCTTTTTTCTTTCTGTGGAACTTGGATTCATGACATCCGCAGTTGGTAGGCATATCCAGTATTCCGTAACAGAAATTTTCAATTCCTTTGAGTTGTTTCTTGGCCATCTTAGCTCTAAGATTGGCTTTGCATTGCTCTTTTAGTAATTGCCGGATTCTGTCGGCAATTCCTCCAACTGAAAATCTTTCAATTGGTTTTTCAGCTATGCTTTCTCTCACAGCTGTTCTCCATGGTTCGGAGAGTTTCATGTGCAACAGGTTGACTAGATCAGTATTCTCTAGTTCACCAATTGTACAGTAATATTCTTGAAATTCATTCAAGTATTCTTCAAAATATCTTATGTCACAGATTTTGAGAGCATAGATATTTGATTTGGCCGTTTCTTTAGCCTTTTCACTCAGATTTGAGAGATCTCCACAGAACTGATCATACAGGGTACTGCAAAATCATAAGGAGATTTCAAAGTTTTGAACTCTTCCAGCCATTCTTTTCCTCTGGCTGTCTCTTTGAAAGAGAAGTAATTCTTTTTTGCTACTCCGGTAAGAGTAGTTTCAAAGTACATCTGAAGATCAGGAGCTTCAAATTTTCCAAGGGTAAGAGCAGAGGCCATCATCAGGCTGTCTACCCATTGGTCAAGAGTTTTCCTCTTGTCTAGAGCTTTGTCTAGATCTAGCCAGATACCATAATTGGAAATTGGTACTCTGTGTATCTTGTCCTCTGGGACAAATCTTTGAGAATTTCTTTCTCCATTTCTACCCGTAGGGGCTTTCTGTACAGGGAGTTTTAGTTTTCCCTTTTCTCTAATAATGAAAGTTTTGGAGCTCTCTCCTTCTTCCATTTCAATATCTTGATAGGGAAGGAGTTTTCTTTCATTTCCTGGATTGAAATTTTTCATTTCTTCGATTAGTTTTTCTAATCGTTCAGGATTTTCGCAGAGTTCTGCTTCTTCATAGAGATCATAGAGCTTTTGTGCTCTAAGCATATTTACTGGTCTGTTTAGATCAGCTTCTAATTCTTCTTCAGTGATAGGCTCTGATGGTTCTTCAGAGTTTTTTGTACCACTAACACTAGCTTCTCTAGTGCTGTAGCTTCTTCTGAGAAGATTTTTTGTTTATCCTGATATTCTCAGGACAGACATCACTTTTTCTGTGATTGTCAAAATTTAGATTGATTTCTCCAGTCTTTCTGCTTTCATAAATTTTAGCTTTTGCACTTTCTGGTGATAGCTTCGAACCAGATAATTTCCATTCAATAGGAAAAGTTACTTCGTTCCAAGTAACCTTGTGAATCTGTTGTGAATGGTTCTTCTGACTGGTGAGGAATCCAGTAGTAAGACCAGGGATGTTTGATATCCTCGTCTTTGGCTCTACTGTGGTACTCATCAGTTTATAGTATATCTTGTATACTATTGCAAGTTCTTGCATATCATTCTTCATAGATATGCCATCCGTCTTGACTCTCAGTCTGAGACAGTGAGCTGCATCTTTCAAGCTGGTTGAGAAATTTGGGAAACAGTTGAAATAAGCCACTTGATTGCATAGAGATGCTTCAAGTGTTCCCAACAGACTGGCTTGAAAATCTGTTAGTCTACTGTCTTGTAAGACACATAAGACTGAACAGTTTATACCTTCTCGAGCAAGTAATTTTATGCCAACTTGGACTGCCCCAATGTGCATAAATTGATATATTTTTGTTCTTGCTCTGGCCACTTCTTCAGGAGTGATTAATAAGAGATTTGTTTCTCCTGTTGTGGAAGGGGTTGTAAATTCCAGTAATTTGAAATGATGGCTATCCATCAGATCAAACGTTCCCCTTTTGTAGATTTGTTTAAAATCTAGCTTTGGAATTGAGGCGTTTTTTACCTCTTGCTCGATTTCGTTGAATTCGAATTCTTCAGCATTCAGGAGTTGTACTCTTTTCGTTTTCCCGAAGATGCTCATCATGTTGACATCTCGAGTTTCTTTCGGATTTTCATACCGAATACTAGTGGAACTAGTTGAAGAATCTAGAAAAATCATGTTTGGAACAAGATTCTTTTCTGGTCTCTCTAATGGTTTGAATCCATTAGTTTTCTTTGATTTTACTGTAGGCACTTTCTTGTCCTTCAGTATATTTTTCACAGAATCCAGCGTTTTTTGCTGTTCATTGATTTTTCTACTAACACTTGTTAGTTTCTCTTCTTCCGTTTTCGGAAGTTCTTTGATATAATCCAGTTTGTTTTCCAATTTTTCTAATTGGTGGAGTATATCAGGTAATTTTTCTAGATGAATTTGACATCTAGATAATTCTTTCTGCAGGTTCTGATATTTTTCATCAGATGTTTTTAATAGAGAATTCAGTCTCTCTATTATCAAATCAGACATTGTCCCCATTGGGGATTCCCCTGCTGAGCCTTTTTCAAGCTCTGATACCAGTGATTTGCGGATCTAACCAATGCTCATATAATCAAGAGGTTTTTGTTCCTCTTTGAGTATATATAATAGATTTTCAGTATCTTCTTCTATTTTATAGATTCTTTTTTGAAGTCTAAAAATGATATCCCAGTAGTCGAGAGTTTCTCTGTTAAGACTTTCTCTGAAGTCTTTTAATTTTCTCAATTTTTCTCTTTCTTTTTTCAATTCTTTGCTAGTATTTTTGCAGATAACAATTAACTCAAGTCTATCAACGATCGAAATTATGAATAGTAAAGTTTAACTGTTTACCTTCGAGTGCAGAGGATAGATCTATAGCTGTAAAATAGTAAACAAATAAATTCACAAATATGGGCCCACTACGCTTTATCAACAAATGTTTTTTTTTTTTGAAAGATAACGGAAAAGTTAACGGCGTACACCAAAATGAAAGAAAAGAGCAAACTTGATATACTAATGTGATAGTTATGAAAGTTGGTATACTAAAGTGTAGAAATGCTTAAAGGTGGTACATGGTTTGTGATGTTTTCCCTTTTAAATATGTAATCTAGTGTCAGCAGATTCTGAACTTGAGAAATACTATACTCATTAGAAACATACTGAAGCCCGCTTTGAAGCGAGCCTATAGACTACCAGGAACACCTCGCTCTCCCAAGGCAAAATCATCTTCTATCCACTAACTTGCCTCTACACTCAATTGTAGTACAATGAAAGTAGATACTCTAAGGCAAAGCTTTTAGAAGAGTTTCCAATTGACAATAGACTTGCAACGACAAGTCTAGACTTAGTCCCTGAGAATGGCGTTAAATTTGTGCAATCACAACCAGGGGCAGATCCAGCCATGTTCCGGTAGGGCTCAAGCCCTACTGAGATTTTTGGGCCGGAAAAAAAAATTAAGTCTATATATCTGTTTTTTTTTTTTAAGTCTCTTTCCCTTTCTCAAGCCCCACCACCAATTCTTCTCGTCTTCTTCTACTCCTCTCCATCTCTGAGATCCAGGCTCCAGCAGTAAACTAAAGCTCCAAGTTTCTTCTTTTCTTCTTCTCCTCCTCTCCGTCTTCGGCCCTCGATGCGTTGATGGCTTGATCAGTGACTCCACCGACTACTGCTCCAGGTCACTTCTCTTATTCTCCTCCTCCTCTAGCTCTGTCTTTGGCCCTTGATGGCTTAATCAGTGAGTCCACCGAAATATCTAATCACCGATGTTAAATAAGTATTCTGATAACCAATTTATAAAACCCAAATTGAAATTGTTAAAGCTAATTAGCTAAACCCTTTTTGATTTCTCTGGCCTTCTGGGTATTGGGTTGTTTTTTTGTATCTGAAATTGTGTAAACATGAATTTTAATTTGATTTCTGGGTTGGGTTTGCTGAATTTGTGTGTAAACTTGAATGGAGTTCATGGATGTTGCTGATGTGCAAAGCCTTTTTTTTTTTTTTTCATTTGTTAAGAAATTCAAGCCCTACCAAGGTTGAATTCCTGGATCCGCCCCTGATCACAACCACCGTCCTAGACCCCACACCCAGAAGATTGGTGAGAAAAACCCCAATTGCCCAAATCTTATTGGCCTAACAAGAATGACATATGTCAATCCCATTTGTTAACCCTAAATATTTTGGGCGCAAACCCAAAAGGCTCTAAGGAATCAATGCCAACAGTTTTAAGCCATCTCTTCTCTCCATGCCACACTGCCACCATAGTCAAAAGCAGCACCACCTCTCTCGCAGGCGACAAACATCGTAGCTTCACCATCGCCTTTAAGAAAGGATAAATCAATTGCCCTATACCAGCATTGACGCCACCCAAGCAAATATGGATTTCCTACTCTACTGACGTAGTTAAGAGCACTCAACCCAGTCACCACAACAAGCCTCCTCCAAATTGTAGTGAATAGACCCTCCTCACTAACTAAGGCAATAATAAATCCCGAGTCAACAACAAGCCTAAGCTTACCAAGCCCAATCCTGCATTGTGTGTCCTCCAGCACTGCAAAATTTGCAATGCCATTTGAAAAACCTGAGAGAAACATTTAGGGCACCGTCATGGTCCAATCGCGATCAAATGAACAAGATCGCGAGATTAAACTAAAAGGATAGATGAGGTCAACAAGATTGACCTGATGATGGAGAAGATCCTGAAAATTCATTACTGAGTTTGCCGATTTCGAGAGAAATCAAATCTAGGAGCAACACCCAAAGTGGTGCTGCATTAGGGGGGGGGGGAGAGAGAGAGAGAGCTTCATATTTTTTTTGTTCCTTTTATATGTGTTTGAATCTATATTTGGCAAGATCCACGTGGCAGATAGGTGGGCCCAACCCACAAGGCGTAATGAATGGCACATTAAAGATTTACAAAATTGATTCTTAAATTTATGGCAGAAGATAACGTGTTCAGAGAACCGTTACTAAATCTGAAGAGACCAAATGACCCACAAGGCGTAATGAATAATTAGCCGCGGCACATCAAAGAGCTTGATTGTCAGTTTCATGATCACAGGTGATAAGGAGTTAAGGGAAACATTACCAAAGCTTGGATTAATTAACTTGAATGAGCATTAAGGGGTTTTATTGCCAATCATCAGTTACAAGACCTGATTAATTGCTCATGAAAGCATCGATCATTGATAACGTCAAAAAGATCAGAAATACTGTTTTATTTGTAATCAATGCGGTCTTAGTTGTAAAGGCTGAGATTGGGTCTTTTCCCTCATTCAATAGTTTAGCTTCACTATAAACCATGATATAAATCCCAGATAATGACTAGATTGCTCATTAATCTTTTACAATTGCAAGTGCCATGGATCATGGAAATTCTTTAATATACAGAATTTCAAAGTGAGGAATGCTGAGAATTTATCTTTCCACCTAATAAGTTCATATTGGACTTTATAAAAAAATACAAACTTAATAGTGTGTTTAGTGATTTTGTAGATAATGTGAATAAGATATGCTATTGATGGAGGTACGGTACCAGGGCTTCTTTTTCACAATTATAGAATAAATACACAGTTTCTGCATGATGATCTTCAAATAAAGACAGTTCTGACATGAATTTTGTGAACTGTAAATGTATATAAGTTTTGTCGACTGAAATTTAAATTGTTGCTCATCACTCCTTTGTTGCTTAGTACCCAGTTAGGATTTTCTTGCCAACTTCACTTTTATTTTTGGTTTCAACTAATTAAATTTCTGCTTTATGTATTTGTTTTTGTTTTCGGGTTCACTTGGTTTCATAAATGGTGGTGTTTCCAATAATTGTGGGTTACTTTAGATTAAACTGCATTGTTATCTTGGAGTAAAAAACCATACAATTACATGCATATGAAC
Organism: Rosa rugosa; assembly: GCF_958449725.1. NCBI lineage: Eukaryota > Viridiplantae > Streptophyta > Magnoliopsida > Rosales > Rosaceae > Rosa > Rosa rugosa. The sequence continues at coordinate 21,858,341 of NC_084825.1, forward strand.
TAACTTATGAGTTATGACAAAATGTCCCGATTCCCTTTACTATACATTGTGCATCTACTGCTTCAAATAGGAGACAAACTTACTTCTGCAAAAGGGACATGTACAGTTCGTTAGTACCACTTGCCATGCTTGACATCCATATATAGAATGGTTAACCTTGGGGCTTCACCCTTTGGTCTTAGATCCAGGCAGTCTTCGACACAATTTGTTTATTGAACTGAAATTGCTTAATTGTCAGGCAGGAAAGTGATGCAGCATTAATTTGTAGTTATCTTTTTCATTTTATTAATCGCTACATCATCAATGGGTATCTCATGGATCTCAAGTTCCTAAGTAATGTTGATTACTCACATAAAACATATATATATATATATATATAGAGAGAGGCCCGATCACAGGCGGACGTCCGCACTGTCGCTAAAGTGCGGACGTCGATGCAGCAGCAGCTTCCAGGCGGCGACGGCGGCGCGCGGCTTGCAGGAGGGAGGCTGGAGGCATCCCGGACCGTTCTGGGTAGCGATCGAGGTCAGAGGAGATCGAGGTTGCACGTTCTGGGCAGCGGCCGGACCTGCAACTGCAAGTTTCTGGGCAACGCCGCAACCTCGTCGCCAGCGACTCCACCCGACTGCAGACCGGCTTCTCAGACCCCTAGCCCCCCTCCGGCAAGCCCTGCCGCGCCGTCGAAGCTTGATCGAGGCCGGAGGAGTGACGTCCGCACTTTTTCTGGGTTTGCGGACGTCCGCTCTCGAACGGCTCTATATATATATATATATACATATATATATATATATATATATATATATATATATATATATATAGGGTACCATATAATTTAGACTTTCAATATCAATGACATTCATTGTTTTTAAAACATATCGCTTTATAGTCAATTTTTAGTTAATTTCCCTTTTCTGTTCTAAAAGTTATGATTACTCAATTTATGATATAATATTATAAAACATCACCAGTAGAAAACTTTGTAATTGTTAATTTGTAGGACCTATCCACTGATGACTTCATAGTTCTACCACTGTGGAGAAATTAGTATGGATTTCTAGGCATCTATTTGAAGGGAATGATAATAAATCTTTATGGATTTCTCAATAACTAAGACAAGTAATTAGTATGATCATTTACAAAACCTCAATATATTAAATAATATTGTCAAATAGTAGGATATTTCATGATTTTTGAGATTAAGGATATTTTAGGAACTTTGGGTTGTGTATTTAGTAAAATATTAGAATGAGAAATTAAATTGGTGGTGTATTGAGTAGGAGTGTGTATTAAGTAGTTAGGGGTATGTATTTAAAACTTCTCTTAGTTAACTAAATTGTTAGGTGAATAAAGACGGATAAATTCGACAGTTGGTGCTTGTTAGAATACAAGTCTCTTGTAGAGATTTCTGATATTATTTCGGAAAAGTTTCTAGATGCTTATGGTAATCAGGGGTTTAGGCTCAATGTCCCCCTCCCCTTGTATTAGACAGTTTCATTAATCAAGGCTTGAGGGCAGCCGCACCAGCCCTTTATTCAAAAAGACGGATAAATTCATATGATATGGCTAAATCGGACATAACTGAAATGGAAAAAAAAAATCGGTATTCGATTATTCCTAAACCCATGCCCCTGGTTATCAAACTACGGCTTATTCGGAAATCAATTCCTAACAATGAGATGGGACCCACACTCGTTCCAATCGTTCCAATATCTATATATGTTAGTAAAAGCAGGAAAACTCATACATCAAAATCATTCTTGAGGATAGAATCTATTCTCATTGTAGGTAAGTAAACGTGCCATAAATAAGAAATTATTCTTAAGTCGAGCTTGGTGCCATTTTCAGTAGCAAAATAGCACCACCTTCTGAAACCTCCTCAATAGAGGTTTCTATTACCTCTATAGCTTCCTTCCCAACCTTTTCGAACTCTATGTCCTCCAACACCAGCTTACGAGGGAATGTTTTCTTCTTGAGTTTTGGACCTTTTGCAGCTGCCTTAGGTTTATTTTTGCTTCCCTTTAGATGTTCCTTCTTCGTAACCGATGAAATATGAACCACCGCAGTTGATGTAGGTAGATCAAGGCCATCATATCATCCATATCCAATGGTGTAGAAATTTGAACCAATGTTAACTTGGACCTTTTTCCTACCTGGGCCAGGCCAATGGTGTCGAACATTCGAGACTCGAGTTGACATCGCACTTTCTTTGTGCTCCATTGTCGGGGGTGGCACCACGGCTGTCGGCTCCGAACGTAGAATGGCCTACAAATCCGCCATGGAGAACCCCATCAACTGCACTAGATATGTCGGAGGAGGGGACACAAACCCTAGCCTCAGTAATAAGATCCAAATTAAGGTTAGGAACCTTAACTTCTCTCGCCGGACCAGATCACAGATGAGGCAATACTGCTGCCAATCATCATACTTCACAACAATCAGGTAATAAATTCCTTGCTACGTTTTGTATATAGAGACTTGGGTATAGTTAGATGACCAGCCTCTATTTTTATCATCTACCACAGCCAGCATCTACCCGTTGGAGGAGAAGTAGCTGCCTCCACCAACGCAATTCGCACCACCAGCACCTGAAAGCCAGAACACGCCGGTCTCACATCCAATAAGGGATGGCTCTATCATCAGATAACCAAATCTCACCCACTCGGCATCGCCATCAACCACGTCGAAGCCCCATGGTGGAGCCCCGTCGCAATCAATATCCAGCGTAAGCCTACATCTCCTACATCCCAAATCCAAAGTAGTAGATCAAGCCCTCGCTAACCACCACCCTTCAATAACTGCACCATCAGGTTTGGGGTAATTTTTTACCGACCCCGTTGAGGTTGCTCACCCATAAACAAGAACAGAGAAAACGGATTTGAGAACTATCCTATCAGCCGAGCCAAAAGGTCACAGATAGTGATTGTAATCGGTGTAACATTTTGGGACCAACAACTACTCATGCCCTTTGCCCTGGCTCCTTCTTTCTCAGACTTGTCTAATTTCTTGACAACCAATCAATCTACAATTACCCCACATTGTTACTCTTTCTTTACTCTCTTCTTCTCTATTTACACCTCTCTTTACTCTTCAATCTTTCTCTATTTAAGAACTACTATATATGTGCACGCACACACATACTATGTATGCATGTGTGTGTGTGTGTGTGTATTTTTGAATCAATCCATAAATGATTGCTATTAATACTCAAGGCAGAATGACCATTACATACCTTTCCGCTGTCATCTAAGAACAGATAAGAATTTGTGGTGGTACCACAGTGGTACATAGGGATAGACCATTCATTAGACATTCAGTGCTCAGTAAGGAAAACATAAGCCTATAAACCATGATAACTCTAAGACCTAGTAAATAGGCCAAACACAAAAGACCAAAATCACCTGGATCCCAAACGTGAAACCCAAAGTGTGTGGGCCCCACAATAGCCCACATGGCAGCAGCAGAAAACAACGTCCAAAACCAGCTAGGGCACCAAACTGAGTTGGGAACCCAGGCTGATTTGGGCCTCCATCTTGTGTTGGGCCACCAACTTGATTTGGAGCATGAGAGGGCAGCCCCTCATCGTTAACTATCAAGACCGCTCGCTACCGCCTCTGTTGCCTCCGAGATCTCAAGCAGGAGCACATGATCAGCCTCTACGTCGCCGGTAATCAGCCTCAAAGCCGCTGCCACGCTCGTTGCACCGCCCTCAGGTGAGTCAAGTTGGATCTCAATCTTCCTCTGCCATGATTGATCCATTAGCACCGCGCTGCCGTGAACCACCAATCCGGATCAACTACCAATTATGTATATTTGATATAATTGTATAGACAAATATGAAATGTCACCATAATAATCTAATTTCATTTGAAAACTTTAATTTTTGATTTTATCTAAAAAAATTTAGTCACTTTAAATACAATTTAAATGATAGTATAGTACGTATGCAAGTCACATCATTATCATTAAACTACTAGTGAGTAAACAACATACAAAAAGCTAGCATTACTTATCGTGCGCTTTTCAGCGAGGACCTCCGCGCTTTCCGGGGTGATCTCGAGAGGCGAAACCCACCTAGGGTTTCGTGTAGTGGCAGCGGCGATCTAGGGGTCCCCTGACCAGGCTGCAGGGACGGCGACGACGAGGGCGGGGTCTTCTTGTTCGGTGGCGTCGCTGTTTGAGTGGAGTGCTTGACGGAAAACAGGTTGAGGCCGGAGGCTCTTCGCGAGGCGGCTCTCGGCTACTGCGGTTGAGGTTGTGTTGCGGCGGATCGTGCTTGTAGGGGCGGCGATCTAATCGTGTTTGGCTGAGCGGTCGGGGCTCGAACAGTGGACAGCTTTCCGATCGCTGTTGAGGGATCCATTGCAGGGTAGCAGGCGGAGCTTTTGGTGGTGTTTGCCGCGATGGTGAGGCACGGATGGAGAAGCCGACCGCCAGAGGTATGGTGCGTCGCCGAACAGATCGGCGGTGGCGACAAAGGAACAGTGAGTAGGGATGCTCCTCCCTCGTTGGCTCGGGTTTGGGCCTGGGTTTCTGGGCCTGGGCTCAACCTTGGGCTGATGGGGCAGGGGCCTATTCTTGCTAGGCAAGGTTTGATTTGGGCTTGGGCCTCCGGGCTTGGTCTCAGATCAAGGCAAGCTGGGCCCTAATTGTATTAGGGTATGAGCCTGTTTGAGGGTGGATTAACTTTTATGAGTCTTCTATGACGTTTCTAGTTTCTTGTTTGTACCACAATTGCGTGACTGGCAAGTGAGGGCTAGTTGAATGATTTCTTTCCGTAGGAGGCGAGGTTTTTTCATTCTTGTATAGGCTCGCTTAAATGTGAGCGTCCCAGTGATCTTTAAAGGTTTGCTTTAGCTTAGATAGGTACTCCGGATTTTCTTGCCGGACTTCTTATGTAAGTTTTGGTAGACTTCAGCCTTTTTGCTGTTGATCTAATGAATTCAACTTCTATTTCAAAAAGTCACATCATTATCATTCACAGCAAGAGGGGAATTTTGTTAATTTTTATCAATATTTTTGCCCTAAATGAATAATTCGTCATCAAAAGTTTGTCCCATTTTATTTTATTTGATTATTAGAGGTTTTTACAAATAAATAATTTATCGGTAGAAGTATGATCCATTTTATTTTTATTTCTGCAGGAGCGAAAATTTGTCCACGAACGTGTGTTCATATGTTATCATTGCTATTAGTTCGTCAATCAGTATGCCAATTTTTTTGCGATTACTTAAAAATTTCATGCAATGTGGCTTATTAGTTTATACACCACATATAGACTGCGAATAAAAACTTCGATGGTGCATAGCTTAGGAAAGTTAGGAAGATATTTTGGATAATGTGCATTCCCCAATTTCCCATCATTCCTGGAATATTAGCGTATTAATTACAAAATTACAATAAAGGTTAATTCCACACTAATATTTTCACAAAACCAACAAATTTTCCCTTTGCTGTGAATGTTACTGCCATTCACTGGGAACCGAATTGGGCTACATGTGAGCCTTGCGGTTAGCCTAGAAAGGGTAAGGGATCAAAATAACCACCTTGATCGATCCGCATTGTATTGGGTCAGGTCAGTGTGGAAGTATCAAGCAATTGAGTCTCGCACAAATCGAGGTTTCTGTAACTAATTATCAAAAATCGTTATTCAAATATTAACAGAACCCATATGTTTAGGAGAAAATCTGTGTTTTTGAACGTTGCATTTTTTCAACAAGTCATTGACTGAAGAATCAAACAGAAACCACCAGAAGAAGCTCAAACTTCGTTACTTTCTCTTTCCCAGTAAGTCTCCCCATCTTCTTATTAAACTTTCACTCATTGGAGCGAGCTATATGCAGTTTTGAATATCCATGATCGTGATTTTATTCCTTTTAGCTTCCATCTGTGCCTAATGAAGGTAATGACCAATGTGTTAATTCTATTTTCTTATCTGATTCAAATTGTTCAAAGTTTTTCTGTTTTATTTGTTTTTTGATCTTGTTGAATATGAATGTTTTCGCATACTCGTGAATCCTTTGATGTTGAGCTCACATATGACTGATACACTGTGCCTGCTGCATCAAATCTGCCTATATGCGAGCCTTGCGGTTAGCCTAGAAAGGGTTAGGGTTAAGATAGGCCGAGTTTGATAACGATGTTGTAATCGAAAAAAAGTTTGATACCAATTTAACTGCAAGCTTGATTGCACAAGCAATCCATGTTCTAAAGACTTGCTAGCTCTCCTTTTGTTGAATTCGAGTAGTGCTAGCACTAATCTGATTGGCTGTAACATTCACATCGAAGTTTTTATTCGCAGTCTATATAGTAGTGCTAGCAAATTTGTTGAATTCAAATTTGCAGTGCTAGCGCTAGCGTCAATCGCTCATAGCAGCAATCAGATTAGTTGATTCAGTTGCATATAGTTTCTTAATTGGTAGATTTTTCCATATAGTAGGTATCCAAAACTTGTTTATCTGATCCTCAAGCCAAACCGGCCTCTGTTAATTCTTATTTCTGTACCTTGTGCACTGTGTGATCCACTCACCTCATATATGGTACAATTTCATCCCTTAATTACGGTCAAGATAATTACATTATGCATAGAAACTGTTGTGTGTGTGTGTGTGTGTTACCAATGCTACATATGTGTAAATACCACTATATTGATATGCAACACTATAGCCTCGTTTCCTGGTGTGCCCTGCAGGCTGATTGTCTAGGGAAACAATAGTCTAATCTGATCATATACAGTATTACTCGCTAATGGTTGGTCCTCGGAGGAAAATTCAGAGTTCAATTACAAAGACGAAGACAAACTAGAGGCTCATTTCAGCTGCAGGTCTACATCAGCAGGAACTTCCCTAGTCGTAAAACAACTCAGGTAGAAAGGAATAACAAAAAGATGGAGAAGAGACGAAGCAAAGATACATCATCATTATGGTAAAACAACCTCCTCCTTCTCGAGTTTATCTGAAGTGAATTTTCTTTAAACAATAGTAGCTATTTCATTCCTATGATCTGACTCTATTTAGGTTGCTCAAGTCTACATCGGATATGCAAGTAAATGTACTTGGTGGTCAGTCATTCACTATGGACAAAGTAAGAAACTATTCTGAAACTCCTATATTCCTAATCTTACTACAATTTCATTATCTACATTATGATCTTGTTTTCTCTAAAAGAATGCAGCTCATTATTTTTGTTTTTCTCTTTGGCAATAACATTTCCTGTTTATAACCATCTATTGTGCAGGAGCTTCTGGCTGCAAAATCAGCCAAATTTGCTGCTACACTCAAAGAGAATCCGCAGGAAGATCTTGCTAACTTCCTCCAAAGTGTCCCTGCTACTGCGGACATTCTTGAGCTTGTTGCGAGATTCTATCATGGCTTTGAAATTCAAATTTGCAGTCAGAATGTTGTACAGCTCATTTGCGTTGCTGACTACTTGGACATGACTGAAAACCACAGCAAAGATAATTTATTACACAAAGCTATTTCATATTTTCAACAAAGAATCCTCCCTAGCTGGTCTGAAACTATTAAGGCTTTCCAATCCACAGAAAAGGTATTTCAACAATCCTGGAAGCTTGGATTAGTACATGAATGTTTGGACTCTATCATTAGAAAGGCAAAAGCTAGTCCCCAACTTCTGGGCGAACCAATCAAGAATTCTACTGCAAATGCTGATGATAGTGACGAGGATTATGAAGGTTATAAGCCGAATGCAAGGAGAAGGCTCTTCGATCTCAATTGGAAACCAGAGGATCTAACAACATTGTCCCTCCAGCTTTATGAGCTCCTCATGCATGCAATGAATAAGCATGGAGTTCCATCAGAATATGTGGCTGCATCTCTTTGTAACTACACAAAGAAATGGGTTTTCTCTAGCAGTGGAGAGGAAGCACTCAAGAAAAAGTACCAAAAGGACATCCTTGAAGCAGTTGAGAGGCTTTTGCCTGATGAAATAGGACTCCTTCCATGCACGTTGTTGTTTCAAATGCTTCGAGTTGCTATTTATTTGGAAGTTACCTCTGACTGCAGAAATGGGATTGAGATCAGAATTGGAAAACAACTTGACCAGGCAACAGTCAAAGACCTCTTAATACCATCTCACGGATATTCTAAAGTAGTGCAATATGATATTCAATGTGTGAGAAGGATTGTGAAGGTTTTCTATGCTAATTACTCTTCGTCAAATGTAACTGACATAACTGGTCTAATAGCAGTGGCAGATCTCATTGAAGAATTCTTAGCTGAAGTTGCTAGTGACATAGACTTGAAGATATCTACATTTGTCGGATTAGCAGAGATGTTGGTTTCAGCATCCATGGGAGTAAAAACAAACTCGGATGGAACATACAGGGCTGTTGCTATATACTTAGATAAGCACAGGCACTTGACAGAATCCGAGCGAGAAGAAGTGTGTCAGGTATTGGATTTCCAAAAGATGTCCCCCCAAGCTTGTGATCATGCAGCCAAAAACGAATGCATGCCATTAAGGATGGTGGTACAGGTGTTGTTTGCAGGGCAATTGCAGCTTAGAGACACGATCACGAAGGAGGTGCAGAGTTTGGATGAGAAATTAATAAAAGAAGAAGCAGACGAGGTGAATGCACCAAGGGTGGATTTGTGTGAGGGGAAAATGAGATCTGAGGTGGAGAAAATGAGCAAAAAGGTGATGCTGCTTGAGAGAGAGTGCAGTATGATGAGAAAAGAGATTGAGAATAGCTCTAGCCTTGTGGTGAGGAAGGAAAAACCTAGCTTGTGGGGAGAAATGAAGAGAAAGTTTGGTTGCATCAGCAACACTCATGATTCTAACTGCCAATTGAAGAAGAAAAAGTTGCCTCTGAAACCAAAACGTGGACTGTGACATGTAGGCTCTTCTTCCATCTCTTCCATCTACTATTTGTTTTGCAAATAGCCTAATTACTTATTTATTTATGTTTCAATCTTCAGGATGGAATAATACTAATTATTTGAATGATTCAGCATCAAAGTGATAGCTATGTAGTTGCTATCTCTGTATATTTTAACTGCACCAAGTAAAGAAGCTCCATAGAAATAGGTAAAAAAAGTGATGCAAGTAAAGCTTAATCTGAACTGTACGTATATATAAAGCTTAGGGTTTAAAAAAGAACTAGCTTATATCGATCATGTTATTGAAAGATAAAACTCAATGTACGTTGGAAAGATGAGTCATGAATTTGAGTATTTCGCTAAGAAGCTTGAGAAAACCATATCACAATATACAACAGAGCAATCTATAATATTCTTTACTTAGTTCCACTTCGATCTAATCGTCTCATGCTAGTATACACAAATATCATATTGTTGCAATTTACCTCGTATCATTTCATCTCATCACCTTTTCTGCGGTCATCCTTGACAGTCACGCCAGAGACTTCCCAATTAATCATCTCCCATCTATATAACCAATCGTTCACTCTCTCGATCTCTCTCTCGAGCTTTTGCTTCTTTTGGCAAGAAAAAGTAGCATATGATTCTTGCCTTGCATTGATGCCGTTTAATCCTCTTGCAATGAGGATTCCATTTGATCACACCCCATTAAAACTAGTCCTCCTTGACAGATATATACAAATCAATCATTAATCACCACCACTCGACAATTAATGTCGATACAATTATCAAAATCAAACCGTTAATCTCAATGGCCTTTCACTTTCTGTAGAACCAACTGAACCATTTGTCCCACTATGATTGTCCAAATCTATGGTATGATATTGTGCAGCAGCTGCCCCAGGTCCCTTTTGGGTCTGGCCTCCATTTCCTTCATCACTTCCCATGGCAACAACCCCGGCAAACTGCACGTGGCGCTGATCACCGCCGGGGGAATTCACAGGGGACCCTGCAGCTGATGATGCATTGGCAATTGTTGGTGCACCACTCGTGGTTGGGGGCGTGGTGGCTGTACGGCTGCTGCCTCCTCCTCCTGCCTTGACATACCGGCCACTGCCATCGATTTGTGTGCTGCTATCTCCCGGTTTGAAGCACCGGTAGGCGCATGTCAGGATCCAGAAAAGCCATGGAACGGCTACAAGTATCAAACCTACAATGGGATACCATGGCTTGGCTTGTGCACCAGGGAGAAGCATGTAAAGGAAAAGAAAGACTCCTCCAGCCACAATGCAGGTGAAGAAGAGAGCAGAAATGATAGAGACTCTAGCATCTCTTTTTCTTTGCTCCATTGAAGGTGAAATCTATGTCGAATGGAGATGGGAGAGCTAGGTATAGCTCTTTCAATTTTTCCTTTCTTCTTTTCTTCTTGGGGTTCTGGGTTTGTTGATGTCTCTGGGTTTGGATTTGTTTGTGTTTCGTTGTAAGAGTTGTTGTTGCCGGAATTGAAGAAAGTGGTGGTTGGAATTGGTGGAAGGTTTCAAAACAGCTAGTGCGGTGAAAGCGGGGCCGGCCGGTTTCTAACTGCAAATGCTCTGTTTATAACTGATCAACGAGTTTAATTCATGTAGAGAGAAAGGCACGTACCCTATGATATAAATGGCTTAGGCAATGATGATGTATCTAGTCATCAATGATACGGTTAATGTTATACGGTACGCGTAATGTATACGTATGTCCAACTCATAGCTCTCGTCTCGTCATCTTTGACTCTTCATCTTCGGAATATCTAAGCTCTTTCATCTCATCTAATTTGGACACTTAATTTTGTGACGGATTCTCTTAACTAATTTTCATGATAAACTCCAATCTCCCGAAATCTAGAGCGTTTTGAAATTTTCAATTTTCGTTTTTAGTACAAGAATGCTCTAGGGGATTTACAGTTTCTGAGTCTTTTATTAAGGTTTTCTTTCTTAATTACATAACAACAATATGCAAAAACGACTAGTCAGTGAGTCAAACCTTACACTTCCCATTTTGTAATTTATTCTTCAACAGCATCCTGGAAATCGCCACATCCAACTGCAACTAGTATGGTTGTTCAAGCAGAAAAAAATTGATGAATGAAGAAATGACATCGCACAAAATTAAATTAAATTTGAAATGTAACGGCACACAGATAATACATTTAATCATAACAAGACACCAATAAAATGCAAACTCCATTGGAACATAATATACAAACAGAGTAGCTAAGCTACAAAGTATATAAAACCTAGCATTGACACATACTTATTTGCCAATTCCGGGGTTCATGGTTGCAGCTATTTCTCAGCATAACCACTGAGTTTACAGTGACATAGTTCAATGAATCCAAAATGCAGAACCATCGGTCAGTATAAATACACAGCTTTTCGGAATGACAAGAATATATCTGACATGGAGCAAAAAATTACCGGTGGAAACAAAGACGTAATTCTTTTGGCCTTTTCATGTCCTTGAAGAAGATACAAGAACTTAACATTACCAGTACTTGTTGAAGGAAAATCAAGTTTAGTGTGCCTTATCAAACTAGGAATAGGAATAGGAGAGAATGTTCTAGATTTCCCAATCCTACACGGATTGGTATTCCTTGTATTATTAGAACTAGTACTTTGTAATCCCTATATATAGGGCCCCTATTCTCAATAATAATACACACAATTCTCTTTACAATTTCTCTCGAATCTCTTTTTCCTTAAACACGTTATCAGCACGAGTTCTAACCACAAAGCAAAAACCAAAAACCCAAAAACTCCAAAATCTGCCAAAGTCTCCTAGCCCGTGCTAGCCGAAGATTGCAGCCTTCTTGCCGCAAGCTCTGCAGCCCTTCCACGCACACCTACAGCCACAGCCGCAGCCACTGCAGTCCCTGCTGCCCACGTAACCTGCTGTCACGCCCCGGATTTTGAATAACAAATCCAAATCCGAAACATGAATTAATACAACTCACATAAATACAACCTGAATTTTTTTCTCAAAACAACCACACCTCACATCGCTCGATATTACATAAACCAAATCTCAAATTTGTTTATTACAGCACACTCTCACCAAATTATATTGTAAGGCTCAAATGAGCATAACTCACCTCACAATTACAATTGCTGTAAAACTAAAACAAATTCTCTAACCCGCACGATCACCGTCCTGATTTTCCTGACCTGTAGGATTACCCGCTACACAATTTGAATAGTGTACCGGGATTGCAACAACACAAACCCGGTAAGCTTTTGACAGCTCGTATGAGTAAATGAAAGGATTGCACGATTTAAAGTAACCAAATTAACTCAAGCATAAATTCAACTCAAGTATTTTCTTTGCATAATAATTGAAGTGTACAACGTCACTTCAAGCATCAATCAACTCACATCTCAACATGACTACTCAAAAACAAACAACTGTTTACTCAATATATACTCACAGGCTTATGATTTATTTATATAAATCATCCCATGCAGTATATTATACTTACAGGCTTATGATTAATTAGATTAATCACCCCATTCAGTATATCATACTTACAGGCTTATGATTAATTATATTAATCACCCCATTCAGTATGTCATGTCATACCCAAGGGCATATGATAACTCGTTTATCCCCCAAGCAGTATGACAGCAGACAGACTAGAGCTCTAACTGTATCGTAAAGTGTCACCTGGGCCAAGGTTCACCTTACGAATGACTGCTTTCCTCAATTCACTCGACTCCTCATTTAATTCATCTCAACGACTCAACTATCGCACTTTACTCAATTACCCATTATCATAGACAACACAACATCTAAGATAAATCACATATTCCAAAGGGTAATGCTCAAAATATAACTCAGTAAATTACACCATCCAATATATATTCCACGTAAATATATATATACGTAGTCACCCACACAAGAGTGACCACTAATACCAACTATAGTTCACATGCAATAAAATCTAGAAATTCATTTTTATAGTTTAAATACATTTTACTTACCTATGGACCGTAGTCGATCAAGTCCATATAATTTAAAACAAATATTTATTTTCATAAAACAATTTCCACAATTTCTCAATTAAATAAAATCACCGAATTTCGGTTCGTGAATGAACCATGTGCGATTTACTCACCTCGATATTCCCGCTGCGTCTTCAATTTAACACAATACACACCGAAATCGTTCACCCAAGGGAGACCGTCAATCACCTAATCACACATGACCTTATTTTAGCCAATAACTCAAAAACATACTTAAACGACAATCCAACGGTCGGATCGAAATTAAATGATGATCCAACGGTCGGATCCTCACGGATCGCCTTTAGGATCACCCTCCAAAAATCATCACGAAGATCCAACGGTCGGATCTTCCTGAATCGTCCTTACTAACATCTTCACAAATTTATACAAAAATCCGACGGACGGATTCTCACGAATCGCCTCCCTAATCACTGTTTTGCATTTATACGAAGATCCAACGGTCGGATCTTCGCCCATGACCACACAAAGTCATCGGGACAGTCATACGATCAACATGTTATAATTTGAAGTAAAACCGATGGTCAGATCTTCGCAGATCGTAAACCGAAGATAAACCGTAAAAACGTTAAATAGTAACGTCAAAACGTAAATCCATTATTTATCCACATTTTCTAAAATAACCTTGTAATATATCAAAACGCTCGTATGGATGCGTAGATCATCGTCCAGATAATATAAACTCAAAATAAGGTCCGACCCGCCGCCACAAGCGGAGGTCAGACGGTGGTCAACGCGGCGGTCAACGAAGGTCAACCACCTCTGATGCAAAAGTCGTCAACTACAAACTTCTTCAAAATGAAAGGGTGATCAACTTTCATACCTGGAGCTAAGCCTGGTTCGGCCTAGATCGTCCTAGATCAAGCGTTGAAGTTGGATTAATCTCGGCCGCACGATCGGATCCTAGATTGAATCAGAGGCGTTCAAAAAGTCAAACCTTGATCTAGCGGTCTACACTCAAAATCGTGATGAAAGACTTACATGGGGATGATCAGGGGGAAGAGGAGATCACGAAAATGGGAAGGATCGGCCCGTGCAACGCCGGCGTCGACGTTTTCCGGCCGGGTCGGTTTCGCTCGTCTGGGTGTCTTCGATCCAGCTTTCGGGGCAGCGGCGGGCCAAGACCACACCGGAGGGCGTCTGGGCGTGGAGCGGCGATCACGGTGGTGTCCGGGTCCGGGGCTGGAGGACGCCGGAGGAGGGCCGTTCGGCCGGGTCGGGTCGAGCGGTTCGGCCGCGTGGGAGAGGAGAGAGAACGGAGGGTTTCGGGGACTGTTTAGCAAAAATTAGATTTTTTCGTCCTTAATGAAAAAAATCAGAAATTTTTCCTATTTATAGAAAATTCCCAAATTTCAAATATTCATAACTTATTCATACGAACTCCGAATATTGTGTTCCACATATGCACGAGATCGTATCGACGAGCCCTACAACTTTCATGCAGGAAGTTTTCCCAAATTCCGTATGTATAAAAAGTCAATTTCCACGAGCCCCTAAATAACGTTCGATTTCGAAAATTAATCGTTCAAACTAATTCCACAACTTCTCCGAGACTCGTACTCGCTCCCACTATCGTGAAATCATTTCTAAAAAATCCACGGAATTTAATTTGGATTTTTCGGGGTATTACACCTGCTGCCCCTGCAGCCTCCGCATTCCAGCTGCACCTGCAGCCATCGAAACCCCCAGTTTTCTGCAACTTTCTGCAGCAGCCTTCAATCTACCCTCCTGCAATATTCGGCAGCAACTAAAGTCCTCGGCTACCATCAACACCGAGCCATCCAAGCACCCAAGAGTTCAAGATTTCAAGAATCAAGGTTTCAAGCTTCAATTAACCAAGTAAGTTTTTATAATTAAAGTTCCCGCTTTCCGAATTTAAATTCCTCCTTCTTTTTCTTCGGGGACTTGCAACCTCCCTTCTTCTACATCCCACCTTTCTTATAACGTGGGTTCGATCATTGAAAAGCGGAATCGTGGGGATTCACGCAATTAACGAACTAAGAGCGTTCGTAAGACTTCGGACTAAGAGCGTCCGTAAGCATCGAATTTTGACCATATAAACATCATTGTTTCGGTCTAATCCAATTATTCTTGGAAATCGATTTCTTGGTAGCATAGATCGGAAATCTTATTATTAGTTGTCGTGGAAGTTTTAAACTCCGAAACTAATATATTTCTTCTTCTTATTTCAGGATGTCGAAGCCAAAGCTTGACTTTCCTATACTTGACTCAACTGGCTCGGAATATCATAGTTGGGTCACGGATGTTGAGAACCACCTCACTTCAAAAGGGATCCTACCCGTAATTCAAGCACCAAATCCCGACCTCATATTTGAGCGTACGGCTACAAATAATGCCACCGCTCTCATCTTGATGAGACGCCACATGGATAAATCACTCCGATTGGAGTACATGGCAATCAAGGATGCTAGGGAATTATGAGTTGCGCTAGAAGAGCGTTTTGGTAATATTCAGGATACCCTCCTCCCCGACTTGAAAGTTCGATGGGGCAATCTACGATTCGCCGACTTCAAGTCTGTAGCTGAATATAATTCAGAAGTTCTACGCCTCAAAACCATGTTGGGGTTCTGTGGACAACCTGTCACAGAGCAAGAACTAATTGAGAAAACTCTCTCCACCTTCCCCGTCTCAGCTATTTTGCTATCAAAGCAATATCGAACTGAATTCAATACTGGACGGATCACGAGGTTTCATCAGCTAATTAATATCATGTCTGTAGCTGAAAAACATGATAATATCCTCGTGAGGAATTATAATTCAAGGCCAATAGGAACTAAGAGCGTTCAAGAGGCGAATTATAATCATGCACCCAAAGGAGGGCGCAAGGAGCGGAACCCTAAAAATAAGGGACACAACGGACGTTTTGGTCCATATAACCGCCCTACAAAGGAAGGTAATCGTCAGAATGAAGGACGAACACGTGGCAATACATGGCAACGTGGGAGAGGAGGCCGTGGGGCTCCAGGACGTGGAGGAGCCGCCCAAGGCCGTGGGAATGGCGCCAACCCCACTAGGGGACGCCACCCAAGTGCAAATAATGCACCTCAATTAAGGGGAGGAAATCACAATGACATGTGTCATCGATGTGGATCAAGTGAGCATTGGTTCAAGCAATGCAATGCAAGCAAACAATTAGCTGCGCATTACAAGGCATATAGAGACTTTAGAGAGCATGAAGCCAATCTTGCCGAAGAAGAAGAAGAAGATGGTGATGATGCCAACGTCAATCTCACCATAGCGGACTTCAAATCTGACAAAGAATTGCACAAGGATGCTGCAGATTTTGATTAGTTTAGTCCTTATTTTTATTTCCAAGAATTATGTAATGGCAATATGCCTTAGTCAATAAAAGACATTTGGTATTAATTCTATCTTATGTGGCGCATCTAATTAAATATGATGTCTAGGAAAGTAATTAAGATTAGTGGTACTTAAGAGAGCTTTGCTCCACCGACATCTTTCTCTACTTCCCTGGTCCTATTTGATTGGAGTTACCAAACGGATAGAGTGACTACGATTTGTCTACGATTTGATTCTTATGTTGGATTAGATTTTGGTCACGAAACTTTGATGTAATCATTGGCTATTATTAATAAAGTATCGATTTATTTTAAATTCAATGTCTTGGACATATTTTAATTTCGAACTTTATTATTTTTCAGTATGTTTCCCGGAGAGCTAGAATGCCTCGTGGATAGTGCAACTACACATACCATCCTTCGAAATAGGCAACTATTTCTATGGATGACGCCATCTCGATCTTCCGTGACTACGATGGCTGGATCATCTCAATTGATTCATGGTAGAGGTCCAGCCCAATTTATGCTGCCAAATGGCACAATTTTAAATGTCACCGAAGCTCTTTACGCTCCTAGGGCAGGAAGAACCCTATTGAGTTTTAAAGATATAAGAGCCAATGGTTTTCATGTGGAAACACATTGTGAGAATGGACAAGAGTTCCTTTGCATCACCTCTAATGACTACGGACATAAACGAGTCTTAGAGAAACTTATGTGTCGCTCTAGTGGGTTGTATGCAACCACTATTCGAGTCATTGAATCCAACCATGTCATGAGAGATGATTTATGGGATTCCGACACATATAGGCTTTGGCACGACCGTTTGGGACACCCAGGTCGTGACATGATGATCCGTATATTAAAAACTTCACACGGACATCCCTTTTTCCGAACGAAAGGAAGTAAAACTCGAAATTTGGATCAAGGAGGAGCACCTGCGCCTCACGGCGCCTTCCACCTCCATGTCCGGCCACCACTAGCCGGCGCCGCCATCCCCCTGCGGCTCAAGGGTGGCTTTGACGCCACCTCTGCTCCCCTGACTCCAATTTCTACTCCTAAAGTCAATTGTGACTTCATGGCTCAACCAAAATCCTCATTGGTTATTTCTAAAGCCCATTATTCGTTCTGCAAAGCCTGCTCTTTAGCAAAGTTAGGATCGAGACCATCCTATGCAAAGGACACCAAAGAAAATATACCATTCTTGCAAAGAATCCAAGGTGATATTTGTGGACCTATTCAACCATCATGCGGACCATTTCGATATTTTATGGTATTGGTTGATGCATCGACACGCTGGTCACATGTCATGCTATTGTCCACAAGGAACGCTGCATTTGCTAAACTCCTCGCACAAATAATTAAGTTAAGGGCTCACCACCCTGATCATCCTATTAAGTCTATAAGATTAGACAATGCTGGAGAGTTTACATCAAAGACTTTTGATGATTATTGCATGTCCATTGGGATTGATGTTGAACATCCTGTTCCTCATGTTCACACTCAAAATGGTCTCGCAGAAGCCGCCATTAAACGACTACAAATGGTCGCTAGGGCATTGGTAATGCGCACCAATCTCCCTATTTCTGCTTGGGGCTATGCAATATTGCATGCAGCTGTGCTTATTCGTCTGAGGCCCACTGCCACTCAACCCTTCTCTGCGTCCCAGATGGTTACTGGGTATGGGCCTAATGTCTCACACTTACGCATATTTGGGTGTGCAGTTTATGTGCCAATTGCGCCACCACAGCGCACCAAAATGGGTCCTCAAAGACGATTAGGCATTTATGTTGGATATGATTCTCCAACGATTATCCGCTACATAGAACCCTTGACAGGCGATCTCTTTACCGCTAGATTTGCGGATTGTCACTTCGATGAGACAGTCTTCCCGTCGTTAGGGGGAGATAAGAACATCAATGTTCAACAGGAACGACAGGAATTGTCGTGGTCTGTCCCCACTCTGTCTCATCTTGATCCCCGAACCGCACAGTCCGAAATTGAAGTGCGGAGAATTCTCGATCTTCAGAACGTAGCAGAATCGATGCCTGATGCATTTTCTGATATCGCTAAAGTGACGAGATCACACATACCTGCTGCAAACGTGCCTGCAAGGATTGATGTCCCTAAAAGTAGAGGACATGACGCCAACTCAAGAATGCATGAGCATGGCGCCAACGTCCCCACTCACAGTGATGGTGACGTTGTGGCTAGGCCCATGGCTCCTGCCAGGAAGCGCGGGAGGCCTATAGGTTCGATGGATTCTCGCCCAAGAAAGAAAGCGAGTTTGGCACAAAATAATCCATTAATCATCGATGTAAATAATCCATCTCATGAGAATATTCCGGATTACGGTTATGTCCAAGAGACATCATTGGGGGACGCTCCAATGTCAGAACCAACTCCAGAGAATAGAGAGATCTCCATAAATTACACTAGTGTACATGAGATGATGGATAGAAATTCTATGGCGATTGATGATGCATTTGCATATCATATTGCAAAAGGAATTATAGAATATGATGATATCGAACCTCGCTCTGTTGAAGAATGTCAACGAAGAGCAGATTGGCCTAAATGGAAAGATGCGATCCAGGTTGAATTGGATTCACTAACAAAGAGACAGGTATTTGGGCCTGTAACGCAGACACCCCCAGATGTAAAACCTGTTGGCCACAAATGGGTCTTTGTTAGAAAGCGTAATGAGAAAAACGAGGTGGTTAGATATTAAGCCCGTCTCGTGGCGCAAGGTTTCTCACAACGCCCTGGAATCGACTACGAGGAGACATATTCTCCCGTAATGAACGTTATAACGTTCCGCTACCTTGTCAGTTTGGTAGTTTCCGAAAAACTTGACATGCAGCTTATGGATGTGGTTACAGTATATCTCTATGGGGATCTAGATTCAGAGATATATATGAAGGTTCCAGACGGACTTCAATTACCCAAATCAAGTGGCTCTAAACCACGGAGCGCGTTTTCAATAAGGTTAAAACGCTCACTATATGGATTAAAACAATCCGGGCGGATGTGGTATAACCGTCTAAGTGACTACTTGATTGGGAAGGGATATATTAACAATGAAATATGCCCATGCGTGTTCATTAAAAGAACAAGTTCCGGATTTGCAATCGTAGCAGTTTATGTCGTTGACATGAACCTAATTGGAACTCTAGATGAGTTGAAGGAAACTGCTAAATACTTGAAATCCGAATTTGAGATGAAAGATCTTGGGAAAACACGGTTTTGTCTCGGTTTAGAACTCGAGCACCGTAGTGATGGGATTTTGATCCATCAGTCTGCATATACTCAGAGAATCCTGAGGCGCTTTAATGAAGATAAAGCAAAGCCTGTGAGTACTCCCATGATCGGCCGTAGTCTTGAGCCCGGAAAAGATCCGTTTCGTCCAAGGGATGAGGACGAAGAACCGTTAGAGGCCGAAGTGCCCTATTTAAGTGCAATAGGCGCATTATTGTACTTAGCTCAATGCACAAGACCAGATATCTCATTCGCAGTGAACTTGTTAGCTCGACATAGCTCTGCGCCAACACGCCGCCAGTGGATTGGTGTAAAGACCATCTTTCGATACCTAAGAGGTACGATTGATATGGGCCTATTTTATCCCCACAGAGAGAAGAGGAATGACGGAAGAATGGGATCGGACCCCATTAGGCATGGAGCCGCCGTCCACCATAACATAGTGGCCGGCCATGTTGCCGCCAACGCCGCCACCACCATCAAGGGTGGCCGGCCTCACCCTATCCCCCTCCATCAAAACGACAATGATGTTTTGGTGGGTTTTGCTGATGCAGGGTACCTCTCTGACCCTCACAAAGGTCGCTCCCAAACAGGTTATGTCTTTACCATGGGAAGCACTGCGATATCTTGGAGGTCTACAAAGCAGACCCTTGTTGCTACTTCCTCAAATCATGCAGAGATTATTGCTCTACATGAAGCTGTACGTGAATGTATATGGCTAAGGTCTATAATTAGATATATACAAGGAAGTTGTGGTTTGAAGTCTACCACGGATGAACCTACATGCATTTATGAGGATAATGCAGCTTGTATTGAACAAATGAAGTTAGGTTTCATCAAGGGCGACAACACCAAGCATATATCGCCTAAGTTCTTTTATAATCAGCAACAACAATCACTTCTAAAGATTGAAGTGAATCAAATCCGATCAGAGGATAATGTAGCGGACTTATTCACTAAGTCGTTACCTAAATCCACTTTCGAGAAACATGTGAAGAGCATCGGATTGAGAAAGTTATCCGAACTCCCACGATTGTAGCAATCAGGGGGAGATATCGACATCAGGGGGAGTTATGATGTCTACATGTTCGATCTCGAAGAGTGAAGGACGTGTTATGCTCTTTTTGTCCTTCGACCAGGGTTATTTTTATCCCACAGGGTTTTTGTTACCTGGCAAGGTTTTTAACGAGGCAACGGATGAAGCGTCACCACCAAGTTTGAGCGGCACAAGGGGGAGTGTTGAAGGAAAATCAAGTTTAGTGTGCCTTATCAAACTAGGAATAGGAATAGGAGAGAATGTTCTAGATTTCCCAATCCTACACGGATTGGTATTCCTTGTATTATTAGAACTAGTACTTTGTAATCCCTATATATAGGGCCCCTATTCTCAATAATAATACACACAATTCTCTTTACAATTTCTCTCGAATCTCTTTTTCCTTAAACAGTACTCTAATTTCTGAGCAAATAGACTCGTCCAGTTCAGGGGCCGTCGGGAACTATCAATACATATCCTGTAATTGAATCGAAAGTCCCCACTTCCTTTTCTCTTCTTCTTTGAAGTACAGAATACAAAGTAAGAACGAAATAAGCAAGCTCTGACTTGGGCATTTATAGTCTCATTACACAAGAATCTATCGATAATTATATGATTCATTTTCCTTCTTTTACACAACTTTGGTTACTCCATCTGAATCCTTATTTTTAGGACAAATACAGTTTAAACTTTGGGGGCTTCTTTGTTGAATTTCTCATACAACTAAATGCGACAAACATTAGAGAAGCCCCTGCTACCCTGAAGGAGAACGGTCGAAATAAATGCCCTCAGTCAGTGAAGCCAATCCTTAGCCATTGTCGACAATGCTTGGAAAATGTATCTCACACTTAACCCTGGCCAAATTTCTCTCTGCATTATGTTGAAGTCCTAGGTTGACATAGAGTAGGCCAAGAAAACAGGCCTACTCATTAAAGACATCATTCTTGAAGTGATAATTGACCTTGTATAGGATAATATGTAAAGTGGCTAGGAAATTTCATTAAATAGCATAAATGGACCTCCAAAGTGAACCAAATTTAAATTTGCAAAGAACTAACCGAGGATACTACACGCATTTCTACTGATATTGATCATTAAAGGAATATGCACTTGATCAGAAACAAATTTGGTAGATTTTCTGTTCAAATAAGAAGCATATGAATCTGGGTTTGCTTCTAGCATGTCTCTTAGCAAAACCTAGAGGCTAGATTGCTAGAAATAATGTTGATAAGACAATTAAAATAAAACAACAGATTTCATTTGTAATCAAAATAACAACTCCAGAACAGAAATTTGAAATTCTTACCAGAGAAAGAGACATGCGAAACAGAAGCACGTCATAAAAGTCAAAGAAAACTTGGCATCAAATACCATCACTGTAAGAATTAAAGAGGAGAGCCCCATCCACCACCACCAGGAGTTAAAATCTGAAGAATTTCCCCCGACTGCACCTCAACTGTGTTCTTACCACCCAGGTAAATCCTTCTTTTATCTTTTGTGATTAGGTAGTTAGCTCCGCGAGACCCATCCTCCCCTCCTTTCAACCCTCTCGGAGCATGAACACGCCTCTCTGAAAGAATGCTCACAACGACCGGGCGCTTGAACTCTATCTCCCTCACAAGCCCATTACCACCTCTATGATATCCAACTCCTCCACTGTTCGCTCTGAGGGCAAACTGATGCAAAAGAACTGGATATCTCTGTTCAAATATTTCTGGATCAGTCATTCGGGTATTGGTCATATGACACTGGACTCCACTGGTCCCATCCCAGGATGGACCAGCTCCACTCCCACCTCCAATCGTTTCATAATAACCAAATGTGTCATCCCCAAAAGTGAGATTATTCATACAACCCTGTGAACAAGCACAAGCCTGAAATGCAGTGAGTACAACATCAGTAATTCTCTGAGAAGTGAGAACGTTACCACCCACCACAGCAGCCTTATCACTTGGAGAGAGGAATGAGCCAGGTGGAATATAGATTTTCACAGGAGCCAAACAACCTTGATTCAGAGGTATATCAACATCCACCAAGCAGCGAAGACAGTATATAACTGCTGCAGCTGTTACGGCTTCTGGAGCATTCCAATTCCCATATACTTCAGGACTGGTTCCACTAAAATCAAAATTTGCTTCACCTTTAACAGAATCAATTGTAAGCTTCAGATGAATAATGGATCCATCATCCATGTAATCCTCTTCTTCAATAGTGACAGAACTCTTCTCTCCAGACCTGGTTGACTGAGATAAAACTCTAGCAGCGACAGACTTGAGCATTTCTCTCACTGCTTCTTCTGCATTCAGCTGCACATAGGTCATGTAAGCCTGAACCATTTCCAAACCATACTGCTCAATAAGCTCTTTAATAAGAGTAATTCCTCTCTGGTTTGCAGCTACTTGGGCCCGAAGATCTGATAAGTTATCTTGAAGCCTGCGAGTTCCTGGGATCTTTTGTGCCAAGTCATCAGAAGAGGGGAAGCAGAGAAGTTTAGTAATTCCTTCTTCTTGAAAAATCCCCTTTTCAACAAGCTTAAATGCTTTTATAGCAGCCCCTTCTTCCCATATAGACTTGGAAAATGGCGGCATGCTTCCAGGAGTAATACCTCCTATCTCTGCATGATGCCCTCTACTTGCCACAAAAAATACCAGCTTTCCATTGTCAAATACAGGTGTAATAACAGTTATATCAGGAAGATGGCTACCTCCGGCACAAGGATGATTGGTGACCAAGACATCTCCTTCATTCAAATTTTCACCCCAATAGTTGAGCTGCCACCGAACTGTACTAGACATTGCTCCTAAATGCACAGGGACATGAGGAGCATTAGCAACTAATCCCCCGTCAGGTCCAAAGAGGGCACATGAGAAATCTAGCCGTTCCTTGATGTTAGTTGATATAGAAGTTCTCTGTAGGGTCCTTCCCATCTGTTCGGCTATACCCATAAATCTATGATTAAAGATTGAGAGCTGCACAACATTTGCAACCTTTTCTGCTACTTTCAGGGTGCTTGAAGCAGACTCAATTTCAATTTTAATGTTACCATATTTGGTTATCATAGCTTTGCACTTAGGTTCCACTATCACAGTACTATTCCCATTCATAATTATTGCCGGACCCTGTATGACATGCCCATAACCCAGATTCTCAAGCTTGTATACAGGTGTTTCTTGCCACCCATTCTCAAAATAAACCTTGTAGTTACCTTCAACTTTAGGAGAACAAGATGCAGATTCCAGAGCCCGTGGCTTCAATATATTAGTCACTCCTACCCCGCGAACCCTAACATCACTTAATAGGATATTCCTATTCAGTAATTTAAATCCGTACTCCTGCTGGAATAATTCCACAAAGTCCAGATCGTACTTACATTCTCCGTCTTTTCGTTTCTTAACCATGATTGAGGTGTCTGTACCTTCATATCTCAAATTCAAATATGTCTCTGTTTTCATGTTTTCATCTCTAAAACCTTGCTCTTGCAACTTCTGCTTTACTTGATTCAGTAAAGCAGCTTCTCTGTGAGAGGCCTCCTGGACAGAATCCAGACTGTAAACCGCAGAGTATGGCTCCTGTGCCTCTTCAACAACATCTGCCAAACCCATCCCATAAGCACTTAAGATTCCACAAAACCTGTGTATGAATACTTCTTTCATGCCCAACGACCTAGCAATTGCACAGGCATGTTGAGGCCCAGCACCTCCAAAGCAAGCAAGTGCATGATTCTTTGTTTCATGGCCCTTCATCTCAGTTAATTGCCTTATCGGACGGCACATAGTTTCATTGGCAACATTCACAAATCCCAGTGCAATGTCCTCCACTGTCATGTCCTTTGCAGATGAATCCTGGCTCTTTCGATAGGAATTTATTTGCTCAGCAAGATTTTCAAATTCTTTTCTTGTTTCCTCAATATCTAAAGGCTGATCTTCGTTGGGGCCAAATATTGATGGGAAATAATCAGGAATAACATATCCAAGGACTAAGTTTGCATCTGTAACTGCTAATTCACCACCTTTACGGTAACACACTGGACCTGGATGTGCACCCACTGATTCTGGTCCTACCCGAAAAGCTCCAAATTGGAACTTTAATTTTGATCCGCCACCAGCAGCTACAGTATTTATGTCGAGTTGAGGTGCTTGTATGATGGCACCAGCAATTTGAGTTTCCAGAACTTGTTCATAAGTCCCAGCATAACGGCTCACATCAGTAGACGTGCCACCCATGTCAAACCCAATAAGAGGTTTCTCAGTTTCAAGCCCAAAAAGTGTCTGAGAGTAACCCACAACCCCACCAGCTGGACCTGACAAAACAGCTTTGTGCCCTGAAAATCGACTTTCTGGTGCAAGTCCTCCATCAGATTGCATAAACAAAACATTAACCTTACCCAGCCCTTCATCGAACTTAGACATGAACCCTGATAAGTACTTTTTGATTACTGGCGTCAAATATGCATCAACACTAGCTGTTAGACCCCGAGGAACAGCTCGAACCATAGGTGTCAAAGCTGAAGATAAGGAAACATGTTTAAAGCCCATACTAGCTGCTAACCTTTCAACAGCTATTTCATGTTGTGGGTAAGTATACGAGTGCATTAACACAACTGCCAAACAGCTAATTCCCTTCTCCAACAAACCTTTGAGTAATGGCCTTAATGTTTCAACATCAAGAGGCTTTACAACTTTAACCATCTCACCAGAAACCCCTTTAACTAATGATGCAGAAGCAGAATCTTCACTATCATGAATGAGCTCAACTCTCTCGTCAACCTCAATAACCTCCTCATAAAGGTTTGAAGGTTTAGATACAGTGAGGTCAAAAATATTTGGACGAGCCTGGTTACCAATCTGCAGCAAGTTCCGGAAACCCCGAGTCACACAAAGAGCAATGCTTTCCCCTTTCCTCTCCAAAAGTGCATTTGTAGCAACAGTTGTACCCATCCTTATCCACTCTATCCTATCAGTTGGTAACTTTGAACGACGGGAAATTTTCTCCCCCGTAAATTCTTCAAGAATTCTCCGAATTCCTTCTACTGGAGCATCATCATAGTTTGATGGATCAACCGATAAAAGTTTCAGAACACGACCATCAGGCTGACCCGGGATCTGAGCATAAACATCAGTGAATGTTCCCCCTCTGTCAATGCAAAATCTGAGCTTGTTGACATTGGCACTCGCCATTTCTATGGTGTGAGCTTATAGTTGAGATGATCTTGATACGGGAACTGCAGTATCAGCGAAAAAAGAAATAATCAATTCCACAAATAAGTTTCTCATGCAATGAACCAAAATTATTGATTCGAATGGACATACCATAATCATCCTCCCTAGGAAAAAAATAAATAAATAACAGAAAAATCATAAATGATTGGTTCCTCCACTGCAACTCCATATACTAGACTCCTCACTGTGATTGTTTTGTGGGTTTAGAATCAACTTAACTTGCACTGAATACAAGTCGCAGGGCACCATTAGGGACCCCAATAAATAAAAACAGTCATTAATTGAACTCCAACTCCAGTTTGGTGTCATAAGGCATGGAAAAGAAAGAAAAAGAAAGAGAAAAATATTCTGCTTCCTTTTACTTTTTAACTGGGTAATCAATCCTGTCATATCTAATGATTCTAATCACCTAAAACCAACCTGATTCTTAACTATCCATGATTCTCCCATCATTTTTTTTTTTCTCCAAACAGTAATAGCAGCACTCTAAGGGAGCAGATTCATATTTGGTGATTCCAATGGTATGACTGATATAATCAAATCCGAAATGAATCAAATTTTCAAACCAACAGTTGGCAAAAAGTCCCAGAATCAAAGCAGCAGGGAATGAATAAACAAGACGAACCCAGTATCAAAAGCTGATCAACTAAAGAAACCCAGAATGAGATAGATAGAGAAAAGAAAAATGAAGAAAGGTACCTGTGTGGTGTGGTGGGGTGGTTCTTGTCTTGGGAGAAATAGCAGATGCCGCAAATCGATCGGTGTAGTCAATTGAGCTCGCTAGCGTCATATAATCAGATTAGAGTTTGTAGAGTTTGTCCATCACTACACGTGTACACGTGGTGCTGGTTTGGCAAAACTCATAAGGGGTTTTGTCCATTTACCCCATTTCTAGGGATTTTTTTCCCACTTACCCCATTAAGTTTTTTTAATTCTCTCTTACCCAATACACTCTAAGGGAGTCTTCCCTAATACCCCATTAAGATTTTTTTTTTGTTTTTAATTTTTTTTAATACCATTTTACCCCTCACCCCTTTGTTACTTAGAGAGAGAGATAGAGAAAATGGAAGAGAGAGAAACCATAGGAGACTTCGCCGGAGCCCGTCACCGGCCACCGGAATCCGGTCAACTTTCGCCGGAATCCGGCCAACTTTCCCTGGAATTCGGTCATCGGTCGCCGGAATCCGGTCACCGGCTGCCGTCCACCGGAATTTGTTGAAAATCTCACCGGAAAGTTTTTTTGCCCCCAATAGACATCTATTGCCCCCTAATAGAGGGGCAATAGACGTCTATTGCCCCCCAATAGACGTCTATCAGCCATGTATTGCCCCCTAATAGATGTCTATTGCCCCCAATAGACGTCTATTATCCTCTAATAGAACTTTCGGTTGCCATAATATGAACTAATCTCCTAAAATTTAGACAATAAAACTTTGTTTAAAGAAAAAAACGAAGAGATTATATCAATTTAAAAACGTCTATTGCCCCCCAATAGACGACTATCAGCCATGTATTGCCCCCCAATAGACGACTATCAGTCATGTATTGCCTCCCAATAGACGTCTATTGCCCCGCAATAGGACTTTCAGTTGTTAGAATGAGAACTAATCTCCCTAAATTTAGACAAATAAAACTTTGATTACAGAAAAACAATAAGGAGATTACATCAATTCAAAACGTCTATTGCCCCCAATAATATATATTGCAGCTTTGAATTCATCATGACCTGGGGATAAATAAAAGGCAGAAGAAAAGACACTCATACCATCCAGTCATGAACTTCTTTGACGCCCAACTTCTAAAAACTTTGTAAAACGACTGCAGAGAGATGAAAAAGACAATGAATATGACAATTTATATAAAAACACACACACACAAAGAACCAGGTGTCTCAACTTTGCCCACGAAACAAAATAACGAATCATAATCTCCTGAACAAAAAATTTCCACAAAACAAAGAAAATCTTTCCACAAGTAAAAGTTTTAGTCCTGAACTATACACCAAGGATCAAACTAATACTACATTCTAATTGTCCTTCAATACAATAACGAAAAAAATTCAAGTTCTAAACATGATTATGCAGGCAAAACACCTCAATCAGACTATAACACCCAACCTTACCCGAAAATCAATTATCTGAGCTTCAAACTAGAGCATATGGATTGAATCAAACTCGTGGAAAATCAAAAGGAATTTATAGGCCCATAAATCTGGTTCTTAAAATCAAACAAGAACCAAATCGGAGCAAACCACCAAATCGGAGCAAATCGGAGCTCGACCTCTGTTGCTGATCTGCTTTCCCTTCTTTTCTTCTTCTTTGCCGGTTGTAGACCTGCACTGCCAGAGACCCAGGTCAGCGGTTCCCGGCTGTCAGCGTCGGAGTCGCTGCTGCACGTCGAACTCAGAGTCGGAGTCGCTGTCTGAGTTGAAACCGTGAGTCAGAGAGAGAGACGGATTCCGGTGGCCTCGGATTGAGCTTCGACGTCGACGACGGCGCTGACGAGAGAGAGGAGAGAGAGAACGACGCAGAGAAGAGAGAGATGAGAGTGGCAGCTTGTAGTTTATTAATTATCTTAAGGGCAAAATTGACATTTTATTTGAAATTGGGTGAGTAGGAATAAAAATGTGTTGCTGGGGTAAGTGGGATAATTTTGGCTTATTTTGGGGCTTTTGGTCAAAGACCCAACTCATAATTCAATGTTTTCGAAATTTTTTCTTTTTTTCTTTTGGCATTTAGACGGCGGCTGATCTTTAACCAAATATAATCTCTATTATTTATTTGCCTTATCCACATCGTCCAAGTGTAATCTCTATTATTTATTATGTATAACCAAATGTAATCTCTATTATTTATTCGCATATTCATATCTCAATCGCGTTAGCGAAATTTCTATTGGCAGCGTTGAACGGTGCAGTGCAGACACTGTTCATCACCTGCAGCGCACGTGAAATGTAAAAAAACAGGAGAGAAGCATTTGATTGTGATCGAGCGGCTATGAATCGATTACCGGCTAAACCCTTATCCAGGAAACCGATCGTATGGCGGATTGATGTGAAGCGTGCGAGTTGGAGGAATGAATACTGAAAGGGCGACGTAGGAGAGAATGTTTGATAAAAATGATGAAACCAATAATCAACAAACAAGTGGGATCGATCAATTTCTAGGTTGTGTTCGCATCTCCTGCGAATAACACCAACGAAGGTAATTGCCTGGTTGTCTTATTGTATCCAATTATAGGTGAACTGCAATCATTAATGGTTTAGTTTCCATTTCTCAAAGGCTGAGGTGAGTGAGGTTTGAGGCCCGAGGCCTACTTCGCACTTTCGCAGCTGCATAGCGGCATAGGTCTAAGACTCTGAGGTCCGATTGCCGATTACCAATCGAGTTCTACTCTTCTTCTTCAGCTCTTCTTCAGTTCATCTTGTTTATTCATTCTCCGCTACTTTGATTCTACTACAAGAAATCTTACCAAGTGCTGTACCTACTTGAAAATGCCATGTATTTTACTCTCAATCTGTTCTTGAGCAAAGAAAAGAAAGATATCGACGAAGAATAAGAGTGGCATGGGACTTGATCACCACAAGAATGAATCATACAAGCAAGAACTGGGTATATAGAGCTAGATTAAATAGAAAATGCACAACCTCAATATTGGAAGATGCACATGTTATTTCACGTGGGGATTGATTATCCCTGATCAATCCTTTGTCACCGAATTCACAATATATATATGAACAAAAATAATAAAATCTAAACAACAATATACAATAACGTACACACACACTCTCTCTCTCTCTCTCTCTCTCAAGGAGAGGGCGGCTAGGTTTCCTTAGGTAAGCTTGGAGGCTCTTGTCCGGCAGCTCCCGTGCCGCGCTAGGCTATGGCCTTGTCGGTGAACGGTGAGTGCGGCCGAGCGGCGACGTTTTTATGGCTGTTTCTCAGCCTGTGCTGCGACGGCAAGGTTTGGACCTTGACAAGCTTGCAAGCATGTGGTGAGCCTGCATCTTCTGATTGTTTGGAGGCTCTATCGGCGTTCTGTTCCCTTGATTGACGGCGGCGACTGGCAGGACAGCATGAGGTGGGGCTTCGACGGGCGCATTTTGGATCGAAGTTTTTTGATCTGGTATGGGTGCTTCAGATCCATGCGGGGAGGTGGTGCTTCTTGTCGGCGTGCTGGCGACGATGGCGGGGTGGATGGTCGTCTGATGTCTACTCGTGGTGGTGGCTAGGGTCACTTAAACGTGGTGGAGGCGTGGTGGCTGCAGCTTGGAGTTTGGCTAGGGTTTGAGTGTTGTTGGGTCTGGGCTTTGCTTTGGGCCCAATTTTATTATTTGTTTGTTTTTTGTGTAATAATGCGCCTTCTTTTACTGGTGGGTGCAGTGGGCCTTGGCCCTGTGCAGCAGCGTTCCCCTGGTCAGCTGCTGACCAGGGATGATTTGGTCACTCACCGTCCGATCAGCTGACCAGGGATGATTTGGTCACTCACCGTCCGATTTCAATCGGACGGTTAACAGCTCTCATCTCAGAGATCTCATCACTTAGCTGTCAATCGTTCTATTTCAATCGGACGGTGAGTGAACAAATCATCCCTGGTCAGCAGCTGACCAGGGGAATGGGACTGTGGTCCTGTATACCTTGATTCTTTGGGTTGTTACAATGTGTCCAAGGATCAGTACTGATGTACACCAAGAAGGTCTTAGGCGGATGTACTGGTTTTTTTGGTGTTGTAGCCTCTCATTGATCAAGGCGGAGTAGTCTAAGCTAGTAGTCATTTTTAATGTGCAGTTAGTGCACTACTTGAGCAACGATTGTAATGGGTGATCTTCGGATCTCCTAGCTTGACCTTGTACGGTGGTATGATCTTTTCGATCACAGGAATTTATCTTCCTTTTCCCTAAAAAAAAAATATTGTTAAAGGAAAAACATATTGTGTGCCTTCGTCAAAGCAACTGACGGAGAGGGAATCAAGGAATCAGTGATTACCATCAATCAGCACAATTATAGATCAATCAGCATTCAATGTATTTAATGTAATTAATATTTCCGTTGTTACTCTATCCCTATATAAAGGGACTATGAAATGAAATGAGTAGACCAATTCCAATCCATTTTTACTTTAACACGTTATCAGCACGCTCAGAGCTAATATCCAAGAAAAACAAAACCTAAAAGAAAAACCATTTTCTTTTCTGCCGCAATCTCAAAAAAAAAAAAAAAAAAAAAAAAAAAAAAATTCAGATCGGTCTCCCATCGGCCTCCACCCCCTCGCCTAGCCCTGCGCACACCCTCGCCCAACCTCTGCAACAGACCGGCCTCGTCCCCAGTGTTCCTCTTCCTTCTGCCACCAGCACCCCGCTTGTAGATCCTAGCACGGCCTCCAACATTGCCGCCTGCCACACACAGGTCACCAACAGATCTGCAGCCTAGCACCAGCCCGCCCACTATCCGCTGCAGACCCGTGTAAAACCTAATTGGACTATCATACAATATGGAACTTCATTAATCACAATATAAGATCATCTTAGGAACAAGAATTAAGGATTACACAATGTGATGCAATCCAGATAACTTGCAAATAAGGAAAGTGTGATTATACTCTTTGCAGGTTGAGGAAACCTAATTCTATGTGGACTATAATTAGTTTACTAAGACATGAAGTAAAGTATGTTTTGCAGAGGAGTTGAATCCATGATTCACAAGGAAATCTTTATGGGAAGGTTTAGGAATCATCAACTCCTATATAATGCAAGGTCCCTGTTCTCACAATTAGTCAAGCAATATTGTCTACCCCATTATAGACTGCTAAAGCATTGGAGAGAACAGAAGACTTGTGCTTTCGGCATTCCGATGGCTTCTACATCATCAGGTTAGTATTCTTCATCGAGTTATGGTTTGTGTTTCTTGAATGTATATGATGGATGTTTGTTTGTGTTACTCTAACAATTGGTATCAGAGCCTATCATATGCTTTTTGAAACCGAACCTAAATTTAAGATTTATTTATTGGTGTTGAAAAACCTAAAGAAACAAAAGAAAAAAAAGAAAAAAAAGGGGTTTATGAAAAACTCACGGATAATTAGAAGCCGACTTAGCCCATTAGTTGTTGTATGTTGGAAAGTCAAAAACAACGGACAAAAAATTTTCTATCTCCTCTCTCGCTTCTCTTCTTCACGTCAAAACACAAAAAGGGGAACTTTTCTGGGTTCCTTAATTTCTGGAGATAATTTTCGAATTACTCCAAATTTTCAATACACATGATGCTTGATGAAATCCTTTGGATGTATGTATGTTGAATTGCACTGATATGCAGGAACAATTTGCTTAAGGTACACAACTCTTGAACTCTTCATCTCTGCTATGAAATTTTTCGATTCTGGGATATTGATTGCTTTTGTGATATATGGATAGTGAAAAGCATGTTATATCGTATTGTTCTTGCTTGATTAGATTACATAATTGAATTGTTTGATTGCTTATATGGTATGGTATTACGTTATCATTAGCTGTCAGGATTGCAAATTAGTTTCAATCCTAAAGAACAAGTTTTTTTTTAGGAGCTGTGTTTTTGTAAGAAAGACTAAAGCAAGCACTCATATACAGATTGGTCAATCCACCTAAAGATATCTTAAAGTTCTCATCATGTTTGTTCACACACACAAAATTTCTTCAATTTTTTTTTTTCTCTTTTCTTTTTCCGCTGCAAAACCTTGATAAAAATAAAAGCTTTTTGTCTGTATGAACAAACATTAAAGAACCTCAATCTCGTTTTACGAATTTCAGTAATGTCTCTCACCATAGTGGTTATGTTGTTGGAATTCTTAACTCAAGGATTTAAGATTGAGATTGCAATTCTATTCTGAGCTACTGAATGTTCTTCCACAGAAGGTTTAAAATTTCATTAGTAAGGCATAGAATTGGCACATTACAGAGACATTAAAACACATAAAGTGGGGGTGTTTTCTTTTAGCCACAGCAAAGAAACATTCATAGAAACTAGTGTTTTAAGAATTCTGGTTGTGTGGTAAAGAAACTAAAGGCTTGTTGTATCTTCTTGCTCATATGTGTTGTGCAATAAGCAAACTGCAGAATGGGGTTAAAATTTAAAGAATGAACTCAAATGCTTGATAAAGAATGTTTCATGCATATTTTCTACAGAATGTATGAATTTTACTGAGTGCTTATTAAGGTTATTTCTTTCTTTTTCAGTTATGAGTCAGATGACAAAAATTGAAACACTTACTGGTAGCAACTTTAAGAAGTGGAAAGAAGATGTAGAAATAGCTCTAGGACTTATGGACATTGACTTGCCACTTAGAGTTCCCGAACCACCAAAAATTACTGATACTAGCACCAGACTTGAAAAGGATAAAGCTGAAAAATGGGAGAGCAACAATAGGATGTGCATCAAGATTATGCAGAGGGCAATGACTGATACGATAAGGGGAGGGATTCCTGTTTGTGAGAGAGCCGCAGATTTTTTAGCAGCCATAGAAGAAAAATTTAAGGAAAGTGATAAAGCTGAAATAACAAATCTCATGAATACCCTTTCGACTATGAAGTATGATGGTAATGGAAGTGTTAGGGAGCACTGTTTGAAGATGAATGATATTGCAACTAAGCTGAAAACTCTAGAAGTTCCTGTAGCAGATCCATGGCTAGTTTATTTTGCTCTTTCTTCTCTACCTCCTCAGTTTAGTCAACTAGTCACAACCTACAACACTCAGAGAGAGAAGTGGACGATTAATGAACTCATATCCATTTGTGTGCAAGAAGAGGATAGGATTAAGAAGGAGAAAGGCAAAGTTGTTGCCACAGTGAACTTGGTGACAAAAGGGCAGTCAAAGAACTATGGGGTAGCTGAGAGGAAGAATAGGACATTGTTGAATATGGTTAGAAGCATGATGTGCACTACTGGACTTCCTAAATTTTTGTGGGGTGAGGCACTGAAGACGGCGAATTATATATGCAATAGGGTGCCTAGTAAAGCAGTAGATAAAACTCCCTTTGAACTTTGGATTGGTAGAAAACCTAGTTTGGCACACCTACACGTTTGGGGAAGCAAGGCTGAAGCTAGACCATATAATCCGCAGGAGAAAAAGCTAGATTCCAAGACTGTCAGTGGTTTTTTCATAGGTTTTCCAGAAAAATCTAAGGGTTTTAGGTTCTACTGTCCCAAGTATCATTTGAGGATAATTGAAACAAGGAATGCTAAATTTATTGAAGAAACTCAGTTGCAAGAAAAGGAGGATTTAAGCGATTTTCTCATAGAACAAGAAGAAGCAGTAGCTAAAAGTTTATCTCAGCAACATCAAAATTCAGAAACCTCCTTCTCACCTATGTCAGTTGTTCACCCTTCTATTAGTACACTTCCTGATGAAGAAAATCTGGAAAACCATGTTCCTGAACCGATCATTCCCATTGAAAATCATCACAATCATGATCCGCAGATGCTAGATCAACTTGTAGTGCAGGAACCTCCACCTCAACCACAACCACAGCCTATTCAACCATTAAGACAATCGCAGAGAGTAAGGAGGTCAGCAATCCCTGATGATTACATAGTTTACTTACAAGAAACAGATTTTGATTTAGGGGAAGAGAGCGATCCTGTCACCTACAAACAAGCTGTAGATAGTATTCAATCTAAACAATGGAAGAAAGCTATGGAGTCTGAATTGCAATCTATGAGTGACAATGCAGTTTGGGAATTATCAGAGTTGCCTCTTAATGTCAAACCTATAGGTTGCAAGTGGGTGTTCAAAACTAAGAAAAATTCAGATGGGAGTGTAGAACGACATAAAGCTAGACTAGTGGCAAAGGGTTTTACACAGAGAGAAGGGGTAGATTACAATGAGACTTTTTCTCCTGTTTCAACAAAGGATTCTTTTCGAATTATTATGGCTTTGGTTGCACACTATAACATGGAACTACACCAAATGGACGTTAAAACTGCTTTTTTGAATGGAGATTTGCATGAGGATATTTATATGACACAACCTGAGGGGTTTATTGCTTCTGGGAATGAAAGGTTAGTCTGCAAACTTAAGAAATCTATCTACGGATTAAAACAAGCTTCGAGACAGTGGTATTTAAAATTTGATTCTGTGATGGTAAAGTTTGGTTTTGAAGAAAATCCTCTTGATGAATGTGTATACTTGAAAACTAGTGGGAGCAAATTTATTTTTCTGATTTTGTATGTGGATGATATTCTTCTTGCCAGCAGTGACTTAAATTTGCTTAATGAAACTAAGTCTTTTCTGTCTAGAAACTTCGATATGAAAGATTTAGGAGATTCATCTTATGTTCTGGGTATAGAGATTGTCAGGGATAGAACTCGAGGTCTTCTGGGATTATCTCAAAGGAATTATATAGAAAAGGTGTTGAAGAGGTTTAAGATGAAAAAATGTGCTCCTGGTGATGCTCCTATGACAAAAGGAGATATGTTGCATAAAGATCAATGCCCTAGAAACAGCTTAGAGCAAGAAGCAATGAAGGATAAGCCTTATGCCTCATTGGTAGGCAGCCTCATGTATGCGCAGGTCTGCACTAGACTTGACATAGCCTACTCAGTTGGAATACTTGGAAGATTTCAAACTAATCCTGGACATGCACATTGGGTTGCTGGGAAAAAGGTCTTGAGATATTTGCAGAAAACCAAGGATTATATGCTAGTGTATAAGAAGATAGATGGTCAAGAACTTGCTGTGTTTGGTTTCTCTGATGCAGATTTTGTGGGAAAGCAGAAGGTTCAGCAACAAAGAAAATCAACTTCTGGTTTTATTTTTATGTTGGCTGGTGGCGCTATTTCTTGGAAGAGTGTGAAACAGACTAATATCACTACATCTACCATGTATGCTGAATTTGTTGCTTTATATGAGGCAACTATTCATGGAGTGTGGCTTAGAAATTTTATTAGAGGCATGAAAGTTATAGATACCATACACAGACCCTTGCCAATATATTGTGATAACAGTGCTGCAGTGTTCTTTTCGAAGAACAATAAGAGATCTTCAAAATCTAAATTTGTGGATCCAAAATATCTGTTGGTAAGAGAGAAAGTAAAGCGTGATGAAATTTGTGTAGAGCATGTGTCTTCTGAGGATATGTTGGCTGGTCCATTCACTAAACCATTATCTGTTGCAGTTTTTAAAGAACATGTTAAGAATATGGGTTTAGTTGAGTCTTTAGATGTTGTTTGAATCAGTGGGAGCTCATAATTTGTTTTAGAAGCTCAGCTTGGATGTAATTTTCATTAAAGAACATCTTTGTATTTTCTGATTTATATGGATGGTGAACTATCAGTTAAGTTTTATTATTGCAGCTTGAATTTGGTGTTTGTATTACTGCAGTAAATTATGAAATATATGTATCTATGTGCCTGTGTTTGGAAATTTGATTTTATGCAGGATAAGAAGACTAAGAGCAGCTGCTTATGATCCATACTAAGCTGTCATTTTGGTTTTGGACAGTGAGCAGAGGATCAGGATTCTCTTTGAGATTTTGCAGGCTTCAATTTGAAGCATTTATAGCTCTGAAACTTTTTAGAAGCTAAAGGAGGACCATGTGTGAGGTATAAAGTATAAATCACAATGCAGATGCCTCATATGTTAATTTTCATGTTCTGTTGGGGACTTGCATGATTATAGTTCTGTTCTTGTGATCATAGAGTGCTATCATTGTCAGTTTTCTTTGGTAGTTTTCTATGGTTCATTTACAGCAATTATTTTTGTGAAAGTCTTGAAATTAGGTTATGCGTTGTTGTGTAATAATAAGTGATCACTAAAGAGTTCTTGTAAATCTTGTTTTGTTGGTTAATGAAGCTAGTATGAAAATCCAAGTGGGAGAATGTAAAACCTAATTGGACTATCATACAATATGGAACTTCATTAATCACAATATAAGATCATCTTAGGAACAAGAATTAAGGATTACACAATGTGATGCAATCCGGATAACTTGCAAATAAGGAAAGTGTGATTATACTCTTTGCAGGTTGAGGAAACCTAATTCTATGTGGACTATAATTAGTTTACTAAGACATGAAGTAAAGTATGTTTTGCAGAGGAGTTGAATCCATGATTCACAAGGAAATCTTTATGGGAAGGTTTAGGAATCATCAACTCATATATAAAGCAAGGTCCCTGTTCTCACAATTAGTCAAGCAATATTGTCTACCCCATTATAGACTGCTAAAGCATTGGAGAGAACAGAAGACTTGTGCTTTCGGCATTCCGATGGCTTCTACATCATCAGGTTAGTAATTCTTCATCGAGTTATGGTTTGTGTTTCTTGAATGTATATGATGGATGTTTGTTTGTGTTACTCTAACAACCCGCGCCCAGCAGCTCATCCCAGCACCGATCCCTGCAGCATCGTCCTCCTCCTAGTCCGACAGACCGGCGTCTCCAATTCTTCTCCCTCTCCAGTTCGTCTTCCTCCACCGCGTCCCTCGTCCGGCCAATATCCGGCCCAACCTCACTACAGACACCAGCAATCGCCGCCTGAGAAGGCCAGATCCTGTACCGGACACCACCGATCGCCCACGACCTGCGTCAACCACCAATCTGCAAACCAGAAGGAAATAGCTGAGAGAAAAGAAAGAAAAAGGAGAAGAGAGAGAGAGAAAGAGAAAAAAGGAGAAAAGAAAAAAAAAAGAACAGAAAAAAAAAACTGGGACCCGACTCAAAGTAAAGAGCCGGCCTGAGGCCCGAAAGAAAAGAAACAGGCCTGAGGCCCAAGAAAAAAAGAGAAGCAACCAAAAAAAAAACAAACAAACAGGCCCAGAACAAAAAAAAAAAAAAAAGGAAAAAAAAAACAAAAACAGACAAAAAAAAAAACAAAAACAAAAGCAGGCCTCACTGGTGAAGCAGCCCAGCAAGAAAAAAGAAAAAAAAAAGAACATCGCTACGCACGCCTGCATCAACACGCGCGTGCGCTAGGATCGTTTTGTTTTCTCACAATCAAGTATGTTTTCTTTATTTTGTTTTTATGATTTTAATCAAGCATGTGAATTTTATTTATGTTTTCTATTTTTAAGCATGCTTTATACTTCATTATTCATGATTTATTATATCTGGTTATTAAGCATGTTTAGTTAGATAATTTTGATCATTTTAAGCATGCCTTATTATTTATGTTTTATATGATTTATAATTATGTTTAAGCATGCTTTATGTTTTATTGCTTATGTTTTTTTATCATGAAATTTTAGCATGTTTTATTTTATTTTACGCCTATATAAATTATGACTACGCATGCTTTATATTATGCTATTATTTATATTTTATTTTTACGCATGATATATTATTGTTATTATTATATGTAACATATATTTTGGTATACATTTGTTGCGCTTGCTTGACTATAAAAGGGTAAATGACTTCAACAAGGATATGTTGCGCCTAAAAGCACGTCTAAATTTTGTGGAAAGGAACTCACAGAAGATGATATGATCCAGAAGACTCTTTCCACTTTTCCTACTTCAGCAATTATATATACTAGCGAACCAGTATAGGCTGGAGTACGATAACAACAGAATCACAACCTTCAACAAGCTGATCAACCTACTGCAAGTGGCTGAGAGGCATAATGAAGTTCTTTTGAACAACAATGTCAGGCCTTTTGGGACAAAGAAAATTCCTGAGGCTAATTATGGCAAAGTGAAAGGTGGACAGAACCCCAATGCAAAGGGGGTTGGACGTGCTGATCCCTACCCATGTGGCAAGGGACATGGGGGTTATGATATGGGCCGTGGAGGCCCTCCCAATGTATGGCGCAAAGATGGTGGTGCTAGCCATAGTGGTCATGGAAACAAGGTGCAAAGGGCACCTAAGAACCCTTCAGTCAAACAGAATAGAGTTGGCAATGAACCATGCTATAGGTGTGGAATCATTGGGCATTGGTACAAGAACTGCCAAGCAAGCAACAGAGTAGCAGC
This sequence comes from Rosa rugosa, assembly GCF_958449725.1. Lineage (NCBI taxonomy): Eukaryota > Viridiplantae > Streptophyta > Magnoliopsida > Rosales > Rosaceae > Rosa > Rosa rugosa. Next base: position 21,897,001 of record NC_084825.1, read on the forward strand.
CAATTACAAGAGATATAGGGAGTCTAAAGAACAAGAAACTCACTATATGGAAGAAGGAGGCCATGACCCAGATGTCAACCTCACAATTGCAGACCTCAATGGCAACAAGGAACTTGCTCAGTCAACGGATGCACTAGATTTTGACTGACCTGCTTTATCTATTTATTTTCCAAAAACAGTTGTGAAGGCATAATGCCTCATTTTTAATTAGACTATTACTTGGTCTTAAAGTTTATTTCAATAATAGTTTGATGAATTAGAACAAGACCTTGATTTGATTATCGTTGGCTCATTAATAAATTTTTGAATTTTATTCTCAAGCACTGAATTTATTCAAATTTATTTCTATACACATATTTACATGGTTCGAAATAGCACTATAAAGATGTAAAGCAATACATCTAGAAAAGAGAAAAATTATTAGAATGAAAAGAATACCATTCTACGCAAATAGAAATACTCTAAAGAATATGAGTTATATTTTCTAAATACCTCCCATTTATTTGTAGGAATGAATGGAGGAGAACTTGAGTGCTTAGATGATAGTGGAACTACCCACATAATATTAAGAAATAGGCAATTATTCATTGAACTAATAGCCTATAATTCCTCTGTGACTACGATGATTGGATTATCACAACTAATAAAATGGCGAGGAACTGCCAAATTTTTGCTGCCTAATGGCACAACATTTAAAGTCACAGACGCTCTATATGCACCAAGAGCTAATCGAACCTTGTTAAAGTTTCAAAGCTATTTGTGCCAACGGTTATCATGTAAAAACACACCGTGAGAATGGAATTGAATACCTTGATATTACATCTAATGACTGTGGAAGGAAACGCATCTTAGAGAAACTTATGAGTCAATCTAGTGGACTGTACCTCACTACGATTCGGATCATAGAATCCTATATTGTCATCAACAATGAAATGTGGGACACTGACTCATACAGGCTTTTGCATGACCGCCTATGGCACCGAGGTCGTGACATGATGATCCGTATTTTTAAAGAACTCACACGGACATCCCTTCTTTCGAGTGAAAAATGGGAGAAAAATCCGCCACACTGCAAGGTGTCGGTTCTAGTATTGCTCAAATGCAGTCATTGCCTTCTGAAGTACCAGAAGCACTACCTCCCTCCCATTATGCCTCATTGACTATTTCAAAGGCACATCACTCGTATTGCAAAGCCTGCTCTTTAGCAAAAACAGGATCGAGACCTTCCTATGCTAAAGATACAAAACAAAACATTCCATTCTTACAAAGGATACAAAGAGATGTCTGTGGACCTATCCATCCAGAATGCGGACCATTCAAGTACTTTATGGTTCTGGTGGATGCTTCGACAATCTGGTCACATGTCGTTTTATTGTCCACAAGAAATGCTGCAATACTCCTAGCACAGATTATACGTTTAAGGGCTCACCACCCTGATCACCCTATCAAGTCTATAAGGCTTGATAATGCTGGAGAGTTTACATCAAAAGCATTTGATGATTATTGCATATCTATTTGGATCGATGTAGAGCATCCTGTACCCATGTGCATACACAAAATGGTCTCGCAGAAGCCACCATCAAAAGGATACATATGGTGGCTAGGGCATTGGTTATGCGCACCAACCTGCCTATATCTGCATGGGGTTATGCAATATTGCACGCAGCTTTACTTATGCGTTTCAGACCCACAGCTAGCCAACCATTTTCTGCGTACCAGTTGGTAACTGGATATGAGCCTGACACTTCACACTTACGCATATTTGGTTGAGCAGTATATGTGCCTATTGCGCCCCCACAGCGCACCAAAATGGGTCCTCAGAGACAATTAAGTATTTATGTTGGATACGAATCCCCAACAATTATCCGCTATTTGGAAACCTTGACAGGCGATCTCTTTACCGCTAAATTTGCGGACTGTCACTTTGATGAGACAGTCTTCCTGTCGTTAGGGGGAGATAGGAAAAAGGATTTTCCAAGGGAACGACAGGAATTGTCGTGGTTTGTCCCCACTCTGTCTCATTTTGATCCCCGCACTTCACAAAGTGAAAGTGAAGTGAAAAGAATAATCGATCTTCAGAACGTAGCAAATTTGATGCCTGATGCGTTTACTGATATCGTAAAAGTGACGAGATCACATATACCAGCTGCAAATGTGCCTGCAAGGTTAGAAGTCCCCAACAAGGGGCACGGTGCAGCAAATAGAGGCACTGCAACCGCACTTAGTGGAGGTGTGGTTGAGGCCGTGGCTCCCCAAGGAAGAAGAGGGTGAGTAAGGCACAAACCAATCATCAATGTATAGAATCCCTCTCATGAGATTGTCTCTGATTATAGTTATGTCCATGAATCAATGCTGGAGGACGCTCCGATGTTTGAAATGATTCCAGAGAACAAAGAAATCTCAAAGGATTACGAGAGTGCGTATGAGTTGATAGAAAGATCTTCCATACACATTGATGATATATACTGTTGCTTAAGGAATCATAGAGCACGATGATATCGAACCACGCTCTGTTGAAAAATGTCAACAAAGAGCAGATTGGCCTAAATGGAAAGAATCAATTCAGGTAGAATTAGATTCTCTGACAAAGAGACAGGTATTTGGTCAGATAGTGCTAACCCCACCAAGTGTAAAGCCTGTAGGACATAAATGAGTCTTTGTCAGAAAGCGTAATGAGAAGAATGAAGTCCTGAGGTACAAGGCTCGCCTTGTGGCGCAAGGTTTCTCACAACGCCCTGTAATTGACTACGAGGAGACATACTCTCCCGTAATGGACGTTATAACGTCCCGCTACTTAGTTAGCTTAGTAATTTCGGAAGGACTGGAAATGCAGCTCATGGATGTGGTTACTGCATATCTCTATGAGGATCTAGATTCAGAGATATATATGAAAAGTGCCTGATGGCCTTGCATTACCCAAGTCAAGTGACTCTAAACCACAGAGTGCATTTGCAATTAAGTTGAAACGCTCACTTTACGGATTGAAACAATCCAGGCGGATGTGGTATACCCGTCTAAGTGACTACTTGATTGGAAAGGGATATAAGAACGATGAAGTATGCCCCTGCGTCTTCATAAAGAAAACAAGTTCCGGATTTGCAATTGTAGCTGTATATGTCAATGATATGAACATAATAGGTACTCTTGATGAAATAAGAGAAACCGCGAGCTACTTGAAATCCGAATTTGAGATGAAGGATCTTGGGAAACCTTGATTCTCTCTAGGCCTTGAACTAGAACACCGAGTTTGTGGAATACTAATCCACCAGTCTGCGTATGTCCAAAAGTCAGGCGATATAACATGGACAAAGCGCATCCTGCTAGCACTCCCATGATCGGTCGAAGTTTGGATGCAAGGAAAGATCCATTTCGTCCAAAGGAAGATGACGAAAAGATGTTGGGAGCTGAAATTCCCTACCTAAGTGCAATAGACGCATTATTGTACTTAGCCCAATTTACTCGACCAGGCATTGCATTCTCAGTGAACTTGTTAGCTAGATTTAGCTCAGCGCCAACGCAGCGTCACTGGAATGGTATCAAGAACATCTTCGATACCTAAAAGGGACCATTGACTTGGGACTGTTCTTTCCCTACAGAGAGACAAGAGGGACCGCATATGGAACTGCAATCCCTAAAGGAAATGTTGATGGCGAAAGCGCCACTCACTACACTGAAACACCAAATGACGTTTTGGTTGGTTTTGCTGATACTGGGTACCTCTATGACCCACATAAAGGTCGTTCCCAAAAATGGTTATGTACTCACCATTGGCAACACGGCGATATCTTGGAGATCAACCAAGCAAACCTTTGTGGCTACCTCCCCGAACCACTCAGAGATCATTGCTCTACTTGAGATGGTTCGTGAGTGTATATGGTTAAGAGCTATCATTACACATATTCGAGGGACTAGTGATTTGAGTTCTACCACTGAAGAGCCTACTTGCATTTATGAAGATAATGCAGCTTGCATCGAATAGATGAAGCTAAGATATATCAAGGGGATAGTACAAAACACATATCGCCAAAGTTTTCCTACAATCAGCAACAACAGACCCTCCTCAAGATTCAAGTGAATCAAGTAAGGTCTGAGGAGAATGTGGCAGATTTGATCACCAAATCACTGCCTAAGGCCACAGTTGAGAAACATGTGAAAAGCATAGGAATGCGAAGACTTTCCAAGCTCACTTGATTAATGTAAAGATCAAGGGGAGGTGTAGACGTCAGGGGGAGTCTAACACACACATGTCATTCTCAAATGTAGAAGGTGCGTTGTGCTCTTTTCCTTCGACCAAGGTGTATTTTTGTCCCACAGGGTTTTTATTGTTACTTGGCAAGGTTTTTAGTGAGGCAACAACTCATGCACCATTTCGTCTTTGACTTGGCACAAGGGGGAGTGTTAAAGGAAAAACATATTGTGTGCCTTCGTCAAAGCAACTGACGGAGAGGGAATCAAGGAATCAGTGATTACCATCAATCAACACAATTATAGATCAATCAGCATTCAATGTATTTAATGTAATTAATATTTCCGTTGTAACTCTATCCCTATATAAAGGGACTATGAAATGAAATGAGTAGACCAATTCCAATCCATTTTTACTTTAACAAATATATATATATACAATAACGTACACAATAAATCAATGGGTCCGGATCAAGGGACACATTATTTGACACAATTTTTTACACTTAATTTTATCCCTTAGATCTAAATTGATCAAATGGTTGTTATTAATTGTGAGTATGATTTGGCAAGTGACATGGCAATCATATTATTTTCCAACCAAAAAGATAAATAAATTTAGTTAAAAATTTTTATTTTATTTTATAAAGAAAATCAAAGAAAAAAGTTTTACGTGATCCAACTTCAGAGGAACATGGGTGTTCTTCAACGAGAACAAGAAAAACCCAGGTTCATGGCAAAGAGGCGTGCTCCTTTTCAATTAAAAACACCAATCTGGGGTCATGTATTTAGGATTACGAATCATAGTATTTGATTCCTTCCTATATATTGTTTTTTGAAAAAGGGCCAGTACGGCTGCCCTCAAGCCTTGACCATCAATTAAACCTCAGAATACATGGGGGGGGGGGACATGATACCAAAACCCCAAATAACAAGAAGCATAGGGAGAACATCCTAGATTAAAACCGGGATTCTCCACAAAATCTATGTATTCTAACAAGCACCAATTAGCGAAGAGTGCATCATTGGCTACTCTATTCGCTTTACAAAGGTGGTGACATACCGGAAAGATTTTGCTCACGCGGAGCCATAAGTTACTATTACTATCAGCTTTCCCACTATGTTGTCACCGAAAAACAATTTCGGTGGCACTAAGTTTCATCCTGCCACTGGGAGGCTGCGACCATTTGACAAAGCAAGGAACTCGCCGCCTAACCAGAGCAGACAAGGCACACAAGGTGCGCAGTCCGGGACAAAGCCCACGTCGCCCTACCACAATAGGGTAGGGACTTATTGCCAGCATAAAGTCACATTCAACTAAAAGTAAAAACCAAAATACATAAATAATAGTAAAATAACCAGCAGCCCAATTTGGGCCCAAACTCTGAGTCCAGGTCCACAGTCTAACCGAAAGAGTGAGGAGGGAACAGCCCTTTGGCCCAGCCCATATTGCTGCAGTCACCACCGCAAACCACCCACACCGTTGTCGGACAACCATCTCCGGCACACCAGCACCAGCACCGCCCACCCAATCAGATATGCAGCGTCCCACTCCAACCATAGCCACTGGCGAATCAGAAACCAGAACCATAGCCACAACATTACAATCTCCATACCAGATCAAGTCGGAAACCAGATCCGATTCCAGCTGCCTAAGCAAAACTGACGCAAGTGCAAAGCGGTCGCGCTGCCCTACCGCCGTCATGCCCACACCCCATCGAGAACACCAGGTCTGATCCCAGACTCCACCCCCCACCTCGAACCGATCTGATGCAACCACCAAAGCACGCCCACCTCGAACCGATCTGATGCAACCACGCCATGCCGCCCCAGAAACGCACAACATCCAGTTTAGATCCATGAACCTATCAATCAGATCTCGAACACCACACCAGGCTAAGAGAGCAGCGAATCGACGACAGCCCGTCCGACGACGACGACTTTTTTATCTACGGGATGATTAGATAAAAAAGTGGTTGGCAGTGTGCTTTCGCCAAATATTTTGTATTTGGGATTTTGCACCTAGGCAATCGTAGTTGGTAACAAACCAACAACTATTAAGCTGAAAATTTGTTTCCTCTAGTCAGAATGAAGAAAGTTAGCTCCAAGGCCCAATTTCACTTTCAATTCCGAGGCAAGCTCAACAAAATTTTCTTACTCAAAATAACATATTTCATCTTTTTACTTCCGAATCAAATATCCATCACACCTTAAATTTTACATAGTTTTCAAAGAAAAATAAGAAAGTTCATAAAATACAATATAAAATAAATATGTTCAAAGTTTCAAATATAAGTTTAAATTTATCCCTCCACTTCATAAATTTAGTTTCATGGCCCAGTGTCTAAACCTCGAAGGGCATAGTCCTATTATCTCTCTTTCTCAATCATCACCAGAAACCGAAGACCTGCAATTAACCAACAAATAACTAATCAACATTATTAAATAAAAAATAATAATAAACATTATCAAAATATAAAAATATAAAAATAAAATCCCAGAACCTAGATAGTAAACAAGCGATCAAACTAAGAAATCAACTTACCTTCGGTCAACTAAGAAAGAGAGATCATTTTCAGACATTGTCTTGAATAAGAATCCAAATAATTGGATCAGCATCTGAGGAAATCTGTTGCTTAATTCTCGCTCTACATCCTCCCACGGCTGCAAAAAAAAAAAAAAAAAAATTAATTAATTAATTAATTAATTAATTAAAAAAAAAACTATATAAATAAAGATATATTATTAAAATAAGATAAATTCAAAAGGCAACGAAAATAATATAAACGTACATACCAAATCTCTCCCTGGATCAGCACCATGAAACACCAGAGCTCTTACAAATCTTAAAAGTCCCACATAATCTTCATGAAAACCTTTGTCAGGATTTCTGTTATTGTTAGCATTGTAAACAGTTACGAAATCTTCGTGACGGGGCCGGTAGATTTTATTTTTAATGGCACAATCTGCACTGCCAATAACCAGCGTCACATGATTATAAAATTTTGCTTCCCAATCTTCAATCTCCTAAAGCCCTAACCAACAATCAGTAGGAAGATAATATCGCTCCCTGATACTCATTAGTATCGGATGATATTCCAGCAGCCAAAAATTAACCCTTCAAAATAAATACACATATAAAAATATGAGCTTATTAAACAATTACACTAGATGATATAAGAATTCAATACTCATGGTTATGGGATAAAGTGAAAAGAAAAGGTGCATGTCAAAAATCCAAAAATATGCATGTGAAACAACTATAAATAAGTTGAATGTCTAGTTCCTTATGCATTTTATGTTGACGAACAATTTGAAATCATGTTCGAGTTCTGTAATACCCCGAAAATTCAAGTTAATTTCCGATGACATTTTGGAAATGATTTTGTGGTCATGGGAGAAAGTACGAAGCTCGGAGGAGTGGTGGAATTAGTTCAAACAAGTTTTATTCGAAAACGAACGTAATTTAGGGGCTCGTGAAAAGTTGACTTTTTATGCTTACGGAATTTGGGAAAATTTCCTTCATGAAAGTCGTAGAGCTTGTCGATACGAACTCGTGCATATGTAGAACGCGAAAATCGGAGTTCGTGTGAATTAGTTATGGATTTTTGAAGATATTTCCATTTTGGTATAAATACATTTCTATTTCCGGAAATTGCAAACAAGGACAGAATTTCCAGAATTCCAGAAATCCCTCCCCAGTTCTCTCTCGAGCCCAGCCGCGCCTCCTCCTTTCGCCTCCATCGTTCTCCCAACTCCGGCCACCTTTGGCCGAGTTCTTGGAGGGCTTTTGCTCGCCTTGGTCTATACATGAAGTCTGGGCAACCAATCGAACTTGAAACGAGCTGGAGAAGAAGAATCGAGACCGAGAAGTGGGACTGCCAACGACAAAATCGCTCTTCCCCCACCGTTTTCTGGGCTCTCCTTTGTCCGGCCATATCTCCCTCCACAGACCTCTAATCGACTTGCTTCCAAAAGCAAATTCGTTCGCCCTGAAGTCCTTTAAAACTTTCAAGAAGACATCGATGGGAAATAACCATCGTGGTGGTCTCTGCAAGTCGAAGAACATGGTGCAGCCGAGTTGGAAATCGCCTCACTTCGCCACTATTGTTCTCCCTCCTCCGGTCACCTTTTGCCGTTTTTCTTGAAGGGATTCTGCACTCCTGAGGATGTAGATCATTTATCCTAAGGTGGGTTGCATCAAATCGAGCTGTGGTGATCGAATTCGCACGATTTGGAAACTAGGGTTCATCCGATCTGAAAATGTTGTGAGGTGAAATTCGACTCTTTTGGCTTATAATCTGACTTTGGTGTAGTTACGAAAAGTGAAATTGGAGTTGAGATGAAGGACTTTGATGTTGGGAGTTTTGTCAAATTTTGACTTTGGATGGGTGGCGGCGCCGCCACTGTGATGGTGGTTTCCGGCGACCTCCGGCCACCTTAAGGACAGTTTCTGTCCATTTTTGTGTTCTACGTGTCGATACGATCGTTTGCAGATATAATTCATAATTTTTAGAGATCGTATGTTTAAGTTATGAATTTTACGATTTCGATCGATTTCGATCGTTCAATTTGTGATCTGTGAAGATCGGACCGCCCGATGGAATTATAGTTTTGATATGTTGATCGTAGGACTGTCCCAATGTTTGTGTGGTCATGGGTGAAGATCCGACCGCTGGATCTTCGTATAAGTGTGTTTTATGATTTGTGCGCTAAGATAAATATCGTATTTGGTTAGGTGATTGACGGTTTGAGTTGGCGGACGATTGTGAATCGTATTTTGAGCTGTTAAGAAGACGCAGCGGGATTAGAGGTGAGTAAACCTCACTTGGTTCATATTACGAACCGAGTAAATTTAATTGATTTATTGTCGCAATTGTGTGGAAATATTTATGGAATAAATATTTGTTTTAAATCATATGGACTTGATCAACTACGGTCCATAGGTAAGTAAAATGATTTTATTTATACAAATGAATTTCACGATTCTTATAATTGAAGTCTTGAACTATAGTTGGTATTAGTAGTTATTCCTGAGTGGATGATTACGTATATATATATTTACATGATTATATATGGAATGGTGTGACATTGAGGTGTGTGTGGAATCGTGATAACTTGGTTGATATGATATTTGTTAGACCAAAGTGGTGATAATTGTTAGACCAAAGTGGTGATAATTGTTAGACTAAAGTGGTGATAATTGTAGAACCAAAGTGGTGTAATCCAAAGTGGTGAAATAGGTGGTGAGAGAATTGTAGACCAAAGTGGTGTAATCCAAAGTGGTGAAATAGGTGGTGAGAGAATTGTAGACCAAAGTGGTGTAATCCAAAGTGGTGAAATAGGTGGTGAGAGAATTGTAGGGCCAAAGTGGCGATAATGTGGATAGAGGTGTGTGGAAATGTGTTCCTTGTGGATTTCTATGAGTTCTTGATGCTTCTTGCATATGTGGTAATTGTTGGTTGTTTCTTTGAGTTAAAAAGAAGTGAAATTTAATAAAATCAACCCTCCTTTCTTGTTTACTCATACGAGCTTTAAAGATTGCTTTAAAGCTTACCGGGTTTTGTGTTGTTGCCAATTCCCGGTGCACTATTAAATTCAAATGGTGTAGCGGGAAATCCTACAGGACAGGAGAACCAGGAAGGTGATCGAACTGCGTAGAGTAGCTGCTTTGTGATACTCTGATTTTCTGTAGTGAAGTATGTTATGCTCATTTAGGGCTTTACAATTTTACTTTGTAAGAGTGAATTGTAATAATGAACTCGAGGTTTTCGAGATTTTATATTTGAGTGGCGAGTGGTGTTGTTGTTTATGGAAAAAAAAAATTCAGAACGTTTATTCTATTAAATTGTATAATTCATGCTTCGGATTTGAATTTGTTATTCAAAACCCGGGGCGTGACAAGTTCATTAATAGAGTGGTTGCATTGAACATATAATAGCAAAACGTGCAACAATTTGATGATGAAGATCATATATCTGCAAAATCCAGACAGAATTTAGCAACTAGTTCCATTGAACGTCTAATAACAAAACCTGCAAATCCCTCCTCTCCCTAATTATATTAAACCAATGGGGCCTATGCACTGTGTTTAGACTTGAAGCTGCCATTTATATCTAGTTATAAGCACTAGTACTACCTCCAAGGTTCAAAGCAAAGAAATATCTATTCCTTTTTTTTTCCCTCTGTTTTACGATTTGCAGTCCAAAATGCTACTGTTATTATGATAACACATGCTAGGAGGGCATCAATTATGGCTTCATAAGTAAAGTATTGTCTACACATATGCAACAGCCTAAATTAATAGTTTTTTTGGTCAATAAGCCTAAATTAATAGTAGAAACACAAAACCATACTACATGTTGGAAGCTGCAACAGCAAAACATGATGGGGATGTGTGTGTTCAGCTCTGGTAAATAATAGGAGAGTCATAATTTTGTAGACATTTTATTCTATGCATTATAATCCTCCTTCTAAAGACCAAATCTAAAAGAATTACGGCACATCCGACCTCAAGAAAGGAAAATTGCATGTAATTGAGAAAAGAGGGTTTGTGACTTATTCTTACTCAGTAGATTCTTGAATCATATTATAAAAGTGTTGTAACTCCTCGTTTAAATTATCATCTCCCAATATGCTCTTCAAGAATGCTAAAAGTGCCACTTTCAATTCCGGATCTGATTCAGTGGCGGGAATGAAATCTACTTCAACAGAATTCGCAAATATTCGAATTTTTCCCACTCGCCCAGTTTGTCTTCCCATTTTGTAATAACCATGAAATGACCGAATCGTTTGCCTTTTTTTTTTTTGATAATGGAGCCAGTAGGCGAATATATATTCATCAAAAGCCAGAATAGGCCATTACATACCCTTCCGCTGCCATTTACAGACAAGAAGATAATGGTAGTACCCACAACGGTACATAGAAACATAGACCCACTCATTGTACAATCAATACGTAGACATAGCGGGAATCCCCCTTTGGTACTACGCCGGAGGCGCTAGAAAGATCCGGCCCTTCCAACCTAACTCTTTAACCAATAAACCTAGCTGCCTAGAGACCTCAATTGGTGTACACCTAGATCCACTGAGAATTAAGTCGACTAGACCAGACCAAATGCCAAACCTAAGTGCACAAAAGTACCTAGACTGTCCCTGAAAATAGGGACTTATTGAAAGTAATAAATACTATCCTAGATAATGCACTAAGGCCAAAACCCTAGCCCAAAACTTGAGCCCAATAGGGTCACCAAAGAGATCACTCAGGCCCATCCTCTTGGTTTGGATCAGTCCACCAGTATCAAAGAAAATTAATTAATTCAAATATGAGAAATAAAATTTGTCAAAAAATAATTAAAAGAAATATTTAATATGTAAGCAGATTTACCTAATAAAGCGCCGGTGAATATCTCGGATCCTGTTAGCAGTTCTATTAGGCTTCGTAATCCAAACGGAAGCTGACCCCGTAGTTTGTATCCATACATCATGGGGGATACCTTCATAGGGAATTAACAATGGATTAACGACCTGCGCTGTTCTCAAAGCATCTACAATCGGTGAATTAACTACAGGCCTACTTCGTGATCCTTGTCCCCTCCTATTAGAAGCCTCAGATAAAGACATAAATTCGGCAGCCTTTGGAACTTTCTGCCTGTCCTCGTGTTTCGTCTTTCCCCAGTTGCGTGGAAACATCTGCAAAATTTAAATGCAAACGCCGGTAAAGAATGACTTTTTAAACTGCTCACAATTAAACATAAACACCAGAATTCCCAGATCAAAAACGAAATACAGATGCTTGAGAAAACAGTATGAAATCTATATCTAGAAAGATGGAAGAAATACAAATTAAAACTCAGTCAAGCTTAACATCAATGTAAATTTTTTTTTGAGTGGAAACTCGATGATATGTACATGTTTTTTAACTTGGTAATCCGGTATCATACAATATCAAGAAACGAACTTGTCCTACAACAAATTAATTAAATTGCACAAACCCAATTTTATGATCAAGGCACTAGAACAGTAAGACAAGTTGATTAAAATTAAATTTTGAGTGCATACACATTCGGAGGTTTTCACCTCAATCAGTTAATTAAGTAGCGGGTTAAAGCAAAATGAACAAGAGAAGGATAAAAGAATTTGATCAGAAGGAAATTCCAGTGACAAGTCATAGTTATAACCAAAGCTATATGAGCGCAAGAATTCAAATTAACAAGAACAGAATTCCAAAATTAGTAAACAGAACACTGGATTCAAAAATTAGAACCATATTCAACCAAATTACATTATCCCCCAATTGAACATCAAATTACCCATCAAGAAACACTTAACCCGAGATAGCCGACAATCAAAGAAACACCCATACTTTGAAGGTTAACAAACACCACGAAATGCTTGCCGAACAGTTCGGGCCTATTCAGATCCGCAAACGCAGACTCGGGAGGGAGAGGCGGAGAGAAATAGGTTTGCTTCAGGAGCTATAAAATACTGTACGCGTGGATTCGGTAGAAAACTGACGACAAATTCCGTCAACCGGGTACCGACCGATGTTGGTCGGTTTCTCAAATCTGCAACCGAAACCGAGCCGCCGCCGGTGGTTACCGACAAATCGGTATACCGAATTTCGGCTTGAACTAGAATGTGTGCCCGCGCTTTGCTGCAGAAATTACTGTTGTATGTTATTGGGATAACTGAAATTTAATACGATTGATCTTATGACATCACATAGTACAATTTTTATGTAAACCAACTAAGAAAAACAATGAATACGAATTGTTTTTGTCAAAATTTACAGATTAACCTATACTGAACTACTCAAATAGTAGCATGCAAACAGATAATCAATTGAATGAAATTACTATACCGATATGAACAAAAAAATAAGCATTGATTACATTATATTGATTTTATGAATAGAAATCTAACAATCCAAATGAAAGATTGTATACTCTGTATACAAAGACTGGTATCTATGCCAAGTTTGTTTTTGTGAATTAGTGTGTTGGATTTCTATTTCAGACTAACAATTTATTTAATGAAAAAGAGTGAGCCTAGTAATGCAGTTTATGTTTTGCTTAGTTTTGTTTATGACGGTTTGTTTTTAAATGATAAACTATAAACTGCCAAAGAGAAATTTTCATAGATTTAACCAATAGATGAACATGCTCAAAGGAGATTTCGTTGTTTACTCAATGAAATTAATCTGACAACCTGTGCTCAAATGTAAACAAACAAAAAACATGGCATCAAATTTGATTTGAACAAATTATTGGGAAAGTATCAATCCAAATTAAAGAGCTGCAGTTTGCTAAGAGAAGAAAACAAAAACAAAAAAAAAGTATAAAAGCTACAGAGAATAAAGAGAGCTGCAAACAATGATCCAAAATGGAAAAAAATATTTCAGACTTTGAAGTTTAGTTTTTCATTCAGAGAACAAATGCAACAGACATTATTTGTAGCAAATTTTATTGCACTGTTGTTTGAAATTTATATTAATTGTTGTTTGTTCTTTGTTTATTTGTAAGCTGATTCACATTTACAGAGACATGAACAAAAAATAAAGTCAAATGGATTCAAAAAGTTTATGAAGCGAAAAAAAACTAATTAGCAAGTATTTAAACAAAAACTTAATAATAACAATATGTACATGAAAAATATGCCTCAGATCAAGGTTGTATCTAAAGATCCCTTTTTTTTTTTTTTAGCATAATAAAGCAAGTATAAGTGATTGTGAGATGAAATGTCATTCAGCTGCTAATCTAATCTTATATGTATATGTTAGACTTGTGATATCCATAACCACATAAAAGTGGAAATTCAGCAATCCACTAATTAATAGGGATATAAAAACTGAAGTGAAAAATATATTATTCTGGAATTGTCACGCCCCGAATTTTGAATAAAGGATTCAAATCCGAAACATGAATTTAACAACTAAATAAAATAAACGTTCTGAATTTTTTTCTCAGAACAAACACACCACTCGCCACTCAAATATAAAGTCTCGAAGACCTCGAGTTTATTATTACAAATTCACTCTCACAAGTAAATTTGTAAAGCTCTAAATGAGCATAACAAACCTCACAATAGAAAATCAGAATAACACACTTGCAGCTACTCTACGCAGCTCGATCACCTTCCTGATTCTCCTGACCTGTAGTAGTACCTGCTACACAGTTTGAATAGTGTACCGGGATTGCAACAACACAAAACCCGGTAAGCTTTAAAGCAATCTTTAAAGCTCGTATGAGTAAACAAGAAAGGAGGGTTGATTTCATTAAATTTCACTTCTTTTTAACTCAAAGAAACAACCAACAATTACCACATATGCAAGAAGCATCAAGAACTCATAGAATTCCACAAGGAACACATTTCCACACACCTCTATCCACATTATCGCCACTTTGGCCCTACAATTCTCTCACCACCTATTTCACCACTTTGGATTACACCACTTTGGTCTACAATTCTCTCACCACCTATTCCACCACTTTGGTCTACAATTCTCTCACCACCTATTTCACCACTTTGGATTACACCACTTTGGTCTACAATTCTCTCACCACCTATTTCACCACTTTGGATTACACCACTTTGGTCTACAATTATCACCACACGGGGAGTATATCACCACACAGGTACTCCCACATGTCACCACACGGGGAGTATTTCACCACACAGGTACTCCCACATATCACCACACGGGGAGTATTTCACCACACAGGTACTCCCACATGTCACCACACGGGTACTCCCAAAATCAGTCACTAAAATCACCAACTCTAAATCACCAATGATTAATACGGGATCTAAACTCACATCTTTCTTCTTAAAACCCCGAAAGCGTATTTATACAAACACAGTGACTGACAGACTAGAGCTCTAACCGTATTGTAGTCCATCATCACTGATTAGAGCATCCTATACCCTCATACTGGTCACTACATCGACCCTAAATCCAAAATCGAGTACAACTATATTCTTTCACACAATATGATCAATAATTCCATGATACGTACTATTATTGTGTAAATATGTACTCAAAATACAACTCCAAAATCACCAATCCATTCTCAATCATATCAACACACCAATCACACGTCAACCAATATATATATTCCACGTAAATATATATATACGTAATCATCCGCTCAGGGATGACCACTAATACCAATTATAAACCACACATAGTGAAAACCGAGAAATTCACTTTTATAGTTTAAAGGGCCCTAGTTTAAAATACCTTTTACCTACCTATGGATCGTAGAAGATCGAGCCCATGTATTTTAAAACAAATATTCATTTTCGTCAAACATTTTCAATCCATTACGATTTAAGTAAGGTAATTTTGGTTCGTAA
The DNA here is from genome assembly GCF_958449725.1 of Rosa rugosa. NCBI lineage: Eukaryota > Viridiplantae > Streptophyta > Magnoliopsida > Rosales > Rosaceae > Rosa > Rosa rugosa. The sequence continues at coordinate 21,912,544 of NC_084825.1, forward strand.
TAAGAACCATGTGAGGTTTACTCACCTCGATATTCCCGCTGCGTCTTCAATTCAACACAATACACACCGAAATCGTTCACCCAAGGGAGACCGTCAATCACCTAATCACACATGACCTTATTTTAGCCAATAACTCAAAAACATACTCAACGACAATCCAACGGTCGGATCGAAATTAAATGATGATCCAACGGTCGGATCCTCACGGATCGCCTTTAGGATCACCCTCCAAAAATCATCACGAAGATCCAACGGTCGGATCTTCCTGAATCGTCCTTACTAACATCTTCACAAATTTATACGAAAATCCGACGGACGGATTCTCACGAATCGCCTCCCTAATCACTGTTTTGCATTTATACGAAGATCCAACGGTCGGATCTTCGCCCATGACCACACAAAGCCACTGGGACAGTCATAAGATCAACATATCAAAACTACAAGTCCATCTGACGGTCCTAACTTCACATATCACAAATCTAACGATCGAAATCGATCGAAACTTAAAAATTCATAACTTCATCATACGATATCCAAAAATTGCGTATAATATATCAAAATGATCGTATTGAAATATAGAATCTGAAAATGTACAGAAACCATATTTTTGATCCCCGGAGGTGGCCGGAAAGGGCCGCCGGAGTTAGTGGCAGAGCCGCCGCCGACCACCACCAATGGTGTCGGGGCCGGGCTGCTCCTCTTCATCTTATCATGCTTAACAAAAAACTCTAAAGGCTTGCTAACAGAAAACGTCAAGAAGAGGTCGAAAATTACCAAACTCAGTCATGGTGGCCGGAATTTTTCCAGAATCCGGCGTGAGCTCCGATCAGCGTGAAAACGTCCACCACTCGCTTCTATTCCTTCTAGAGACTGGTTCAGAAACTCAAGGCGAGTTCATCAAGCCAAGGATCACAAAGAAAGGTGGTCGGAAACTCAAGATATCGGCGTTGACTCAAAATCGAACTCAAATCGGTTTCGAGGTCCTCCGCCGCGTAGCCGCCGTTTGGGGAGGAAGGGAGACCACCAGTCCACTCTTGGGGAGGAGGCGAACTGATCTGGGCTTTGTTTCACGTCAAAAGCTCGCCTGAGGGAGAAATCACCCGGAGAAATTGGAGGCGATTTCCGGCCGAGAGAGGGAGGGAGACTCCGGTTTCCAAAATTGGAAACTGATTTTTTTTATTTTTGGAAATTTCCAAAAATTGAAGCTTTATACCAAATTGGAAGGTTTTTCCGAAGCCCATAACTTTTTCATACGAACTCCGATTCTAGCATTCCACATGTCCACGAACTCGTATCGACGCGCTCTATAACTTTCACGAAGGAAGTTTTCCCAAATTTTGAACGTATAAAAAGTCAACTTTCGAGAGCCCCTAAATAACGTTCGTTTTCGAATAAAACTTGTTTGAACTAATTCCACCACTCCTCCGAGCTTCGTACTTTCTCCCATGACCACAAAATCATTTCCAAAATGTCATCGGAAATTAACTTGAATTTTCGGGGTATTACAATCTACCCTCCTTAAAGAAATTTTGTCCCGAAATTTAATCGTGAGTCCATTTCTCCCGATTAAAGTTTTCAGAACACTAACCAAGCATCAACTTGATCACCACAATTCTTACTTCAACTACCACGCTTGACTATACTATCTCCAACTTTACCAATACTGTAGAAATCTACAGATACCATACCGTTGAAATATACAAAGCTACGGTTCTATGTATAAAAATACGTCCGTATACTGAGCGTATACAAGATCCAAAAATAAATGTAAGAGGCAAGGGTCGAACTCCTGACCTCGAACACAAAAGTTTTGCTCCCAACCACTGAAGCAAGAGCTGCTTCCAATAATATATGCTCACGTGTTATATTTATTATGTCATAAGCGACATAAATAAAATAAAAGGGGTGGCAAGGTTCGAAACCTTAACCTGCTGCACAAAGGCTTTGCCCCCCAACCACTGGAGCACAAGCTGTGCTTAATATAATGTGTACAAATGTTATACTTATTATGTCATAAACGAACATAATAAAAATAAACAAGAGGCGAGGTTCGAACCTCAGACCTCTTGCACATGAATCTCGCTCTCAACCACTCGAGCACAAGCTGCTCTCGATGATAACTATACCATTCCTTTTATTTAAACCAAGCTGTTTCAAATTGTTTCAACAATCCGGCCCAAAACACCCAAAACTGTTGCAGAAATCCGGCCCATGAATTTCATCCCAAAACTATTCAGAAATTTGGCCCAATGATTTCACCCAAAACTATTTCAGAAGTTCAGCCCATTGGGCCTCCACCCACAACTACAGTGAGGGCCTTGATCCGAGACAAGCCCACGTACGGCTCACCTGCCACGGCTTATCCCTTCCGTGATTTAAGGCAATCAGAATCACTTTCGGCTAAAGCTGTCTGCCACAGCGCCTCGAGATTCGGCCTGTCCCCTTACACGCTCAACACGCGCCAACAGCTTTTCCGGGTTTCGGGGCGACTTTAATCCAACGCGTGGATTCAAATTCTGAGATCGTTCATCCAACGGTGGAGATCTGCTCACCTTGTTCTATAAATAGGTGCATTCTGGAGACGCGACTGTTCACTCCAAAGGAAAAGAAATTTTCTTCCGAGCTCAAGCCTTTCTCTCTCAACTCTTCAGCCTTTCTCTTCTCAAATCCCCAGTTTTTCACTCGCAGATCTTCAATCTTTTCCTCCAAATCTTCAATATATCCTTCTTTCTCAGATCTTTTCTTCCATTTGAAGATTCGATCTCTTCTTTCCTCTGAACTTTCAGATCTCCAACACCGGCCCTTCATCGACCTTAATCCTTCTAAGGTCAATCTCCCACAAACACTCAACAACTTCGTTCTTCAATTTACACTTCCTCGCAACTCATCACCATGGAACCACGAACTCTGCAACTAATGGAGCTACAAACCCAGCAACAAATCGAGGATGGAGGAAACAACCAAGCAGCCGGGAGTAGTGCCAACACGGATTTCTGGCGAAGCCGTACCAGGTGGATTCCTACTCCAGATCAAATAAGAATCCTCAAGGATCTTTACTACGACAGGGGAGTTAAGTGCCCAACTACAGAGCACATTCACGAGATCTGTCTCCAGCTGAACCAGTATGGACAGGTTGAGGGCAAGAACATTTACTTTTGGTTCCAGAACGTCAGGGCTCGAGAGAAGCAGATGAAGAGGTGCAATCAGGCTGCTCAAGTGCCCATGGGAACTAGTTCTCCTGGTACTGGTGGATCCATTGATCTCAATTTTGGGTCCACTGGTTCTACTGGTGCTGGTGGATCCATCGACATCAATTTTGGGCCAGCTGGTGGATCCATTGACATCAATTTTGGGTCCACTAGTTCTACTGGTGCTGGTGGATCCATTGATCTCAATTTTGGTTCCACTACTTCTACTGGTAATGAAGGATTTATTTACTTAAATTTTGTTTCATAATCTTCCTCACCCTTCAATACTAATACCAGTACAACTCTTTTGGCACAACAGGAGGACAATCTTCCATGGAACAACGAGGAGGAGTTCGCCAGGAGTTTGAAACTCTTCCTCTGTTCCCCGTGCACGGCGAGGACGTCTATGGTAACCCGAAGACTACTTCCGAGGAAGGTAGCGCATATGATTACTATTTCGGTGGCTCAGGCGGTTACAACCGTGGATCTCCAGTTTCTCTTGAGCTCAGCCTCAACCCATCCGGAGCTACTAATTAGGCTTAGTATAGCGTAGTTCCAATTTCCTTTTTGTAATAATAAATCAATAAGATGGTGTGCATGTTTTCTTTTCTTTTTTTTGTTTAACCAACAACAACACCAAGGATTGAACCTTGGTCACCCAATACTATTTTCAAAACCATAAACAACTCTACTGCACACATCTTTCATAATGATGCAATAAAAACAATCACTCAAAAAGAATCCAACAATCAATTAAGTCGCATAGAGGTCTAGCTAGTATCCTCTGAGTCAAACCAAACACAAACAATTTCATCGATAGGATTAGGGATTTATAAAGCTAAACACATCCTGAGTTAGCTAGGAAAAACCCACGTCTTTAGAGTTACTCTTAGAACTCTTATAGAATCTCGATAATTCCATCTATCAATTGCTTCAACAAAAACTCACCACAATTCAATCCCTAACATTTAGCGATTCAGAAATCGAATCAAACTCCATATCACATAGTAATTCACTTGAACCACTATGGATACCTAACAAAGTCACTAAAATCAATATCAGAAATTGCGTTTAACTATATCACCTAAAATCAATCACCAAAGGCACACACTCTCATCCAACATCCTTCACAAGAACTGATTCTAACTCTCCCAATTAATTACACCAAAATCAACTCCATTGCAAAACTTTAAGTGTCCCGCCTACTTAAACTTAAAACACACAACAACTTCAAATTCACTGCAGTCCATCTCCATACTATGATCCAAAACTTAAGAAAACTAGTTCACCACACAAAGGCCACAAAATTCAATTTCATTCACTTGAACAAAACTATATTCACAAGTCACGGTCAGGTCATCAACCCATGGTGTTCAAATGAATAAATTTCAAATCCAGTTTTCCTTGTGAATCGTAACGTATCGTTCCAAAATGATGCAAGCAACATCAACCATGTATATAAGACACATCTCGCGAACTCAATTCAAATTCCGAATCACCAAAACTACTACTAATTCCAATTCTACCAACAATCCTGATTCTGAAGGAATTATAGTACTCAACGACAACCCAAAACAATGGTCTCTCATCTCTAACCATCGAGCACAAAATAAAATTCTTGTCTCGCACCTTAAACCCTGCTTAACAACTTACAAGCACAAGGAAGAAGTAACCACAATAATTTCTTCCCTAACCTCAACCCTACTAACAAACTCCACAAGGACATCTCATTACAAAACAAGATATTTAATCCTTGATACGTACATCCCATCCAAAAACATCTGTATATCCAACTTAAGAAGGAAAAATCTCTATCAATTTATACTCGTATCCAACCTGGGTACATGCATAGGTCAACATCATGCCTTCAACCAAACACTTCTACGTACAAAAGAAACTCATTTCCATAAACAATCCTCACCGACTCATTAGAGTTAAATCAGGAGGTTTCCATTCCTCGAAGATTACAACCTGCGGAAACTAAACTTATTCTAATACGAACTTAGAAGACAACTCTACCGTCCTACAGACATACACGCTGTCTAGACCCCATACTAAGACATACCCAATGATTATACCAGTACCGAAGAGTATATGATGGGGATCCGCTGCAGACGGGCCATCACTCGGGGAGTACTGATTATCACCAAATATGTACCTTACGCTCTGATACCAAACTGTCACGCCCCGAATTTTGAATAAAGGATCCAAATCCGAAACATGAATTTAACAACTAAATCAAATAAACGTTCTGAATTTTTTTCTCAGAACAAACACACCACTGGCCACTCAAATATAAAGTCTCGAAGACCTCGAGTTTATTATTACAAATTCACTCTCACAAGTAAAATTGTAAAGCTCTAAATGAGCATAACAAACCTCACAATAGAAAATCAGAATAACACACTTGCAGCTACTCTACGCAGCTCGATCACCTTCCTGATTCTCCTGACCTGTAGTAGTACCCGCTACACAGTTTGAATAGTGTACCGGGATTGCAACAACACAAAACCCGGTAAGCTTTAAAGCAATCTTTAAAGCTCGTATGAGTAAACAAGAAAGGAGGGTTGATTTCATTAAATTTCACTTCTTTTTAACTCAAAGAAACAACCAACAATTACCACATATGCAAGAAGCATCAAGAACTCATAGAATTCCACAAGGAACACATTTCCACACACCTCACTACAAAAAAAAATTCAATTTGCCACGGCGCAATGCCGTCGCCGAAAGCCAAATTGCCGTCGCAAAAGACCAACGGCGACGGCTAGGCGACGGCAATGTCGCCGATGTCGTTGGTGGCGTCGCCATTGCTATTTGCGACGGCAATTACGCTGTCGCATGAATTTTGGCGACGGTATTTATGCCGTCGCAAAGAGCAATGGCTACGCCATCTACAATTTTGCTGTCAGGTCTTTGGCGACGGCAACAATGCCGTCGCAAAGTGCATATCATTGATAAAAAAAAACCTGGCATGCAATTTTGCATACCAGATTTTTATCTTTGGAGCAGAAGAAGCCAAATAATAAATTTTATACAAAATGCACCAAAACATGAATACCAGATTCAAATACATATATAGCTGATAAACATGTTTGATCAATTGAACAACACTTATCATCAACCAAAGAACAAAAGAAAACTAGAAAGCGTGCCCGCGCTTTGCTGCGGATAGGCTATCCGATAGTGGAAGTTGACATGGATCACAATATGTTCTCAAGCTGCTTGACATTCACAGATTAGTCAAACCTGGATAATCAACCAGAGAATTAGACTTGTAGAAAATGTGAATCAGAAGAGTATGATGAACTGTAAATGTATATTTACTAGATAGACAGCCCGCGCTTTGCTGCGGGTATTTTTATTACCGATAAATAATATTCTAGGCAGTTTATCATCAACTAAGCCTACTGTGATCAATTTACTCAGTATATTCTAATACCTGCATTACACTTGAAAAATTGAACTACAGATTTTTTTTTTTATCAAGACTGCTAAATAGATTAAAAAAATAGTACATGATAGATCAATAATGGAGGTACTACTAACATCGTTGTCTGCCCAAGCTGCAATATTCCATGTGAATTGTGGAAAGTTTCGATGAGAGCTAACGTTAGAGAGCAACACGTCTCAAGCTTGAAAGCAGAAACTGAATTGGAGCCTTCCTTGTAAAAGGATAAAGTATCCTTTCTTAGTATCCTGGAAAATTCAGATGCAGGGTGAAATTAAGAAGACAGAAATGAAATCTCAAAAAGCTGAATCATTAGGAAATACTTAGATGAATGTTATTAAAACCTTGCAGAATGAGTATTGAAATTTTACAATTTTGATGAACTGCTCCATTGGAAGTAGCCTTGAAAACGTGCAATAAGATCAATGCTGCTACCGATCCAGGAATAAGTCCTTAGAAAGGAAATTCTCGATCTCAAACCATGACATACCAGACTTTAGCTGCTAGGAAGGGTATTCATATCATTAAGTTATTTTAAGGTGAGCTAATCAAAATGTAACAATGTCAATAAATAGCAACAGTTCTCCTATCAAGATTAAACTCAGAAACATCAGAAAGATCAACATGAGAAACAAATACTGAAGACCCTTACGGAAATTGTATGAGAATTTAACCTGTCTAATACCAAAGCATAAAATTTCATATAGACAACGGCATTACACACTGTGTACATTGATATTCACATTGATACAGATCAAACAGAACAATATGTTTATACTGACAATATGTTTATATGTGTAAAGAAGAAAACTATCTTCTTTGGAAGGATATCACTACCATAGTACTCCAGAACAATGAGATGTACGGCATGGTGGATGGATCTGAACCCTGCCCACCCCAGTTCATCAACAACAATCTCAATCCAGCCTACATTAAATGGGTCAAGAAAGATTGTACCTGTCGAATTTGGCCGATTGCTTCTCTCTCTGAGTTCTTCGTCCCTTTCGCAGTTGGCTCTACCTCTGCAAGCTCTCTTTGGCTCACTCTCGAGCGCAAACTTGCTGCCTTGACCAGATCCTATGAACCAACAGATTCAGACCATTCAAAAGGGTAGCCTCTCCATCACCGACTATCTGTAGCAAATCAAGACGGTTGTTGATGCTCTTGCCGCAGCTGGAGCACCTCTTGATGACAGCAACCTTGTCGCCCAGACTCTTGCCTTTACTACCTCTATCCGCAGGCGCTCTGATCATCGAGAACTGATCTTTCTATGGAAACATTGATATTCACATTGAAACAGATCAAACAGAACAATATGTTTATACTGAGAGTACTTCAATTCACAACATATAAACAAATTGAGAGTGTATACCTTTAATGACATCCCTCTGGGTCTTGGATCGCAGCCCAATATTGTTCCGAATTTGTAAGTATACAGATCATAATCAAGAATGCTTTGGGTTCGGAAAAGCCTTGGAAGAAGAAGAACCACCATAATCAAACTACTTGATCAATCATCAGAAAATAACAAATAAATCAAAATTCAATCAGTTGGGAAATTCGGGTTTCAATTTTGAAGAACCGCAGAATTACTTACCAAGGAATGAACTTAATGTACCTTAGTATTGGAGGTATGGTCGTCAAACGCCTCAGCTCGATTAAAAACCTTCAGCATACTGTACAAAAGCAAACAACAAATGTCAGAAATATACTGACCTGGAAAGCTGAGCCTAAAACTTTTAAAAATAGTGTCATTGAAAGTCTGAGTAAGTTTCAAAATAAGCAAGATATGATGGTTAATTTAGGTTATTCACTTACTGAGTACAAAATAGCTAACAACTTTTAATTTAGGGTGTAAGCTGTGAACCATCAACACATAACTGAAAAGGAATGAGAAAGAACATTACTTTTTTGCACTGGTCTATTTGGGATATAGAGTCTACCAAATATTTGAGGAAATAGTGATAAACTGGTATTTAATATAAAAAGAAGGGTTTGCAATGAGAAACTCAAAGTAATAATAATCATCAATAGTTATAGCAGTACTACTAACATATATTTTCTTGAATAAAGTTATGCATGCCATTAATCTCAGATTGCAGTAAAGGTAAATGTATGGAGAGAGAAGGAAAAATAATCATTAAACTACTTTGGTTCTATATTTCAATCTGCTGGTTCTCTAACAATCAACTCAAGCAAACTCATTAAAATTTGGCTGATGGGATGTATTAGTGAAATGATGCTATGATAGCTTTTATACATCAATCACAATACCGTTTCATAGTTGAGAGTTGAAGTAAAAACATATTTAGTGATACCCAGCATCATCGGTAATTGAGGTAAGTTGTTCAGGAGGAACTGCAAAATTAATAAAAACATTAATACAGAAATTGGTTATAAAAACATAGAAGTTGTGCAAAAATTGCAGCAGAAGCTTGTTGGAGTACTGGAAAGACAATTGAGCAGGAATAAGAAGGTACTTACTCACATATACTGAGAGAACCAAAAATAACCCAGCAAATAAAATGACATTTCTTTATGTTCACTCTGTTCGCAAGAAATAGTATGATCATCAATTTCAATAACCAAGCATAAATGAATCCACATTCTTTTAACATCTATACCTGAATCTGAAGCAATTAGAAAATCTGACAGGGCGCTGTTCCCAAAATCTACAGAGAAAAAAATAATAAAATAAAAAGTGATCAAAAAATTTGACATAACTATAGCTCTGTAAAATGCAAACTTAGTATATTTCATTTTCGAACCTACAGTTTCTAAACAACCAAAAGAAATAAAATTAAGTTATGGAATCCATCACAAAAAGAGGTCAAACAATGAAACCAACTGTAACACTATAAAAAAGAAAATAATGAATGCAAACAGAAGGAGTGACTAAGCAAAAACTCCAGCATTTATAAACATAGCACATAAAACAATCAATCCACAATCAGAAAATAAAAGGATAGAAATCTAATCGGTCACAACAGCAGGAATAACAACAGTCATTGAGAATAATTCAAAAAACTTATTCACAACAATCACAAATCATAAACTGATTCAGTGACACCAATACATTAAATTAACCGTAATGTTCTATCTGCGAGCTTATGATAATATTTATAATATTAATTCAAATTTCTCACATTATAAAAACTCAATTTTCTGACTAAAATTAAAAACAAAAGTGGCTATGATTTACAACAAAGAATGTCAATATCACAACAACACAATTCAATTCAGTCAGGCAACGAAGAAAACTCATCCGTGTCCAATTCATTGTAAGAACAACTATTCCACATGAGTTCAAGAAATAGTTTTTCATTGATAACCCCTAAGTAATAGCTACACACTCGCATTTGAGCATTTTATATAAGCCTAAACCCCTATCTCTTTCTGTCTATATGTATGAATGTCTGAAAACAATATAAAACGATATAATTGTTGCCAGTTAACTTTATAACAATTATAAGTAGCTGGAACAATGAAAACTTTTCCAGGAAAACGAACAGCTACAAATCTATCTATTTTTATAAAGTTAACACATAAAACGAAGCATGCCAAATTTCTATGATCAAAACATAACAATTCCTTCAACAAAGTCAATATGAAATGTCCAATCCTAGTGAACAATGGATGCACAGAAAGTTGACACAAAATTTAATAAAAATAAAATTGCTTCTGTACAGAAATCCATTATAATCTATGACCAAATTTCAAACCATAAGCAGCCAAATCTCCAAGATAGTTCAAGGTATGCTGAGAAAATCTGTCACGCCCCGAATTTTGAATGATAAATTCAAAATCCGAAACATGAATTAAACAACTTAGACAAATAAACGTTCTGAATTCTTTTCTCAGAAACAACTCCACCACTTACACAAAATTTCCAAATCTGTAAACTTCGAGTTAATTATTACAATTCACTCTCACAAGAAATATTGTAAAGCTCTAAATGAGCATAACACACCTCACCGGCTCACAAAGCAATTCAGATTGACACAATTGCAGCTACTCTACGCAGCTCGATCTCCGTCCTGATTCTCTTGACCTGTAGGATTACCCGCTACACAATTTGAATAGTGTACCGGGATTGCAACAACACAAACCCGGTAAGCTTTTGACAGCCCGTATGAGTAAACAAGGAATTGCACGACTTTAAAGAACAAATCAATTTAAGTGATTCTTAGTATAAAAATTGAAGTGCACAACGTCACTTCAAACATCAATCAACTCACATCTCACCATGACCATCCAAACAACTAAACTTTCCCTTTCCAATATATACTCAAGGGTATATGATAGTTATAAAAACCCCTCCACGCAGCATGTCATACTCAAAGACACATAAAAACTTGAGGTTATCCCTCAAACAGTATGATGGCAGACAGACTAGAGCTCTAACTGAATCGTAACCTGTCACCTTGGCCAAGGTTCAATCTTACGATAATACGTGTCATAATCATCGACACACGATGAAGACACCTGCCACTATCATCGACGCACGATGAAAACACTTGCCACAATCATCGACACACGATGAAAATACTTGGCACTTTCATCGACACACGATGAGAACACTTGCCACAATCATCGACACACGATGAAAATACTGGGCACTTTCATCGACACACAATGAGAACACTTGCCACAATCATCGACACACGATGAGAATACTTGGCACCATCATTGACACACGATGAGAACACTTGACACTAACATATAATTTGTCTACACATTTCAACTATCGCACTTTACTCAACTACTCTTTATCACGAACAACTCAATACATCACACAATGTCATAACTTTCAATATATATTTCACGTAAATATATATATATATATATATATATATATACGTAATCACCTACACAAGAGTGACTACTAATACCATCTATAGTTCACATGCAATAAAAACAAGAAATTCATTTTTATACTTAAATTCATTTTCCTTACCTGTGAGTAGTAGCCCTATGAACCGTAGTCGATCAAGTTCATATTATTTCAAAACAAATCTTTATTTTCTTAAAACAATTTTCCACACCTTTATAATTCAATATAAATCACTAAATTTCGGTTCATGAAGGAACCATGTGCGATTTTACTCACCTCTAATCCAGCTGCATCTTCTTAACAGCTCAACAACAATTTCACAAATTGTCCGCCAAATCGATCCGTCAATCACCTAATCCAACACGATCTTAACTTAGCAATTTATTCAAAAACCACACAAATACAACAATCCAACGGTCGGATTCTAAATTAATGATGATCCAACGGTCGGATCGAAATTATACGATGATCCAACGGTCGGATCCTCACGGATCGCCCTCAGGATCATCCTCCAAAATTATCACGAAGATCCAACGGTTGGATCTTCCTGAATCGTCCTTACAAACATCTCCACAAATTTATACGAAAATCCGACGGACGGATTCTCACGAATCGCCTCGCTAATCACTGTTTTGCATTTATACGAAGATCCAACGGTCGGATCTTCGCCCATGACCACACAAAGTCACTGGGACAGTCATAAGATCATCATATCAAAACTACAAGTCCATCTGACGGTCCTAACTTCACAGATCACAAATCTAACGATCGAAATCGATCGAAACTTAAAAATTCATAACTTAATCATACGATATCCAAAAATTGCGTATAATATATCGAAATGATCGTATTGAAATATAGAATCTAAAAATGCACAGAAACTATATTTTTGACCCCCGGAGGTGGCCGGAAAAGGGACGCCGGAGTTAGGGCAGAGCCGCCGCCGACCACCGCCAATGGTGTCGGGGCCGGGCTGCTCCTCTTCCTCTCATCATGCTTAACAACTTTCATAACTATCATGTAAGCTGAAAATGATCGGAAGTGGTTGAAATTACCTAAAACAGTCGAGGTGGCCGGAAAATTTCTAGAATCCGGCGAAATTTGCAGAATCCGGTAAGGCTTGATTTCGACGTCAAAACTTCAATTTCAGGCTTCGATCCCTTCTAGAGAGTTGTTAAGAACATCAAGGAGAACTCACTGGTTCAAGAATCAATCAAAACGATGCACTACAGCTCGAGATATACCGATCGAAAGATTTTCGTTTCGGATTGAAAACTTACCGAGCTCCGACGAACGTGAAACCGGTCACTCTAGGTGCAATCCTCCTAGTATGATGATCAGCAGGTTGAGGGGAGTTCATGGAGCCAAGGATCGGAAGTTTTGGTGGCCGGAGCTAGGAGAAAACCGGCGTTGACCAAAATCGAGCTTAAATCGAAACCGGGCCGCCGCAGCCGCTAGGGGCCGTGCCGCCGTGCAAGGCTGCCACAGACAGGTGCGCAAGGACCATACGAAGCCAATGGAAGAAGTTTGGTGAGGATCGGTGGCCGGAGGAGGAAGATATGGCCAAACGAAAATCGGAGGCGATTTCCGGCGGGGACGAGGGCTGCAGCAGCTTTTTTCTATTTTTGTAAATTCTGAAACTATTTTCGGAAATTTCCGAAAATGGAAGCTTTATACTAAATTGGAAACTTTTTCAAAAAATCATAACTAATTCATACGAACTCCGATTTTTGCGTTCCGCATATGCCCGCGATCGTATCGACGAGCTCTACAACTTTCATGAAGGAAGTTTTCCCACATTTTGAACGTATAAAAAGTCAACTTTCGCGAGCCCCTAAATAACGTTCGTTTTCGAAAATTAATCGTTCGAACTAATTCCACAACTTCTCCAAGCCTCGTACTCGCTCCCACTATCGTGAAATCAATTCTAAAAATCCACGGAATTTAATTTAGATTTTTCGGGGTATTACAAAATCACTTTACACCATGAAAATTAGGGGCCTTGATTAGTTGATTCTGCAAATTCAGTTGAGTACCTATAGCTGCAAAAAAGAAGAAGATAGAAACAAAGTTATAAAACATACAAACATCAAACATAAATATAACAGTTCACAAAAACATTTTCATCATATAACATATAACATTTTCATCATCTAAATTTGCAAAAAGACAGACCTCTTCCTCCAAACCGACCATTAGGAGCTGCTCCAAAATTACTCCAGGTTTAAGCCTCCCTCGATTAGCAGATAAATGCAACAAGGAGTTAGTAGGAAGGGTTCGGCATCAGGCTTGGAAAGTTTTTATCATCCTCTAAATGCAAAATGACATGTGTTCCTAATAGCTTTCTGTTTCTGTCAAATGCACCTATCATCAACCTAACGAGGATATTATTCCTAAAATTTCATAAAAATGGAATCTTTCACTATATTTCATGCTTTTTCCTAAGCACACATTTGGCAACAGACACAAACCAACTTCAACTTCTTCTACAGAAGTTCAAAACTTCAAATATCTTAGAAAACCACAACACAGGTCTATCATAAAACTAAAAAATCCACAACCTTTCTCACAAATTCAAAAATTTTGATGCATTACAAAGCAGGAAACGAAAAAAAATAAAAGAAAGCTTTACCAACAAAAAAAAAGCACATACCCAGAGCTGAGGCTTCACTCATCTGAGAGCTCCTCACGTCTCTCCTTCTCCATCAGCCTAAAACAACCAACATCAAAAAGAGCACATAAAATTAGTAAAACTATTAGAGAATCCATAAACAACCGGGTGCTCAAGCAAAAATCCAAAAGGGTATTCCAATTCACAACACCCACCAAGCAGAATCAAGAAAAACAAATCCTGAATCTAGAATTGAATCAAAAAGATTAAGTCTTTGGATATCAAACTGGTATAAAGGGGACAAAAAAACACAAAAAACCCAGAAAAAAGAAACGTATTACTAGCATCTTCATGAGTCAAACAAAGATCTGAGCAGCAGCACTGACCAAAAAGAGAGTACGAGGACATGAATTGATACGAGATTTTCTGGGTTTGATTCAAATCGAACTTCAAAGGAGAGGTCCAGAGGCGGAGAGTTCTGGGTTTGAATCGAAAGAACTTCAAAGGAGAGGTCGAGAGGGTCCAGAGGCGGAGATTTCTGGGTTTGAATCGAAACGAGAAGCAGAGAGAGGGCGGAGCCGCGGAGAGGCGGAGAGTTTGCGATGACGGAGAGATGGGATTTGGCGGAAGATGGGATTTGCGATGACGGAGAGGTCGGGAGGACAAGAGAGACGAAGAGATCGGCCTCCATTTTGAGAGAGTTTTTTTTTCTTTTTGAGCAGAGGGCAACTGTCGTGGTTTTCATACCACGGGAAGAATTGAAGAAACGCGACGGCATGTCTTTTACAGTCGCAAACTCTTAGTATTTTACTACGGCTAACTCTTGCCGAAGTAAACCATTGAGTTTGCCATGCCCAGTGGCGACGGCAGTTGTTACCGTCGCAAATATTTTGCACAATCGCGACCCCTCAGTTTTTGCCGTCGCAAAAGAGGAGGCATTGGCGACGGCAATTGAAGGCCGACGCAAATTGGTGAAGCTAAAACAATTCTTTTTTGTAGTGCCTCTATCCACATTATCGCCACTTTGGCCCTACAATTCTCTCACCACCTATTTCACCACTTTGGATTACACCACTTTGGTCTACAATTCTCTCACCACCTATTCCACCACTTTGGTCTACAATTCTCTCACCACCTATTTCACCACTTTGGATTACACCACTTTGGTCTACAATTCTCTCACCACCTATTTCACCACTTTGGATTACACCACTTTGGTCTACAATTATCACCACACGGGGAGTATATCACCACACAGGTACTCCCACATGTCACCACACGGGGAGTATTTCACCACACAGGTACTCCCACATATCACCACACGGGGAGTATTTCACCACACAGGTACTCCCACATGTCACCACACGGGTACTCCCAAAATCAGTCACTAAAATCACCAACTCTAAATCACCAATGATTAATACGGGATCTAAACTCACATCTTTCTTCTTAAAACCCCGAAAGCGTATTTATACAAACACAGTGACTGACAGACTAGAGCTCTAACCGTATTGTAGTCCATCATCACTGATTAGAGCATCCTATACCCTCATACTGGTCACTACATCGACCCTAAATCCAAAATCGAGTACAACTATATTCTTTCACACAATATGATCAATAATTCCATGATACGTACTATTATTGTGTAAATATGTACTCAAAATACAACTCCAAAATCACCAATCCATTCTCAATCATATCAACACACCAATCACACGTCAACCAATATATATATTCCACGTAAATATATATATACGTAATCATCCGCTCAGGGATGACCACTAATACCAACTATAAACCACACATAGTGAAAACCGAGAAATTCACTTTTATAGTTTAAAATACCTTTTACCTACCTATGGATCGTAGAAGATCGAGCCCATGTATTTTAAAACAAATATTCATTTTCGTCAAACATTTTCAATCCATTACGATTTAAGTAAGGTAATTTTGGTTCGTAATAAGAACCATGTGAGGTTTACTCACCTCGATATTCCCGCTGCGTCTTCAATTCAACACAATACACACCGAAATCGTTCACCCAAGGGAGACCGTCAATCACCTAATCACACATGACCTTATTTTAGCCAATAACTCAAAAACATACTCAACGACAATCCAACGGTCGGATCGAAATTAAATGATGATCCAACGGTCGGATCCTCACGGATCGCCTTTAGGATCACCCTCCAAAAATCATCACGAAGATCCAACGGTCGGATCTTCCTGAATCGTCCTTACTAACATCTTCACAAATTTATACGAAAATCCGACGGACGGATTCTCACGAATCGCCTCCCTAATCACTGTTTTGCATTTATACGAAGATCCAACGGTCGGATCTTCGCCCATGACCACACAAAGCCACTGGGACAGTCATAAGATCAACATATCAAAACTACAAGTCCATCTGACGGTCCTAACTTCACATATCACAAATCTAACGATCGAAATCGATCGAAACTTAAAAATTCATAACTTCATCATACGATATCCAAAAATTGCGTATAATATATCAAAATGATCGTATTGAAATATAGAATCTGAAAATGTACAGAAACCATATTTTTGATCCCCGGAGGTGGCCGGAAAGGGCCGCCGGAGTTAGTGGCAGAGCCGCCGCCGACCACCACCAATGGTGTCGGGGCCGGGCTGCTCCTCTTCATCTTATCATGCTTAACAAAAAACTCTAAAGGCTTGCTAACAGAAAACGTCAAGAAGAGGTCGAAAATTACCAAACTCAGTCACGGTGGCCGGAATTTTTCCAGAATCCGGCGTGAGCTCCGATCAGCGTGAAAACGTCCACCACTCGCTCCTATTCCTTCTGGAGACTGGTTCAGAAACTCAAGGCGAGTTCATCAAGCCAAGGATCACAAAGAAAGGTGGTCGGAAACTCAAGATATCGGCGTTGACTCAAAATCGAACTCAAATCGGTTTCGAGGTCCTCCGCCGCGTAGCCGCCGTTTGGGGAGGAAGGGAGACCACCAGTCCACTCTTGGGGAGGAGGCGAACTGATCTGGGCTTTGTTTCACGTCAAAAGCTCGCCTGAGGGAGAAATCACCCGGAGAAATTGGAGGCGATTTCCGGCCGAGAGAGGGAGGGAGACTCCGGTTTCCAAAATTGGAAACTGATTTTTTTTATTTTTGGAAATTTCCAAAAATTGAAGCTTTATACCAAATTGGAAGGTTTTTCCGAAGCCCATAACTTTTTCATACGAACTCCGATTCTAGCATTCCACATGTCCACGAACTCGTATCGACGCGCTCTATAACTTTCACGAAGGAAGTTTTCCCAAATTTTGAACGTATAAAAAGTCAACTTTCGAGAGCCCCTAAATAACGTTCGTTTTCGAATAAAACTTGTTTGAACTAATTCCACCACTCCTCCGAGCTTCGTACTTTCTCCCATGACCACAAAATCATTTCCAAAATGTCATCGGAAATTAACTTGAATTTTCGGGGTATTACAATCTACCCTCCTTAAAGAAATTTTGTCCCGAAATTTAATCGTGAGTCCATTTCTCCCGATTAAAGTTTTCAGAACACTAACC
Source organism: Rosa rugosa (assembly GCF_958449725.1). Classification (NCBI taxonomy): domain Eukaryota; kingdom Viridiplantae; phylum Streptophyta; class Magnoliopsida; order Rosales; family Rosaceae; genus Rosa; species Rosa rugosa. The sequence goes on from NC_084825.1 coordinate 21,930,181, forward strand.
AAGCATCAACTTGATCACCACAATTCTTACTTCAACTACCACGCTTGACTATACTATCTCCAACTTTACCAATACTGTAGAAATCTACAGATACCATACCGTTGAAATATACAAAGCTACGGTTCTATGTATAAAAATACGTCCGTATACTGAGCGTATACAAGATCCAAAAATAAATGTAAGAGGCAAGGGTCGAACTCCTGACCTCGAACACAAAAGTTTTGCTCCCAACCACTGAAGCAAGAGCTGCTTCCAATAATATATGCTCACGTGTTATATTTATTATGTCATAAGCGACATAAATAAAATAAAAGGGGTGGCAAGGTTCGAAACCTTAACCTGCTGCACAAAGGCTTTGCCCCCCAACCACTGGAGCACAAGCTGTGCTTAATATAATGTGTACAAATGTTATACTTATTATGTCATAAACGAACATAATAAAAATAAACAAGAGGCGAGGTTCGAACCTCAGACCTCTTGCACATGAATCTCGCTCTCAACCACTCGAGCACAAGCTGCTCTCGATGATAACTATACCATTCCTTTTATTTAAACCAAGCTGTTTCAAATTGTTTCAACAATCCGGCCCAAAACACCCAAAACTGTTGCAGAAATCCGGCCCATGAATTTCATCCCAAAACTATTCAGAAATTTGGCCCAATGATTTCACCCAAAACTATTTCAGAAGTTCAGCCCATTGGGCCTCCACCCACAACTACAGTGAGGGCCTTGATCCGAGACAAGCCCACGTACGGCTCACCTGCCACGGCTTATCCCTTCCGTGATTTAAGGCAATCAGAATCACTTTCGGCTAAAGCTGTCTGCCACAGCGCCTCGAGATTCGGCCTGTCCCCTTACACGCTCAACACGCGCCAACAGCTTTTCCGGGTTTCGGGGCGACTTTAATCCAACGCGTGGATTCAAATTCTGAGATCGTTCATCCAACGGTGGAGATCTGCTCACCTTGTTCTATAAATAGGTGCATTCTGGAGACGCGACTGTTCACTCCAAAGGAAAAGAAATTTTCTTCCGAGCTCAAGCCTTTCTCTCTCAACTCTTCAGCCTTTCTCTTCTCAAATCCCCAGTTTTTCACTCGCAGATCTTCAATCTTTTCCTCCAAATCTTCAATATATCCTTCTTTCTCAGATCTTTTCTTCCATTTGAAGATTCGATCTCTTCTTTCCTCTGAACTTTCAGATCTCCAACACCCCTTCATCGACCTTAATCCTTCTAAGGTCAATCTCCCACAAACACTCAACAACTTCGTTCTTCAATTTACACTTCCTCGCAACTCATCACCATGGAACCACGAACTCTGCAACTAATGGAGCTACAAACCCAGCAACAAATCGAGGATGGAGGAAACAACCAAGCAGCCGGGAGTAGTGCCAACACGGATTTCTGGCGAAGCCGTACCAGGTGGATTCCTACTCCAGATCAAATAAGAATCCTCAAGGATCTTTACTACGACAGGGGAGTTAAGTGCCCAACTACAGAGCACATTCACGAGATCTGTCTCCAGCTGAACCAGTATGGACAGGTTGAGGGCAAGAACATTTACTTTTGGTTCCAGAACGTCAGGGCTCGAGAGAAGCAGATGAAGAGGTGCAATCAGGCTGCTCAAGTGCCCATGGGAACTAGTTCTCCTGGTACTGGTGGATCCATTGATCTCAATTTTGGGTCCACTGGTTCTACTGGTGCTGGTGGATCCATCGACATCAATTTTGGGCCAGCTGGTGGATCCATTGACATCAATTTTGGGTCCACTAGTTCTACTGGTGCTGGTGGATCCATTGATCTCAATTTTGGTTCCACTACTTCTACTGGTAATGAAGGATTTATTTACTTAAATTTTGTTTCATAATCTTCCTCACCCTTCAATACTAATACCAGTACAACTCTTTTGGCACAACAGGAGGACAATCTTCCATGGAACAACGAGGAGGAGTTCGCCAGGAGTTTGAAACTCTTCCTCTGTTCCCCGTGCACGGCGAGGACGTCTATGGTAACCCGAAGACTACTTCCGAGGAAGGTAGCGCATATGATTACTATTTCGGTGGCTCAGGCGGTTACAACCGTGGATCTCCAGTTTCTCTTGAGCTCAGCCTCAACCCATCCGGAGCTACTGATTAGGCTTAGTATAGCGTAGTTCCAATTTCCTTTTTGTAATAATAAATCAATAAGATGGTGTGCATGTTTTCTTTTCTTTTTTTTGTTTAACCAACAACAACACCAAGGATTGAACCTTGGTCACCCAATACTATTTTCAAAACCATAAACAACTCTACTGCACACATCTTTCATAATGATGCAATAAAAACAATCACTCAAAAAGAATCCAACAATCAATTAAGTCGCATAGAGGTCTAGCTAGTATCCTCTGAGTCAAACCAAACACAAACAATTTCATCGATAGGATTAGGGATTTATAAAGCTAAACACATCCTGAGTTAGCTAGGAAAAACCCACGTCTTTAGAGTTACTCTTAGAACTCTTATAGAATCTCGATAATTCCATCTATCAATTGCTTCAACAAAAACTCACCACAATTCAATCCCTAACATTTAGCGATTCAGAAATCGAATCAAACTCCATATCACATAGTAATTCACTTGAACCACTATGGATACCTAACAAAGTCACTAAAATCAATATCAGAAATTGCGTTTAACTATATCACCTAAAATCAATCACCAAAGGCACACACTCTCATCCAACATCCTTCACAAGAACTGATTCTAACTCTCCCAATTAATTACACCAAAATCAACTCCATTGCAAAACTTTAAGTGTCCCGCCTACTTAAACTTAAAACACACAACAACTTCAAATTCACTGCAGTCCATCTCCATACTATGATCCAAAACTTAAGAAAACTAGTTCACCACACAAAGGCCACAAAATTCAATTTCATTCACTTGAACAAAACTATATTCACAAGTCACGGTCAGGTCATCAACCCATGGTGTTCAAATGAATAAATTTCAAATCCAGTTTTCCTTGTGAATCGTAACGTATCGTTCCAAAATGATGCAAGCAACATCAACCATGTATATAAGACACATCTCGCGAACTCAATTCAAATTCCGAATCACCAAAACTACTACTAATTCCAATTCTACCAACAATCCTGATTCTGAAGGAATTATAGTACTCAACGACAACCCAAAACAATGGTCTCTCATCTCTAACCATCGAGCACAAAATAAAATTCTTGTCTCGCACCTTAAACCCTGCTTAACAACTTACAAGCACAAGGAAGAAGTAACCACAATAATTTCTTCCCTAACCTCAACCCTACTAACAAACTCCACAAGGACATCTCATTACAAAACAAGATATTTAATCCTTGATACGTACATCCCATCCAAAAACATCTGTATATCCAACTTAAGAAGGAAAAATCTCTATCAATTTATACTCGTATCCAACCTGGGTACATGCATAGGTCAACATCATGCCTTCAACCAAACACTTCTACGTACAAAAGAAACTCATTTCCATAAACAATCCTCACCGACTCATTAGAGTTAAATCAGGAGGTTTCCATTCCTCGAAGATTACAACCTGCGGAAACTAAACTTATTCTAATACGAACTTAGAAGACAACTCTACCGTCCTACAGACATACACGCTGTCTAGACCCCATACTAAGACATACCCAATGATTATACCAGTACCGAAGAGTATATGATGGGGATCCGCTGCAGACGGGCCATCACTCGGGGAGTACTGATTATCACCAAATATGTACCTTACGCTCTGATACCAAACTGTCACGCCCCGAATTTTGAATAAAGGATCCAAATCCGAAACATGAATTTAACAACTAAATCAAATAAACGTTCTGAATTTTTTTCTCAGAACAAACACACCACTGGCCACTCAAATATAAAGTCTCGAAGACCTCGAGTTTATTATTACAAATTCACTCTCACAAGTAAAATTGTAAAGCTCTAAATGAGCATAACAAACCTCACAATAGAAAATCAGAATAACACACTTGCAGCTACTCTACGCAGCTCGATCACCTTCCTGATTCTCCTGACCTGTAGTAGTACCCGCTACACAGTTTGAATAGTGTACCGGGATTGCAACAACACAAAACCCGGTAAGCTTTAAAGCAATCTTTAAAGCTCGTATGAGTAAACAAGAAAGGAGGGTTGATTTCATTAAATTTCACTTCTTTTTAACTCAAAGAAACAACCAACAATTACCACATATGCAAGAAGCATCAAGAACTCATAGAATTCCACAAGGAACACATTTCCACACACCTCACTACAAAAAAAAATTCAATTTGCCACGGCGCAATGCCGTCGCCGAAAGCCAAATTGCCGTCGCAAAAGACCAACGGCGACGGCTAGGCGACGGCAATGTCGCCGATGTCGTTGGTGGCGTCGCCATTGCTATTTGCGACGGCAATTACGCTGTCGCATGAATTTTGGCGACGGTATTTATGCCGTCGCAAAGAGCAATGGCTACGCCATCTACAATTTTGCTGTCAGGTCTTTGGCGACGGCAACAATGCCGTCGCAAAGTGCATATCATTGATAAAAAAAAACCTGGCATGCAATTTTGCATACCAGATTTTTATCTTTGGAGCAGAAGAAGCCAAATAATAAATTTTATACAAAATGCACCAAAACATGAATACCAGATTCAAATACATATATAGCTGATAAACATGTTTGATCAATTGAACAACACTTATCATCAACCAAAGAACAAAAGAAAACTAGAAAGCGTGCCCGCGCTTTGCTGCGGATAGGCTATCCGATAGTGGAAGTTGACATGGATCACAATATGTTCTCAAGCTGCTTGACATTCACAGATTAGTCAAACCTGGATAATCAACCAGAGAATTAGACTTGTAGAAAATGTGAATCAGAAGAGTATGATGAACTGTAAATGTATATTTACTAGATAGACAGCCCGCGCTTTGCTGCGGGTATTTTTATTACCGATAAATAATATTCTAGGCAGTTTATCATCAACTAAGCCTACTGTGATCAATTTACTCAGTATATTCTAATACCTGCATTACACTTGAAAAATTGAACTACAGATTTTTTTTTTTATCAAGACTGCTAAATAGATTAAAAAAATAGTACATGATAGATCAATAATGGAGGTACTACTAACATCGTTGTCTGCCCAAGCTGCAATATTCCATGTGAATTGTGGAAAGTTTCGATGAGAGCTAACGTTAGAGAGCAACACGTCTCAAGCTTGAAAGCAGAAACTGAATTGGAGCCTTCCTTGTAAAAGGATAAAGTATCCTTTCTTAGTATCCTGGAAAATTCAGATGCAGGGTGAAATTAAGAAGACAGAAATGAAATCTCAAAAAGCTGAATCATTAGGAAATACTTAGATGAATGTTATTAAAACCTTGCAGAATGAGTATTGAAATTTTACAATTTTGATGAACTGCTCCATTGGAAGTAGCCTTGAAAACGTGCAATAAGATCAATGCTGCTACCGATCCAGGAATAAGTCCTTAGAAAGGAAATTCTCGATCTCAAACCATGACATACCAGACTTTAGCTGCTAGGAAGGGTATTCATATCATTAAGTTATTTTAAGGTGAGCTAATCAAAATGTAACAATGTCAATAAATAGCAACAGTTCTCCTATCAAGATTAAACTCAGAAACATCAGAAAGATCAACATGAGAAACAAATACTGAAGACCCTTACGGAAATTGTATGAGAATTTAACCTGTCTAATACCAAAGCATAAAATTTCATATAGACAACGGCATTACACACTGTGTACATTGATATTCACATTGATACAGATCAAACAGAACAATATGTTTATACTGACAATATGTTTATATGTGTAAAGAAGAAAACTATCTTCTTTGGAAGGATATCACTACCATAGTACTCCAGAACAATGAGATGTACGGCATGGTGGATGGATCTGAACCCTGCCCACCCCAGTTCATCAACAACAATCTCAATCCAGCCTACATTAAATGGGTCAAGAAAGATTGTACCTGTCGAATTTGGCCGATTGCTTCTCTCTCTGAGTTCTTCGTCCCTTTCGCAGTTGGCTCTACCTCTGCAAGCTCTCTTTGGCTCACTCTCGAGCGCAAACTTGCTGCCTTGACCAGATCCTATGAACCAACAGATTCAGACCATTCAAAAGGGTAGCCTCTCCATCACCGACTATCTGTAGCAAATCAAGACGGTTGTTGATGCTCTTGCCGCAGCTGGAGCACCTCTTGATGACAGCAACCTTGTCGCCCAGACTCTTGCCTTTACTACCTCTATCCGCAGGCGCTCTGATCATCGAGAACTGATCTTTCTATGGAAACATTGATATTCACATTGAAACAGATCAAACAGAACAATATGTTTATACTGAGAGTACTTCAATTCACAACATATAAACAAATTGAGAGTGTATACCTTTAATGACATCCCTCTGGGTCTTGGATCGCAGCCCAATATTGTTCCGAATTTGTAAGTATACAGATCATAATCAAGAATGCTTTGGGTTCGGAAAAGCCTTGGAAGAAGAAGAACCACCATAATCAAACTACTTGATCAATCATCAGAAAATAACAAATAAATCAAAATTCAATCAGTTGGGAAATTCGGGTTTCAATTTTGAAGAACCGCAGAATTACTTACCAAGGAATGAACTTAATGTACCTTAGTATTGGAGGTATGGTCGTCAAACGCCTCAGCTCGATTAAAAACCTTCAGCATACTGTACAAAAGCAAACAACAAATGTCAGAAATATACTGACCTGGAAAGCTGAGCCTAAAACTTTTAAAAATAGTGTCATTGAAAGTCTGAGTAAGTTTCAAAATAAGCAAGATATGATGGTTAATTTAGGTTATTCACTTACTGAGTACAAAATAGCTAACAACTTTTAATTTAGGGTGTAAGCTGTGAACCATCAACACATAACTGAAAAGGAATGAGAAAGAACATTACTTTTTTGCACTGGTCTATTTGGGATATAGAGTCTACCAAATATTTGAGGAAATAGTGATAAACTGGTATTTAATATAAAAAGAAGGGTTTGCAATGAGAAACTCAAAGTAATAATAATCATCAATAGTTATAGCAGTACTACTAACATATATTTTCTTGAATAAAGTTATGCATGCCATTAATCTCAGATTGCAGTAAAGGTAAATGTATGGAGAGAGAAGGAAAAATAATCATTAAACTACTTTGGTTCTATATTTCAATCTGCTGGTTCTCTAACAATCAACTCAAGCAAACTCATTAAAATTTGGCTGATGGGATGTATTAGTGAAATGATGCTATGATAGCTTTTATACATCAATCACAATACCGTTTCATAGTTGAGAGTTGAAGTAAAAACATATTTAGTGATACCCAGCATCATCGGTAATTGAGGTAAGTTGTTCAGGAGGAACTGCAAAATTAATAAAAACATTAATACAGAAATTGGTTATAAAAACATAGAAGTTGTGCAAAAATTGCAGCAGAAGCTTGTTGGAGTACTGGAAAGACAATTGAGCAGGAATAAGAAGGTACTTACTCACATATACTGAGAGAACCAAAAATAACCCAGCAAATAAAATGACATTTCTTTATGTTCACTCTGTTCGCAAGAAATAGTATGATCATCAATTTCAATAACCAAGCATAAATGAATCCACATTCTTTTAACATCTATACCTGAATCTGAAGCAATTAGAAAATCTGACAGGGCGCTGTTCCCAAAATCTACAGAGAAAAAAATAATAAAATAAAAAGTGATCAAAAAATTTGACATAACTATAGCTCTGTAAAATGCAAACTTAGTATATTTCATTTTCGAACCTACAGTTTCTAAACAACCAAAAGAAATAAAATTAAGTTATGGAATCCATCACAAAAAGAGGTCAAACAATGAAACCAACTGTAACACTATAAAAAAGAAAATAATGAATGCAAACAGAAGGAGTGACTAAGCAAAAACTCCAGCATTTATAAACATAGCACATAAAACAATCAATCCACAATCAGAAAATAAAAGGATAGAAATCTAATCGGTCACAACAGCAGGAATAACAACAGTCATTGAGAATAATTCAAAAAACTTATTCACAACAATCACAAATCATAAACTGATTCAGTGACACCAATACATTAAATTAACCGTAATGTTCTATCTGCGAGCTTATGATAATATTTATAATATTAATTCAAATTTCTCACATTATAAAAACTCAATTTTCTGACTAAAATTAAAAACAAAAGTGGCTATGATTTACAACAAAGAATGTCAATATCACAACAACACAATTCAATTCAGTCAGGCAACGAAGAAAACTCATCCGTGTCCAATTCATTGTAAGAACAACTATTCCACATGAGTTCAAGAAATAGTTTTTCATTGATAACCCCTAAGTAATAGCTACACACTCGCATTTGAGCATTTTATATAAGCCTAAACCCCTATCTCTTTCTGTCTATATGTATGAATGTCTGAAAACAATATAAAACGATATAATTGTTGCCAGTTAACTTTATAACAATTATAAGTAGCTGGAACAATGAAAACTTTTCCAGGAAAACGAACAGCTACAAATCTATCTATTTTTATAAAGTTAACACATAAAACGAAGCATGCCAAATTTCTATGATCAAAACATAACAATTCCTTCAACAAAGTCAATATGAAATGTCCAATCCTAGTGAACAATGGATGCACAGAAAGTTGACACAAAATTTAATAAAAATAAAATTGCTTCTGTACAGAAATCCATTATAATCTATGACCAAATTTCAAACCATAAGCAGCCAAATCTCCAAGATAGTTCAAGGTATGCTGAGAAAATCTGTCACGCCCCGAATTTTGAATGATAAATTCAAAATCCGAAACATGAATTAAACAACTTAGACAAATAAACGTTCTGAATTCTTTTCTCAGAAACAACTCCACCACTTACACAAAATTTCCAAATCTGTAAACTTCGAGTTAATTATTACAATTCACTCTCACAAGAAATATTGTAATACCCGAAAAAATCCAAATTAAATTCCGTGGATTTTTAGAAATGATTTCACGATAGTAGGAGCGAGTACGAAGCTTGGAGAAGTCGTGGAATTAGTTCGAACGATTTTATTTTCGAAAACGAACGTTTTTAAGGGGTCAACAAAGTTGACTTTTTATACGTTCAAAATTTGGGAAAACTTCCTTCATGAAAGTTGTAGAGCTCGTCGATACGAGTTCGTGGACATGTGGAACGCAATATTCGGAGTTCGTATGATTAAGTTATGAATATTTTAAAATTGGGTTTTTTCTATAAATAGAGAAATTTTCCAAATTCTTTCATTAAGGACGAAACTTTTCCCTTTTTGCTAAATAGTCCCTCCGGTTCTCTCTCTCTCTCGATCGAAAACCCTCAGACCCGGAACTATTCGACTGACCCGACCCGGACCCATCTCCGGCCTCCGGCGTCCTCCGGCCACGACCCGGCCCTTCTTGTGATCGCCACAAGCCGCCCAGTCGCCTGGTGCCACTTTCTTGCACCGCCGTTGCCCCCAAACCTGGATCGAAGCGACCCCAGGCGAAGTAACCGACCCGACCGGATCTCATCGACGCCGGCGTTGCACGGGCCGATCCTCCCCATTTTCGTGATCTCCTCCTTCCCCTGATCATCCTCATATCCTCCTTGCTTGACGATTTGGAGTGTGGAGTGAAAGATCACGAGTTGAAGATTTCGACGTCCCTGATTCAATCTGGAATCTGATCAGACGCACGAGATTAATCCAACTTCAACGCTTGATCTAGGACGATCTAGGCCGAACCAGGCTTAGCTCCAGGTATGAAAGTCGACCACCCTTTCATTTTGAACCAGTTTGTAGTTGGTCACTTTGCCATCTGAGGTGGTTGACCGGCGTTGACCGCCGCGTTGACCGCCCACTGACCACCGTTTGTGGCGGCGCATCAGACCATATTTCGAGTTTTCATTATCTAGGCGATGATCTATGCATCCATACGAGCGTTTTGATATATAACATGGTCATGTTAGAAAAAGTTGATAAATAGTGGATTTACGTTTTGACGTTACTATTTAACGTTTTTACGTTTATCTTCGGGTTACGATCTGTGAAGATCTGACCATCGGTTTTGCTTCAATTTTGGATATGTTGATCGTATGACTGTCCCGGTGACCTTGTGAGGTCACGGGCGAAGATCCGACCGTTGGATCTTCGTATAATTGAGAAATAGTGATTCGGAAGGCGATTCGTGAGAATCTGACCGTCGGATTTTCATATAATTTTGTGGAGATGTTAGTAAAGGCGATTCAGGAAGATCTGACCGTTGGATCTTCGTGATAATTTTGGAGGATGATCCTAAAGGCGATCCGTGAGGATCCGACCGTTGGATCATCATTAAATTCAGATCCGACCGTTGGATCATCGTTTAATTTGAATCTGAGCGTTGGATCGTCGTTTAATTACATATTTGAGTTGTTGGCTAAGTCAAGATCATTATTGGACTAGGTGATTGACGGTTTGAGTTGGTGGACGATTGTGGATCGTATTTTGAGCTGAATTGAAGACGCAGCGGGATTATCGAGGTGAGTAAACCTCACGTGGTTCATATTACGAACCCAATACAATTAATTGCTTTATTTTGTTGCAATCATATGAACTATTGTTGGTGTTACTAGACATTCCTGTGTGAATGTCTGTATATATATTATTACGTGAAATAATATGTATTGTTGGAGTTGTGTTGAGTTATTGTTGAGAAACAATATATTGTGAGAGATATTGAGTTTATTGTTGAGAAACAATATATTGTGAGAGGTGTTGAGTTTTATTGTTGAGGAACAATAAATTGTTGTGATCTGTGGAGATCACTAGGTCACGAGGTGACCATGGCATCTATTAGTGAATCACGCTCTCGTACCGGGCTGGTGGTTATTAATAGTATTAAATCGTAATCACGTCTGTGGCCGGACGAGTGGTTACGTTCAGTTAGAGCTCTAGTCTGTCTGCCAAATGTGGAGTGAACTTATGAGTGAAATTGAGAGTAACTCATAAGTGTCAATATATATATGGTAACCTTATGAGGGAAATTGAGAGTAACTCATAAGGGTCTATATATATATATGAGTCTGTCTACCAAATGTTGGGAAATCTTATGAGCGAATTTGAGAGTAACTCATAAGTGTCTATATATATATATGAGAGTGAGTGATCTTATGAGCTAAATTGAGAGTAACTCATAAGTGTCTATATATATATATGAGAGTGAGTGATCTTATGAGCTAAATTGAGAGTAACTCATAAGTGTCTATATATATATATGAGAGTGAGAAAGTAACGTGGGTTTGTGGTAGTCTTGAAATCTAATAAATCAACAGTTCTTTCTTGTTTACTCATACTGGCTGTAAAAAGCTTACCGGGTTTTGTGTTGTTGCAACTCCCGGTACACTATTCAAATTGTGTAGCGGGTAATCCTACAGGACAGGAGAACCAGGATGGTGATCGTGCGGTTAGAGCAATTGTTAGAGTTTTACAACAATTGTAAGTTGTGAGGTGTGTTATGCTCATTTGAGCTTTATAATATATTGTGAGAGTGAATTGTAATAATGAACTCGAAGTTTCGAGATTTGGTTTTTTGTAATTGTAATTATTCAGGTTTCGGATTTGAATTTATTATTCAAAATTCGGGGCGTGACAGTTTGGTATCAGAGCGTAAGGTGCATATTTGGTGATGTGTCAATACCTTCCGAGTGATGGCCCGTCTGCAGCGGATCCCCATCGTGTGCTCTTCGGTATTGGCTAAGTCATTGGGTATGCGTGAGTGTTGGGAGTTGTTTAGGCCGCTAGGTCGTTTAGGGAACGTGAATACCTTCCCTATAGTATTGACTTGGTTAATATGAATTTGTATTTGACTTATACTGTGTTTTAAGTGTTATACATGTCTTAGCCAAGCATACTATACTCCTTAGGTGATGGAGATTCGAAGGGGTTGTACTTAGAACCTTACAGTTGTCTTGTAGGTTCGTATTGGAATAAGTTCAGTGGCCGCGAGTTACAATCCTTGAGGAATAGGAACCTCTTGATTCAACTCTGTTAAGTCAACGAGGATTGTTTTATGGAAATGAGGTTCTTTTGATTGTTGAAGTGTTTGGTTGAAGACATGGTGTGGACCTATGCACGTACCTAGTGTGGATACGAGTATGAATTGTTATAAATTTTGTCTTCTTAAGTTGGACGTACAGATGTTTAGATGAGGTGTACGTATCAAGGATTAGATATCTTGTTTTATAAAGAGACGTCTTAGTGGAGTTTTGGTAATTGACATGTGATACGTGATTAAAGTGACTCTGAGGCAATTATGCTGACCTTGTGTGAGATTGAATTCTTAGTGTAGACTAAGAAGGTTGTGTGGTGATTTTATATACACTACGTGATGAACTTTTAGAAGGAAAAGTTATGAGTAAAAGTATGGGTTTTTCCCTGATGTCTATAGCAGACTTGTGAATATAGTTTTGTTCAAGTGAATGAAATTGAATTTTGAGGCCTATGTATGGTGCAGGAAGAAGCATGGAGGACATGTTAGAGTCAGGCAAGGGTTTGCCTTTGGTGATTGATTTTAGGTGATATAGTTAAACGCAATTTCAGATATTGATTTTAGTGACTTTGTTAGGTATCCATAGTGGTTCAAGTGAATTACTATGTGATATGGAGTTTGATTCGATTTCTGAATCGCTAAATGTTAGGGATTGAATTGTGGTGAGTTTTTGTTGAAGCAATTGATAGATGGAATTATCGAGATTCTATAAGAGTTGTAAGAGTAACTCTAAAAACGTGGGTTTTTCCTAGCTAACTCAGGATGTGTTTAGCTTTATAAATCCCTAATCCTATCGATGAAATTGTTGTGTTTGGTTTGACTCAGAGGATACTAGCTAGACCTCGATGCGACTTAATTGATTGTTGGATTTTTTTTGAGTGATTGTTTTTATTGCATCATTATGAAAGATGTGTGCAGTAGAGTTGTTTATGGTTTTGAAAATAGTATTGGGTGACCAAGGTTCGATCCTTGGTGTTGTTGTTGGTTAAACAAACAGGAAAGAAAACATGCACACCATCTTATTGAGTTTATATTACAAAAAAAAAAAAGAAAAAAAAAAAAAGAAAAAGGAAAACGAGGACTATGCTGTACTAAGCCTAGTCAGCAGCTCCGGATGGGTTGAGGCTGAGCTCAAGAGAAACTGGAGATCCACGGTTGTAACCGCCTGAGCCACCGAAATAGTAATCATGTGCACTACCTTCCTCGGAAGTAGTCTTCAGGTTACCAAAGACGTCCTCGCCGTGCACGGGGAACAGAGGAAGAGTTTGAACCTCCTGGTGATCTCCTCCTCGTTGTTGCAGGGATGTTTGTCCTCCTGTTGTGCCAAAAGAGTTGGACTGGTATTAGTGTTGAAGTGTGAGGAAGAATATGAAACAAAATTTAAATCAAGAAATCCTTCATTACCAGTAGAATAGGTGGAACCAAAGTTGAGATCAATGGATCTACCATCATCAGTAGAACTAGTGGACCCAAAATTGATGTCAATGGATCCACCAGCTGGCCCAAAATTGATGTCGATGGATCCACTAGCACCAGTAGAACCAGTGGACCCAAAATTGAGATCAATGGATCTACCAGTACCAAGAGAACTAGTTCTCATGGGCACTGGAGCAGCCTGATTACACCTATTCATCTGCTTCTCTCGAGCCCTGACGTTCTGGAACCAAAAGTAAATGTTCTTACCCTCAACATACCCATACTGGTTCAGCTGGAGACAGATCTCGTGAATCTGCTCTGTAGTTGGGCACTTAAATCCCTTGACATAGTAAAGATCCTTGAGGATTCTTATTTGTTCTGGAGTAGGAATCCACCTGGTACGGCTTCGCCAGAAATCCATGTTGGCACTACTTCCAGCTGCTTGGGTGTTTCCTCCCTCCTCTGTTGGTTGCTGTTGTTGTGGTTCCATTTGTTGCGGGGTTTGGAGCTCCATTAGTTGCAGAGTTCGTGGCACTTGGGTCATGGGGTGAGAGGATGTGGAAATCGAGGAATACATGGTTTAGTGTTTGAGGGAGATTTTGTTAGAAGGATTGGAGTTGTTGAACTGGTGATTGGAGATCTGAGATTCTCAGAGGAAAGATGAGATCGAATCTTCAAATGGAAGAAAAGATCTGAGAAAGAAGGATTGAAGATTTGGAGGAAAAGATTGAAGATCTGAAAGTTCAGAGGAAAGATGGGATTGAATCAGCTAGATGGGAGAGAAGATCAGAAGAGAAGGATTGAAATTGATGAAGAAAGGATTTGAGAAGAGAAAGGCTGAAGAGTTGAGAGAGAAAGGCTTGAGCTCGGAAGAAAATTTCTTTTCTTTTGGAGTGAACAGTTTTTCCCCAGAATGCACCTATTTATAGAACAAGGTGAGCAGATCTCCACCGTTGGATGAACGATCTCAGAATTTGAATCCACGCGTTGGATTAAAGTCATCCGAAAACCCGGAAAAGTTGTTGGCGCGTGGAGAGCGTGTAAGGGGACAGGCCGAACCTCGAGATGCTGTGGCAGACAGCTTTAGCCGAAAGCAGATTTGACTGCCGTAAATCACGGAAGGGATAAGCCGTGACACAAGTGGGCCGTACTTGGGCCTGTCTCGGATCAAGGCATCACTGTAGCTGTGGGTGGAGGCCTGATGGGCCGAGTTTCAGAAACAGTTTTGGACATGATGGGCCGAGTTTCTGAAACAGTTTTGGATGAGTTGGGCCGAATTGTTGAAACAGTTGAAACAGTTGGTTTAAATAAAAGGATTGGTATGGATAATAACGTGAGCAGCCGTGCTCGAGTGGTTGAGTGTACAGTTCGTGTACAAGAGGTCTGAGGTTCGAACCTCGCCTCTCGTTTATTTTTATTATGTTCGTTTATGACATAATAAGTATAAAATTTGTACACATTATATTAAGCACAGCTTGTGCTCCAGTGGTTGGGGGGCAAAGGTTTCGTGCGGCAGGTTGAGGTTTCGAACCTTGCCTTCCCCGTTATTTTATTTATGTCACTTATGACATAATAAATATAACACGTGAGCATATATTAATGAAGGCAGCTCTTGCTTCAGTGGTTGGGAGCAAAACCTTCGTGTTTGAGGTCGGGAGTTCGAACCCTACCTCTTACAAATATTTTTGGGTCTCGTATATGCTTGATATACGGATGTATATACGGTATGTACGGTATACATACGTATATACGGTCTGTACAGTATGCATACGTATATACAGTTGTACGGTATGCATACGTATACACGATCTGTACGGTATGTATACGTATATACGGTATGTACAATTTCATACCGTAGCCGAGCTGGAAGTTGGTGGGCCGATTGGTAGGTCCAAATAGTAAGCCCAATTGTTCGGCCCGAATAGTAGGCCCAAATGTTAAACCCAAAGTGGTTTGGGCCGGTTCGAAATGTGGATGGTCCGATTTCTTCAGGCCCAATTGGCCAGCCCTAGTGCTTAGCCCAAGGATTGAGCAAGCCCAAGTCATCATCATTGGGTGACATACTTAATTGGCGTGCTTTTGGGGATGATTTGTTTTGAGTGATGCATCTCTATGGTTGTGAAGAGTGGTGCATGCTTAAGTTTTACTATGGAGATTTACCGTGATGCTAATTGAGTAGCGAAACACTTTGTGAGAGTGTTTACTGTGCTTGTATGCCAGCACAGAGTGATGATCTATGTGAAGATCTATGTGATGATCTATGTGAAGATCTATGTGAGGATCTATGAGATGATCCATGTGATGATTTTGTGTAATTGATGTGGATTGATGTTGAACAGTTGTGTTGTGCGTTTACGTTTGTGATGAAAGGATTTAGTGGCCATAGGAATGTATTTTTATACAAAGGGTTGAGGCTCTGTAGATTACTACAGATTTGGAAAAGATGGAGATTCTATGGTTAGGTCAACCTTAATCGAGAGGAATTGACTTACGCTCAAATTTCGGGACGAAATTTCTTTAAGGAGGGTAGATTGTAATACCCGAAAAAATCCAAATTAAATTCCGTGGATTTTTAGAAATGATTTCACGATAGTAGGAGCGAGTACGAAGCTTGGAGAAGTCGTGGAATTAGTTCGAACGATTTTATTTTCGAAAACGAACGTTTTTAGGGGGTCAACAAAGTTGACTTTTTATACGTTCAAAATTTGGGAAAACTTCCTTCATGAAAGTTGTAGAGCTCGTCGATACGAGTTCGTGGACATGTGGAACGCAATATTCGGAGTTCGTATGATTAAGTTATGAATATTTTAAAATTGGGTTTTTTCTATAAATAGAGAAATTTTCCAAATTCTTTCATTAAGGACGAAACTTTTCCCTTTTTGCTAAATAGTCCCTCCGGTTCTCTCTCTCTCTCGATCGAAAACCCTCAGACCCGGAACTATTCGACTGACCCGACCCGGACCCATCTCCGGCCTCCGGCGTCCTCCGGCCACGACCCGGCCCTCCTTGTGATCACCGCAAGCCGCCCAGTCGCCTGGTGCCACTTTCTTGCACCGCCGTTGCCCCCAAACCTGGATCGAAGCGACCCCAGGCGAAGTAACCGACCCGACCGGATCTCATCGACGCCGGCGTTGCACGGGCCGATCCTCCCCATTTTCGTGATCTCCTCCTTCCCCTGATCATCCTCATATCCTCCTTGCTTGACGATTTGGAGTGTGGAGTGAAAGATCACGAGTTGAAGATTTCGACGTCCCTGATTCAATCTGGAATCTGATCAGACGCACGAGATTAATCCAACTTCAACGCTTGATCTAGGACGATCTAGGCCGAACCAGGCTTAGCTCCAGGTATGAAAGTCGACCACCCTTTCATTTTGAACCAGTTTGTAGTTGGTCACTTTGCCATCTGAGGTGGTTGACCGGCGTTGACCGCCGCGTTGACCGCCCACTGACCACCGTTTGTGGCGGCGCATCAGACCATATTTCGAGTTTTCATTATCTAGGCGATGATCTATGCATCCATACGAGCGTTTTGATATATAACATGGTCATGTTAGAAAAAGTTGATAAATAGTGGATTTACGTTTTGACGTTACTATTTAACGTTTTTACGTTTATCTTCGGGTTACGATCTGTGAAGATCTGACCATCGGTTTTGCTTCAATTTTGGATATGTTGATCGTATGACTGTCCCGGTGACCTTGTGAGGTCACGGGCGAAGATCCGACCGTTGGATCTTCGTATAATTGAGAAATAGTGATTCGGAAGGCGATTCGTGAGAATCTGACCGTCGGATTTTCATATAATTTTGTGGAGATGTTAGTAAAGGCGATTCAGGAAGATCTGACCGTTGGATCTTCGTGATAATTTTGGAGGATGATCCTAAAGGCGATCCGTGAGGATCCGACCGTTGGATCATCATTAAATTCAGATCCGACCGTTGGATCATCGTTTAATTTGAATCTGAGCGTTGGATCGTCGTTTAATTACATATTTGAGTTGTTGGCTAAGTCAAGATCATTATTGGACTAGGTGATTGACGGTTTGAGTTGGTGGACGATTGTGGATCGTATTTTGAGCTGAATTGAAGACGCAGCGGGATTATCGAGGTGAGTAAACCTCACGTGGTTCATATTACGAACCCAATACAATTAATTGCTTTATTTTGTTGCAATCATATGAACTATTGTTGGTGTTACTAGACATTCCTGTGTGAATGTCTGTATATATATTATTACGTGAAATAATATGTATTGTTGGAGTTGTGTTGAGTTATTGTTGAGAAACAATATATTGTGAGAGATATTGAGTTTATTGTTGAGAAACAATATATTGTGAGAGGTGTTGAGTTTTATTGTTGAGGAACAATAAATTGTTGTGATCTGTGGAGATCACTAGGTCACGAGGTGACCATGGCATCTATTAGTGAATCACGCTCTCGTACCGGGCTGGTGGTTATTAATAGTATTAAATCGTAATCACGTCTGTGGCCGGACGAGTGGTTACGTTCAGTTAGAGCTCTAGTCTGTCTGCCAAATGTGGAGTGAACTTATGAGTGAAATTGAGAGTAACTCATAAGTGTCAATATATATATGGTAACCTTATGAGGGAAATTGAGAGTAACTCATAAGGGTCTATATATATATATGAGTCTGTCTACCAAATGTTGGGAAATCTTATGAGCGAATTTGAGAGTAACTCATAAGTGTCTATATATATATATGAGAGTGAGTGATCTTATGAGCTAAATTGAGAGTAACTCATAAGTGTCTATATATATATATGAGAGTGAGTGATCTTATGAGCTAAATTGAGAGTAACTCATAAGTGTCTATATATATATATGAGAGTGAGAAAGTAACGTGGGTTTGTGGTAGTCTTGAAATCTAATAAATCAACAGTTCTTTCTTGTTTACTCATACTGGCTGTAAAAAGCTTACCGGGTTTTGTGTTGTTGCAACTCCCGGTACACTATTCAAATTGTGTAGCGGGTAATCCTACAGGACAGGAGAACCAGGATGGTGATCGTGCGGTTAGAGCAATTGTTAGAGTTTTACAACAATTGTAAGTTGTGAGGTGTGTTATGCTCATTTGAGCTTTATAATATATTGTGAGAGTGAATTGTAATAATGAACTCGAAGTTTCGAGATTTGGTTTTTTGTAATTGTAATTATTCAGGTTTCGGATTTGAATTTATTATTCAAAATTCGGGGCGTGACAAATATTGTAAAGCTCTAAATGAGCATAACACACCTCACCGGCTCACAAAGCAATTCAGATTGACACAATTGCAGCTACTCTACGCAGCTCGATCTCCGTCCTGATTCTCTTGACCTGTAGGATTACCCGCTACACAATTTGAATAGTGTACCGGGATTGCAACAACACAAACCCGGTAAGCTTTTGACAGCCCGTATGAGTAAACAAGGAATTGCACGACTTTAAAGAACAAATCAATTTAAGTGATTCTTAGTATAAAAATTGAAGTGCACAACGTCACTTCAAACATCAATCAACTCACATCTCACCATGACCATCCAAACAACTAAACTTTCCCTTTCCAATATATACTCAAGGGTATATGATAGTTATAAAAACCCCTCCACGCAGCATGTCATACTCAAAGACACATAAAAACTTGAGGTTATCCCTCAAACAGTATGATGGCAGACAGACTAGAGCTCTAACTGAATCGTAACCTGTCACCTTGGCCAAGGTTCAATCTTACGATAATACGTGTCATAATCATCGACACACGATGAAGACACCTGCCACTATCATCGACGCACGATGAAAACACTTGCCACAATCATCGACACACGATGAAAATACTTGGCACTTTCATCGACACACGATGAGAACACTTGCCACAATCATCGACACACGATGAAAATACTGGGCACTTTCATCGACACACAATGAGAACACTTGCCACAATCATCGACACACGATGAGAATACTTGGCACCATCATTGACACACGATGAGAACACTTGACACTAACATATAATTTGTCTACACATTTCAACTATCGCACTTTACTCAACTACTCTTTATCACGAACAACTCAATACATCACACAATGTCATAACTTTCAATATATATTTCACGTAAATATATATATATATATATATATATATACGTAATCACCTACACAAGAGTGACTACTAATACCATCTATAGTTCACATGCAATAAAAACAAGAAATTCATTTTTATACTTAAATTCATTTTCCTTACCTGTGAGTAGTAGCCCTATGAACCGTAGTCGATCAAGTTCATATTATTTCAAAACAAATCTTTATTTTCTTAAAACAATTTTCCACACCTTTATAATTCAATATAAATCACTAAATTTCGGTTCATGAAGGAACCATGTGCGATTTTACTCACCTCTAATCCAGCTGCATCTTCTTAACAGCTCAACAACAATTTCACAAATTGTCCGCCAAATCGATCCGTCAATCACCTAATCCAACACGATCTTAACTTAGCAATTTATTCAAAAACCACACAAATACAACAATCCAACGGTCGGATTCTAAATTAATGATGATCCAACGGTCGGATCGAAATTATACGATGATCCAACGGTCGGATCCTCACGGATCGCCCTCAGGATCATCCTCCAAAATTATCACGAAGATCCAACGGTTGGATCTTCCTGAATCGTCCTTACAAACATCTCCACAAATTTATACGAAAATCCGACGGACGGATTCTCACGAATCGCCTCGCTAATCACTGTTTTGCATTTATACGAAGATCCAACGGTCGGATCTTCGCCCATGACCACACAAAGTCACTGGGACAGTCATAAGATCATCATATCAAAACTACAAGTCCATCTGACGGTCCTAACTTCACAGATCACAAATCTAACGATCGAAATCGATCGAAACTTAAAAATTCATAACTTAATCATACGATATCCAAAAATTGCGTATAATATATCGAAATGATCGTATTGAAATATAGAATCTAAAAATGCACAGAAACTATATTTTTGACCCCCGGAGGTGGCCGGAAAAGGGACGCCGGAGTTAGGGCAGAGCCGCCGCCGACCACCGCCAATGGTGTCGGGGCCGGGCTGCTCCTCTTCCTCTCATCATGCTTAACAACTTTCATAACTATCATGTAAGCTGAAAATGATCGGAAGTGGTTGAAATTACCTAAAACAGTCGAGGTGGCCGGAAAATTTCTAGAATCCGGCGAAATTTGCAGAATCCGGTAAGGCTTGATTTCGACGTCAAAACTTCAATTTCAGGCTTCGATCCCTTCTAGAGAGTTGTTAAGAACATCAAGGAGAACTCACTGGTTCAAGAATCAATCAAAACGATGCACTACAGCTCGAGATATACCGATCGAAAGATTTTCGTTTCGGATTGAAAACTTACCGAGCTCCGACGAACGTGAAACCGGTCACTCTAGGTGCAATCCTCCTAGTATGATGATCAGCAGGTTGAGGGGAGTTCATGGAGCCAAGGATCGGAAGTTTTGGTGGCCGGAGCTAGGAGAAAACCGGCGTTGACCAAAATCGAGCTTAAATCGAAACCGGGCCGCCGCAGCCGCTAGGGGCCGTGCCGCCGTGCAAGGCTGCCACAGACAGGTGCGCAAGGACCATACGAAGCCAATGGAAGAAGTTTGGTGAGGATCGGTGGCCGGAGGAGGAAGATATGGCCAAACGAAAATCGGAGGCGATTTCCGGCGGGGACGAGGGCTGCAGCAGCTTTTTTCTATTTTTGTAAATTCTGAAACTATTTTCGGAAATTTCCGAAAATGGAAGCTTTATACTAAATTGGAAACTTTTTCAAAAAATCATAACTAATTCATACGAACTCCGATTTTTGCGTTCCGCATATGCCCGCGATCGTATCGACGAGCTCTACAACTTTCATGAAGGAAGTTTTCCCACATTTTGAACGTATAAAAAGTCAACTTTCGCGAGCCCCTAAATAACGTTCGTTTTCGAAAATTAATCGTTCGAACTAATTCCACAACTTCTCCAAGCCTCGTACTCGCTCCCACTATCGTGAAATCAATTCTAAAAATCCACGGAATTTAATTTAGATTTTTCGGGGTATTACAAAATCACTTTACACCATGAAAATTAGGGGCCTTGATTAGTTGATTCTGCAAATTCAGTTGAGTACCTATAGCTGCAAAAAAGAAGAAGATAGAAACAAAGTTATAAAACATACAAACATCAAACATAAATATAACAGTTCACAAAAACATTTTCATCATATAACATATAACATTTTCATCATCTAAATTTGCAAAAAGACAGACCTCTTCCTCCAAACCGACCATTAGGAGCTGCTCCAAAATTACTCCAGGTTTAAGCCTCCCTCGATTAGCAGATAAATGCAACAAGGAGTTAGTAGGAAGGGTTCGGCATCAGGCTTGGAAAGTTTTTATCATCCTCTAAATGCAAAATGACATGTGTTCCTAATAGCTTTCTGTTTCTGTCAAATGCACCTATCATCAACCTAACGAGGATATTATTCCTAAAATTTCATAAAAATGGAATCTTTCACTATATTTCATGCTTTTTCCTAAGCACACATTTGGCAACAGACACAAACCAACTTCAACTTCTTCTACAGAAGTTCAAAACTTCAAATATCTTAGAAAACCACAACACAGGTCTATCATAAAACTAAAAAATCCACAACCTTTCTCACAAATTCAAAAATTTTGATGCATTACAAAGCAGGAAACGAAAAAAAATAAAAGAAAGCTTTACCAACAAAAAAAAAGCACATACCCAGAGCTGAGGCTTCACTCATCTGAGAGCTCCTCACGTCTCTCCTTCTCCATCAGCCTAAAACAACCAACATCAAAAAGAGCACATAAAATTAGTAAAACTATTAGAGAATCCATAAACAACCGGGTGCTCAAGCAAAAATCCAAAAGGGTATTCCAATTCACAACACCCACCAAGCAGAATCAAGAAAAACAAATCCTGAATCTAGAATTGAATCAAAAAGATTAAGTCTTTGGATATCAAACTGGTATAAAGGGGACAAAAAAACACAAAAAACCCAGAAAAAAGAAACGTATTACTAGCATCTTCATGAGTCAAACAAAGATCTGAGCAGCAGCACTGACCAAAAAGAGAGTACGAGGACATGAATTGATACGAGATTTTCTGGGTTTGATTCAAATCGAACTTCAAAGGAGAGGTCCAGAGGCGGAGAGTTCTGGGTTTGAATCGAAAGAACTTCAAAGGAGAGGTCGAGAGGGTCCAGAGGCGGAGATTTCTGGGTTTGAATCGAAACGAGAAGCAGAGAGAGGGCGGAGCCGCGGAGAGGCGGAGAGTTTGCGATGACGGAGAGATGGGATTTGGCGGAAGATGGGATTTGCGATGACGGAGAGGTCGGGAGGACAAGAGAGACGAAGAGATCGGCCTCCATTTTGAGAGAGTTTTTTTTTCTTTTTGAGCAGAGGGCAACTGTCGTGGTTTTCATACCACGGGAAGAATTGAAGAAACGCGACGGCATGTCTTTTACAGTCGCAAACTCTTAGTATTTTACTACGGCTAACTCTTGCCGAAGTAAACCATTGAGTTTGCCATGCCCAGTGGCGACGGCAGTTGTTACCGTCGCAAATATTTTGCACAATCGCGACCCCTCAGTTTTTGCCGTCGCAAAAGAGGAGGCATTGGCGACGGCAATTGAAGGCCGACGCAAATTGGTGAAGCTAAAACAATTCTTTTTTGTAGTGCCTCTATCCACATTATCGCCACTTTGGCCCTACAATTCTCTCACCACCTATTTCACCACTTTGGATTACACCACTTTGGTCTACAATTCTCTCACCACCTATTCCACCACTTTGGTCTACAATTCTCTCACCACCTATTTCACCACTTTGGATTACACCACTTTGGTCTACAATTCTCTCACCACCTATTTCACCACTTTGGATTACACCACTTTGGTCTACAATTATCACCACACGGGGAGTATATCACCACACAGGTACTCCCACATGTCACCACACGGGGAGTATTTCACCACACAGGTACTCCCACATATCACCACACGGGGAGTATTTCACCACACAGGTACTCCCACATGTCACCACACGGGTACTCCCAAAATCAGTCACTAAAATCACCAACTCTAAATCACCAATGATTAATACGGGATCTAAACTCACATCTTTCTTCTTAAAACCCCGAAAGCGTATTTATACAAACACAGTGACTGACAGACTAGAGCTCTAACCGTATTGTAGTCCATCATCACTGATTAGAGCATCCTATACCCTCATACTGGTCACTACATCGACCCTAAATCCAAAATCGAGTACAACTATATTCTTTCACACAATATGATCAATAATTCCATGATACGTACTATTATTGTGTAAATATGTACTCAAAATACAACTCCAAAATCACCAATCCATTCTCAATCATATCAACACACCAATCACACGTCAACCAATATATATATTCCACGTAAATATATATATACGTAATCATCCGCTCAGGGATGACCACTAATACCAACTATAAACCACACATAGTGAAAACCGAGAAATTCACTTTTATAGTTTAAAATACCTTTTACCTACCTATGGATCGTAGAAGATCGAGCCCATGTATTTTAAAACAAATATTCATTTTCGTCAAACATTTTCAATCCATTACGATTTAAGTAAGGTAATTTTGGTTCGTAATAAGAACCATGTGAGGTTTACTCACCTCGATATTCCCGCTGCGTCTTCAATTCAACACAATACACACCGAAATCGTTCACCCAAGGGAGACCGTCAATCACCTAATCACACATGACCTTATTTTAGCCAATAACTCAAAAACATACTCAACGACAATCCAACGGTCGGATCGAAATTAAATGATGATCCAACGGTCGGATCCTCACGGATCGCCTTTAGGATCACCCTCCAAAAATCATCACGAAGATCCAACGGTCGGATCTTCCTGAATCGTCCTTACTAACATCTTCACAAATTTATACGAAAATCCGACGGACGGATTCTCACGAATCGCCTCCCTAATCACTGTTTTGCATTTATACGAAGATCCAACGGTCGGATCTTCGCCCATGACCACACAAAGCCACTGGGACAGTCATAAGATCAACATATCAAAACTACAAGTCCATCTGACGGTCCTAACTTCACATATCACAAATCTAACGATCGAAATCGATCGAAACTTAAAAATTCATAACTTCATCATACGATATCCAAAAATTGCGTATAATATATCAAAATGATCGTATTGAAATATAGAATCTGAAAATGTACAGAAACCATATTTTTGATCCCCGGAGGTGGCCGGAAAGGGCCGCCGGAGTTAGTGGCAGAGCCGCCGCCGACCACCACCAATGGTGTCGGGGCCGGGCTGCTCCTCTTCATCTTATCATGCTTAACAAAAAACTCTAAAGGCTTGCTAACAGAAAACGTCAAGAAGAGGTCGAAAATTACCAAACTCAGTCACGGTGGCCGGAATTTTTCCAGAATCCGGCGTGAGCTCCGATCAGCGTGAAAACGTCCACCACTCGCTCCTATTCCTTCTGGAGACTGGTTCAGAAACTCAAGGCGAGTTCATCAAGCCAAGGATCACAAAGAAAGGTGGCCGGAAACTCAAGATATCGGCGTTGACTCAAAATCGAACTCAAATCGGTTTCGAGGTCCTCCGCCGCGTAGCCGCCGTTTGGGGAGGAACGGAGACCACCAGTCCACTCTTGGGGAGGAGGTGAACTGATCTGGGCTTTGTTTCACGTCAAAAGCTCGCCTGAGGAGGGAGAAATCACCCGGAGAAATTGGAGGCGATTTCCGGCCGAGAGAGGGAGGGAGACTCCGGTTTCCAAAATTGGAAACTGATTTTTTTTATTTTTGGAAATTTCCAAAAATGGAAGCTTTATACCAAATTGGAAGGTTTTTCCGAAGCCCATAACGTTTTCATACGAACTCCGATTCTAGCATTCCACATGTCCACGAACTCGTATCGACGCGCTCTATAACTTTCACGAAGGAAGTTTTCCCAAATTTTGAACGTATAAAAAGTCAACTTTCGAGAGCCCCTAAATAACGTTCGTTTTCGAATAAAACTTGTTTGAACTAATTCCACCACTCCTCCGAGCTTCGTACTTTCTCCCATGACCACAAAATCATTTCCAAAATGTCATCGGAAATTAACTTGAATTTTCGGGGTATTACAGGAATCAACTTAGTAACTGATCCAAAAACAGTGCAGCTAATCTCTACTATTGTAATGTAAATGCAAAATATTGATATTGAACGAAAGTGTTTTACAGGCTGACAGAGAAAGAAAGAAAAAAACACAATAAACTGATATTGAACAAAAGTGTAAATAGCAGAACTACAGAAACTTTTTAACCGATGCTACATGTAGTTTTCTAATTGTGTTGATTTTAAGAGCAATATGCATTTTTAATATGTTTTGTTTTTAAAGAAAACAAAATCCAAAGTTCATAGATTCAAAAAAAAAATTGATGAACCTGGTTAAAGATCACTTGCACAACGGCAGTTAAAAGGTAAACAAACAAAGTGAGACAGAATCTTGAACATAAGATCAAATTCAACTTGAACAAACTATTGGGGGATTAACAATCAAAATATAGGAGGTGTAGTTTTCCAAAAAAAAACAATAAAAGAAAACAGTTTAAAAGCTATAAAGAATAAAGAGAACTGGATAGAGTGGTTCAAAATACAAACAAATATTTAAGAGTTTGAAGTATAGTTTTCGATTGACAGAAGAAATATATTTTAAACTAAATCAAGTTAGCAGAATATTATAAAGTATAGCTGTAGATAAAGAAACGCTTTGTTTAAAAGACAATCATATACCACTTGTAGCAAATATTAATGCTTGTTTTTTGCACATTCACATCAATTGTTATTCAATTTTTTTTTCCATTTGTAATATAAAGTGATATTGATAGAAACAAAAACATAATATAAAGTGAAGTAGATTGAAATATAAACCTCCATAGAGCAAAATAACTGATCAACAGCCCCCTAACCAGAGAAATTGAAAAACAACAAAAGATACAGCCAAAACAGGTCTCAGGTTAAGGTTGCATCTGAAGGTTTAAATGATTTTGTTTGTTTTGCCATTAATCGAGGATAATAGGATTCTCATTTAGCTGCCAATAGGATTCTCATATTGGAAACTAACTTGGTGCAATGGGATTCTGATTTAGCTGTTAATGTAATTTCATATCTATTTATACTTTGACCTTTTCATATTCACAACCACACTAAATTTGAAACAGAGCAATCCACTAATGAACAATGCTGTTAACAGTGAAGCCAATAGTAAATCATATGGGAACAAATATAGTGATTGATCTAAAGATAGTGCAGCTAACTTCTATGAATGTAATGTAATCTTGTTTTCAGAGTTTTACTCACCTTCAAAAGGTAGATGGCCGGATCAGTTTTAGGAAGCCTCTTAACAACTGCCTTTTGATGAGCTAAGTTTATTTTGATAATGTGCACACAGTATCTCCGCTGCGAGGAAAGACAAAATACATGAGTAATTCAGAATTTCAGATGATAGCTATGTTGTTTCAATTTTACCAAATTAATATTCAATTTTTATTTCAATTATAACAGGGACATTGATAATTTGCATTAGACCTTTAGATGATTATAGGTCTGCGGTTTATGGTCAAAAGAGGAGATTTTAGTTATACTGCAGTGATGAAGTACAACTGTGGAAAGAGATTATCAATTGAATCAAATTATTACAGTAATATTGAAAAAAAAGCAGTTATTATATGACAATTTTACGATGTAAAATTTGTCCCTAGTATGAATCCTATTGGACCAGGTTAGTGCCTCTGTAATAGTTTTTTGATCATTCCTTTTCAGTTGCTTTGTTTGAAGAAGAGATATACAAACTTGTATGACAATTTCAACAAAGGCATACATGAATGTCTCTGCTCTGATTCCTAAACTGATCAAAACTTAAATTCACTGTATATAGTGTATTTAGTAGGAAACAACGGAAACTTTTGAATTCAGTTAGTTAATGAAGCTATGGATTATTACATATGATTAGTTGACCTGACACATTGAAAAACTTACCGAAACAATATAAGGTATGAATTTTAGTGAACTTTTATGATGAAAATTTAAAATTCTGAATCATATCAAAGACTGCACACACAAAACTTTAGATTAGATGTTACAAATGGATTATATCTATTGTCAATAATTAAATCTGGTTATAAAAAGTTTGCTTTTTTAAGTTATTCAAAGGGAACAGAAAATGAAATCAGATTTTGGATATGAATAATTTGATCGGATGATGTTTAATTAACATAAGAGAGAAACAACAGAACAGAAGCTTCCGTTTTGACCAATTTCAAATTTCAGAAATCAATCATTATCCAGGTAAAGAGATTCAGCTCGTTCTAATCGGTGTTATAAAAAGAAGAAGACGATGATGGAACTGGAAATAAGAAGAGGAGGGAGGAGGCTGGAGGAGGAAAGAAAGTGAAAGAAAAAAACCGATGAATAGTCATATTTAGGGGGAAGTCTAAGGTATGTTGATGTTTGTCATACATCAACTTTTTAATAAATATATATTAAATTAAATTAGTTGGTGAAACCTGTTGTACAGGTCAACAGGTTATCCACTTATAATTTGACATGTGTGCTTTAAAAAAAAATTACCATACTAAGTACTCATTTATTGTTTTATACGTAAATCGTTCAAAAATTTGTAATGAAGATCATAAATATAGTAATTACTTTGATTACAACTATAATTATCACTAAATAGGTCCAATGTGGTCGTTTATTGTAAAATGTCTCATAGATGATATAATTTACAAAAGAAATGACTCTAGTTACAAAAAGAACAACTGGATTACAAGAATAAGGACTTGAAAAGTTTTAGGTCTAATATGATTATTTACCATATAAACAAAACATTTGTTGTAGCATTGGTAAAGTGATCCTTTTTTTTGTAAATGAAATCATATTTGTAGTAATTATCATAAAAACAACCATAATTACCACTTTATACCTCAATTGTTGTAATTTATAGTAAAATGCATTGTCAAACGAGTAATTATCTCAGGGATGATGAGATTTACACAAGAAAAGTATTAATTACAAAATAGAGAACTTTAATATACAATTAAGGACTCGCGCCTCATTTACAATATAAACATAAAGTTTTACCACTTTGATAGCAATTCGTTGTCACGTTAGTAAAATGGTTCTCAGACTTGTAATATAAAAAATTACCACAAATAAGAGCTTGACTACTACTTCTACAACAATTCGTTGTCTCATCGGTCAAATGGTTCTCAGACTTGTAATATTGAAGAATTACCACAAATACAACTTTGGTTATTACTTTGGACCTCAATTGCTGTAAAATCTAGAAAAAACATTGTCAAATAAGTAAATACTCTTATAGGACAGTAGTTACAACATAGACAAACTTATTACACCATAAAAGACTCACCGCAAATTTACTTAAATATATGAAGTTTTACCATTATAGCAACACATTCGCTGTTTTATTAGTAAAGTGGTTCTGAAAACTTGTAATAGTGAAGTATTAACACTTATTACAACTAAATTACCACTATTTACCACAATTTGTTGTTTTATTGGTAAAACGGTTCTTAAACTTGTTATATTGAAATATTAACACTAATTACAACTTGACTACCACTTTTTACAATAATTCGTTATATCATCAATTTTATGACTTAGGCTTGGAACATCGAAGCATTATCAAAATTACAACCTTAATTACTACTATTGATCTCTATTATCGTAAAATCAAAAGAGAATATATATTTTTTTTTTGAACTGAGGACGGGTCTTCTCTATCTGCCTTTCTTTTCCTCTCTGTTTCTTCCTTCTTCCTTGGTCCTTCTTCCTTCTTGGTCCATTGTTGAAATTCTAGCGTATCAGAGTCATGGCGGCTTGACCATCGCTCCGCTATCACTTCTCCATTGTAATTCTCTCCATCCTTAGTTTCTCTTGTGTTTGAATTTATAGAAATCTAATCGAATAAGCCTCAAAACCCCCAAACCCTAAAATTTTCAATCTCTCTTAGTCTTCCTTGGAGCCAGAAGACGACTAATCCGAACTCCAATTCCAATTCCAATGATGTCCAATCCGTTGGGGTTTCGTCGCCGCCGCTTGAGCCCTAGGTTGCCGTCAATTCAACCAACAGGCCTTGATCACTACTAGAATAAAGCCATCAGAAATCGGCTAAAAATCAATGAGAAACAAAATCAAGACCGATGTCTTAATGGGTGATGAGAAAGGTCCAGAAAATCAAGACATCGGTTTTTAGCCGATGTCCAAAATAATTATACACATCGGTTTCTTATCAGAATTCGATGTCTAAACTGAGTCTGGACATCAGTTGATTTGTAAAAAACAGATTTAATTTCTTATTATGACATCATTTCCGTCAAGTTTTTGATTTCTTTATCCATATTTGACATGCGTTTTAAGTAGAACCGATGTCTCTATCTTTCTGTAACATCAGTTTTGTTTTTTCAAGTGGTTTGTTTATCATTCTTTTACGTCAGTTTTGAGTCTAAAAGTGATTTGTTTCTCTATATACACATACATCAGTTCATTCATAGATAAGTTGTAGAAATCATCAAAATGAGAATACAAATAGTAAGCTCCATAAGAAAATTACTATTGATAAAAAGAGAGTACGTATAATTTGTAGGGAGAAGGGGACATAAGGCCTAAACTTCTCCAAATACAACAAAAGAAAAGAGCAATGAGAAATACAACGTCCTTATAAAACTATGATAACAACAGTAAAGTAAATTACCGAAAATGAAGCGGTCAAGACTACTCTGATTGGCTAAGTATTCATAGCCCAGAAGGCTTTCAGGTTTTGAGCAACTTCAACCCAACAATCTAACCAAATTTTGTGTTCCACAGTGCTTGTAATGTTGATTTCATTATAGAAATTTTCTGCTCTATGCCTATTGTTAAAGAAAAACCTCTTCACTGCAATCTCTCTCCCATCAGGCAAAACTCCCTGCAAAGATGAAATTAACCAATTAGTTTCTGCAATCATAATAACACGTTCAGTTCCAGTTCAAAGCATATGGAGAAAAGCTACCCTTATAAACTATTCTGAAACCTCATTGTTCAAGCTTATTGTCATTACCAAAAGATTATGTGGTCTTTTCAATTGTAGAGTACTTAAAGTTTAAGCTATCGTCATTGAGGGTTTATGTCATCTTTTCTGCATCATTGAAACCTAAGAAAAGAACCCATGAAAAAATACATTATGAAAACATTGGAGAATTACTGCTAGTTGCTCATGAGGGGATGGGGTTGGGTATTAACCTTATTCATATTGAACCGTAGGAGAAAAGGATTTTACCTTTTCTTTTCTGTTGTATATATCTGTGCTTCCAGATATAAAATCCAATTACTCCTCCAACTACCAAAATAACTCTTCCAAATATCAAGTAGAATATGCAAAAGAAAGGGAATTAAAAAACAAAACAACTAAAATCAGAACTGCCCAACGAAACTCGGGCTTTGATTTTAATATCTCAATTCTCAACACTAATTATATGGTTGGTCATGTATCACGATAAAGACCCCTGCATAATTATATCTTTGGCTGAGCTAATACCTATTGTACATGCATCAATAATTGTTATACGTTGTAAAACAAGTTTTTCCTATATGCCAAATATCAAAGACCATGATTAATCATTCACCACTTCACGTCCAGCTCTTCTACCTACCTAGTTCCAGCAACTAATACTTAACCAGATTGATAGTATTGCTAAGATGCAGTCTTTAAAATTACTTTCAACCCTGACACCTAGCCAACTAATGTCGCTCTAACTTCTAAATATAAAATTGATTTAATAGTTCTACTTTTCTTGCCACATCGTTCACCATATCTACACTAATTCTATGGACATGAAAGAAACAATAAAAGGTAATTGCATTTGACAGAATCAAGATTCAAGAAAAGCAAGAATCTTACTTCAAAAGTATGTGATGACACCCGAAAAGAAAAGTCCTTTGGAAGTAATCAAGAGTCCAAGATGGTCCAACCTGCAAGAACTCATTGTAAG
This sequence comes from Rosa rugosa, assembly GCF_958449725.1. Lineage (NCBI taxonomy): Eukaryota > Viridiplantae > Streptophyta > Magnoliopsida > Rosales > Rosaceae > Rosa > Rosa rugosa. The sequence goes on from NC_084825.1 coordinate 21,961,777, forward strand.
AATCATAATCAAGAAATCATGACCTCAAAATAAAGCGAGGGGGTCTTCGTCAAAGCTCTGATATATGACATGGTTGAAGAGAGAGAGATTTGGGTTCGGGAAAGAGGTGAAGACATGGTGGGTGTAGCGAGGGGAAGAGGAGAGAGAGAGAGAGGCGCAGAGAGAGATGACAGTGGAGGCTAAGGAGGCGTTGTGGTGGAGATTGGACTGGAGAATGTGGTCGTAGAATTACAACTAATCATGTTGCAGGAAGTAAAAACAAATATGGTACCAGAAAACTTATGAGTATTGGGAGACCTATCCTTCCTCAACGCACTTCTTCATTCCTCCAGTCTTCTCCTTTTCAACTTAGGGTTTTATCAGAGCAAACGGAAAATTTGTACCAGAAGAAATTGAACGACTTCTTACCTGCCCTTTCAATTTAGGGTTTTCTGAGAAAGTCTCAAATTTTATGGTTGATATGTAATTTAGAATTTTGCAAAAAAAAAAAAAAATGTTGATATAGGCTAACGGGTAAGCAGGTTACCATTATTGAATATTCTGAACCGTTACATATATTCTCAGTTTAATTATATCTGATGGTCTAAAATATTCAAAAAAGTTCATGTATGACATACATTAACATACACTAGAATTTTAGTTAGCGGACACCATGCACGGTGCAATGGTACGTTTTTCTCCGCATAAAAAGTGACCAAGGTTTGATTCTCCTTTACAATATCATTTTTTTTTTTTTTTGAGAAAGAAATTGCATATTAATATCATTTTTTGTTTGAGTATTTTTATTGGAACCTCTTAATTAACTCATTTTACCTTTTATGCTTTTTACATCTCCTATCAAAATTTTAAGTATTAAATTTATCACTAAACTTAAAAAAAATTTCTCAAATAATTAACCTCATTCATACATTCATATAATTTGCAAACAAACTACAATCTTTAAAATAAAAAAAACTTAGTCATTTCAATGCTAGATCCTTTTTTTTTTTTTTTTTGTGCCAAATATAATGGATATGTTTAAGGATATCTCTATTTGTGTTTGGCCCAAACTCTAGGTTACTTGACCTAGTGGTAATAGGATTGAATTAGAAGGATCTAGATTCCTATTCAATGTACGATTACTTTCCTTATATGATTGAGATTCTATACATTGTAATCCTCTATATAAAGAGGCCCCTATTATCAATGAGAATACACAGCAAATTCCTCTCAATTCTTGTTTCCCTAAAACACGTTATCAGCATGAAGCCCTAACCCTGAAACAAATAGCCAAACTCTCATTCAAGAAGCTAAAAACCTTGAATCCGAATTCAAAACCTTGGAGCATTTTCTGCCTCCACCTCACACCTTGAAGAACTTGATCCCAGGAGTCCAGAACCGGTAACCCCACCCCCAAGAACCGGCCGGAAATCCACTGAACCGACCACAGGAAGCTCCATACAACTTGCGTAAATATTTCACCGGTTCACCACCTTCTGGACTTCCAATTGCTACAAAATTTTTCCAGCAGTAACATATCAAACCCAGAAATCCAGAACAGGAAGAAATTCCCTGAAAACCGACCTAAAACTAGCTGAACCGGCCGACTAAAGATCCGGCAGAAAAACCGGCAAAAGGAAAGAAAAGAAAAAGAAAAACCGGCAGAAGGGGAAGAGGCAGCCCAAGCCACAGCCCACTGACGCAAGCCCCGTCAGCAGCACAGTCAGCAAGTGGTCAGCAGCCACATCAGCACCGGTCAACTCAGGTCAACACCAGTTGACCGTTTCCGGTCAACTTTCTGGCCACTATTCCAGCCGCCGCCGGTGACTTTTCCGGCCACTATTCCGTCGACTTTTCCGGCAACTTTTTCCTACCAAAATTTCCGGCGACCTATTTCAAGGTATTTTTTACTAAACGTTCCCTTTTTTTTAGAGTTTTTTAATTCAATTTCTCTTGTTTTTCGGGGACTTGCAACCTCCCTTCTTTTACCCCCTCCCCTTTCTTCATTATAGGGGAGACCAAATTAAGCCGAACTGTGGGGGTTCGTGCTCACTCCCAGCTTAGAGCTTGTTGAGATCTCCAAACTTAGAGTTTATAGAGAATTTATGATCGACCACTTACATCATTGTTTCGATCTAATCAAATATCTCTTGGAATCGAATTTCTTGGAAGCGACTACGCTCGAAAATTCCTAATTTCTTGGAAGCGATTACGCTCAGAAATTTCATATGTTTTCGTGGTAGCCTATTTCGCTCCGAAACTAACCCTAATTTCTTGTTCTCTTTCAGGATGAAGACTTTGCTCCATTGGGAACAACTGGCTCTGGATATCACAGGTGGGTTCATGATATCCGCCAACATCTCAAGGCTGATGGAATCCTGGATATGATTCTCGAGCCTAGCCAGGACGTGCTAACTGTTGAGCAAGCTCAAGCTTTGGAAGCAAATGGAGCAGCCTTAGAGGCAAATAAGGCAAAAGTCATCATCCTAATGACTTGTCATATGGATGATTCACTCCAATACGAGTATATGAACGAAGAATACCCCAGAAGGCTGTGGTTCTCACTCGAAGAAAGATTTGGCAACGTCCGTGACTCCTTGCTTCCTAACCTAGAAGTGAGATGGCATAGCCTCCGCTTCTGTGATTTCAAGTCGGTTCTTGACTATAACTCGGAAGCACTTCGCATTAAATCCTTAATGGAATTCTGTGGTAAAGAGATCACAGATGCGATGTTGATTGAGAAGACTCTCTCTACCTTCCCCATCTCTGCATTGATGGTTGCTAAGAACTATCGAATCGATGTTAATGCAAGACGGATCACAAGGTTTCATGAGCTCATTGGGACTATGAATGTCGCTGAAAAGCATGACAATATCCTTGTGAAGAACTATAATTCGAGATCCGTGGAAACTGAGCATATTCCGGAATCCAATTATAGTCGCACCTCTAAGAGAGGGCGCCAAGAGCGAAACCCTAATCTTAGGGATACTTCTGGACATTCTGGTCCATGTAATCGCTCTACTTGGGAAGGTAACCACCAAAATAGGCGAACACGAAACCGAAGAGGTAAACGTGGAAAGAGAGAGGGAGGCAACGCCTCTGGCCATGTTGGTAGCGCCACCAACACTAAGAGCCATATAACTGACGCTCAAAGTGCCTCAATCAATGGAGTTCGAGCAAAGAGATGTATGTTCTCGATGTGGAGTGTCTGATCATTGGGCACACATTTGTAGAGCTCGTGAAGAACTTGTCACCGCCTACAAAGCATATTGTGAAGCAAGAAAAGCTCACTATGTGGAACAAGAAGATCAAGAAGATGATATAGAGTGAAGGGTTGAAGACTACAAATCTAGCTGGGATCAATAGCTCGCCAATTCTGTTTAAGTCTTTATTTTTCCAAGAGATGTAATAGGCAATTGCCATATACTTTGTAGTAAATGCCAATGGTTCAGTCTTTCTTCAAAGTAGGCTCACCCAAAGGAAGTGTGATGTCTAGGAAGGTTCTGAGATTAGTGGTACTTAAGCGAGCCTTGCTCCACCAACATCTCTCTACTCACCTGGTCACATTTATTTTGGAATTACCGAAACAAGTTAGACGACTACCATTGTTTTACATTAGCTAGCATTTGGATTAGATTCTCCTAATTGTTAAGAGACAATGATGTACTTTGTTGGCTTATGAATAAAATTTCGAGTTCTTTTCATTATGACTCAATTTTGATTCTGAGCATATGACTTTGTGACTACGATGGCTGGGCCATCAATATTAATTCAAGGATATGGAATAGCCCAAGTTCCCCTTACCAAAAAGGCACATTGATTACTGTCGCAAAAACTCTCTACGCTCCTAGGGCAAATCGCGCCTATGAGTAGCCAACGGATTTCATGCGAAAACGCATGTAGAGAACAGAAATGAGTTCCTTTGTAATACCTCTAATGATTGCAAACAAAGGAGCATCTTAGAGAAGTTTATGTGTCTCTCTAGTGGACTCTATGTCACTATTCGAGCTATTAATCCTATAAAAGTTATGAGAAAAGATCTCTTGGATTTCGACACATATTGGCTTTGTCACGACAGGATAGGTCATCCTGGTCATGATATGATGATCCGTCTACTAAAGACTTCACATGGACATCATTTCTTTCGAGCGAAACGAAGCATAAATCAAAAGTTGATTTCTGGACTAAGTGTGACCGACGCAGCTGCCTAGGGCACCGCCTCCGTCCACCACCGGCCTAGGGCTGGCACAGTCCCTATCCATAACACCATGGATAGCGTCCATCATGATGATGGCACCACAGGTGATGCTGCAATCACCAACTTGCTTCAAATAGAGTTTCAGACGCTCAGGCCTAACCAAAATACTCATTGGTTGCTTCTAAAGCCTCTCGCTCGTTTTACAAAACCCGTTCCTTAGGGAAATTAGGACTAATACCGTCCTATGCAAAGGAAATGAACATACTCATTCTATTCTTACATAGAATCCATGGGGATTCTGTGGATTGATTTAACCAACTTGCGGACGCTTAAATATTTCATGATGTTGGTTAAAATGCAAACACGCTGGTCACGTGTTCTGCCATTGTTCACTTGTAATGCTGCTTATGCTACACTCCTAGCACATATCATACAATAACGGGCTCAGTCCCCGCATCATCCTATTCAGTCAATTGGATTTGACTGTGCTAGAGAGTTTACATCGAAAGACTTTCGATGGTTATTGCAATGTGACTGATGTTTGACATCATATTTTCATGTACATACCCAAATGGTTTCACAGAAACGACTACGATGGTAGTCCGGACATTGGTAATGTGCACCAATCTCCTTATATCCACTTGGGGTGATGCAATATCGCATGCAGCTATGCTAATCCGTCTACGACCCATCGCCACTCAATCTACCTCTGCGTTACAGCTACTGACTAGGTACAAGTATCGTACTTACGCATCTTTGAGTGTGAGATTTATGTGCCAATTGCCCAGCCACAGCGCCCTATGATGGGTCTGTACAAACGAATGGGCAACTACGTTGGATTTGAGACTCCAACAATCGTCCACCACTTAATGCCCTTGCTAGGCGATCTCCTTACCACTAGATTTGCGGATGTCACTTTGATGAGACAGTCTTCCCATCGTTCGGGGGAGATAAGAACACGAATGTTCAGCAGGAACGACAGAAATTGTCGTGGTCTGTCCCCACTATGTCTCACCTCGATCCCTACTAAAGTGACGAGATCACACATCTGCTGCAAATATGCCTGCAAGGATGTACGTCCCTACGAGAGGACGTACCGCCACCCTACACGGAGGTAGGCATGGCGCCAACGCCAAAGAGAGTGGCACTCTGACGTTACAGGCCATGGCCCCAGCTAGGATGCGTGGGAGGCCCGTAGGTTCGAATGATACTTTAGCATACTCCGATCCTTTGATCATCGACACTCAAAATCCTTCTCATGAGTATCTTCCGGGTCATGGTTATCGTTGGGGGACACCTCAACGTCAGAACCTATTCCTGAGAATATAGAGCTCTATGAAACTTACACTAGTGTACATGAGACGTGGGATAGAAACTCCATCATAATTGATGATGTAGTCACGCACTTCGTTGCACATGAGTTTGTTGAGTCCGATGATATCGAACCACTCTCCGTTGATGAATGAATACCAACGTAGAGAGATTTGGCCTAAATGGAAAGATGCGATCCAGGTTAAGATGGATTCTCTAACGAAGAGGAAGGTTTTCTGAGCCAGTAATGCCAACACCTCTTGACATAAAACCTATTGACTAATGGGTCTTCGTTAGAAAGCGTGATGAGAAAAAGAGATGGCAATCTTGCCTTATGGCTCAAGGCTTCTCACAAAACGCCCTGGAATCGACTACGATGAGACAGATTCTCTCGTATTGGATGTAATTGTACTCCACTACCCTATCAGTTTGGTGGTTTCCGAATAACTGAACATGCAGCTTACAAATGTGGTCACTATGTATCTCTATGGGGATCTAGATACGGAATATACATGAAGGTTCATGGTGAACTTCATTTACCCAAGTCAAGAGGCTTTAGACCAAGGAGCGCGTTTACAAAGAGGTTGAAACGCTCGCTAAAATGACTACTTGATTGGGAGGGGATATGCCCACGCGTTTCCATAACAAGTTTCGGATTCCATCGCAGTTCATGTTGGACATGATCTTCATTAGAAGCCCTTAAAGAGTTAAGGGAAACCGCTGAACACTTGAAATCCGATTTTGAGATGAAGGATTATGGGAGAACACGATTATGTCTCGGTTTGGAACTTGAGCATGATAGATGCTTAGGCATTTTGACAAAGTCAAACCTTCAAGCACCCCCATGATTGTCTGTAGTCTTGATCCTGAAAATGATCCTTTTCGTCTAAAGGATGATGATGAAGATGTGCTAGGGGCAGAAGTGCCTTACTTGAGTACAATATGCGCATTATTGTACTTAGCTCAATGCACAAGACCGGACATCTCATTTACCATGAACTTGTTAGCTAAGATATAGCTCTGCGCCAACGCGACGCCATTAGATTGGTGTAAAAGATATCCTTCAGTACTTGAGATGTACGATTGATATGGGCTTATTCTATCCCTACAAAGAGATGATGGATTCGGACCCATCACACACCAGGAACGCCGCCAATGCTGGCCTGCGTTCTCTGTCCCCATCCCAAAACGATATAAGTGTTTTGGAAGGTTTTGTTGATGCTGGGTACCTCTCTAACCCACACAAAGGTCGCTCCCAAACTGGTTAAGTGTTCACCATGGGAAAAGACCGTGACATCTTGGAAGTCTACAGAATAGACCCTAGTCGGTATATCTTCAAACAATGCATAGATCATTGCTCTTCACAAAGTGGCTCGTGAATGTATATGGATTGGATCCATAATTACGCATGTTCGAACAATTGTGGTTTGAAGTCTACCACAGATGAGCCTACGAGCATTTAGGATAATGCTGCTTATTTTGAACAAATGAGGCAAGACTACATCAAAAGCGATAACACTAAGCATAATCAGCAACAACAGACTCTCCTCGAGATCGAAGTGAACTAGATTCAATCTGAGGATAGTAAGGCAGACTTGTTTACTAAGTCATTGCACAAATCCACGATCGAGAAACATGTGGCAAGAATTGGCTTGCGAAAATTATCTGAACTCTCATGATCGTAGTCATCAAGGGGAGGCGCAGACATCAGGGGGAGATGTCTACATGTTCACCTCTAAACGTGAAGGCTGTGTTGTGCTCTTTTTCCCCTTCGACCGAGGTTATTTTTGTCCCACTGGGTTTTTGTTACTCGGCAATGTTTTTAACGAGGCAACGAGAGAAGCACCGCGTTTGGACAACACAAGGGGGAGTGTTTAAGGATATCTCTATTTGTGTTTGGCCCAAAATCTAGGTTACTTGACCTAGTGGTAATAGGGTTGAATTGGAAGGATCTAGATTCCTATTCAATGTATGATTACTTTCCTTATATGATTGAGATTCTATACATTGTAATCCTCTATATAAAGAGGCCCCTATTATCAATGAGAATACACAGCAAATTCTTCTCAATTCTCGTTTCCCTAAAACAGGATAGACTTAAATTTAGGTCATAATATGATTTTTTTTTTTTTTTTTTTGAGGTGAAAAGGTCAATCTCTTTTAGCATTTCAGCAAGCAGTACAATAATGACTTGCCCAGAGGACCGTCAGTAGAAGTCATTACATAGAGCACACAACTCGAGCACACCCCTCACATGAGCATACTAAATAGCATACCCCTAGCACACCCACCTTTTTTGATTAAGCGCAAAAACAAGAAACAAAGTAATCCCGAAATCAATAAACTACCTACGAGGCTACTTGTTAGTTGCCAATCTTCCCCACTCAAATAAAGAAGATAATAGGGCCATCATCATTTCGTGAAAAATGATAATAACCCAATGCTAAAATAAAAACAATAAACCTAAACATGCTATGAGCCCAAGTTAATCCAGCCCATGCTAACCCAACAGGCCCAATTACGAGAAACCCTAGCAAAAGCCCAAAGCCACCAAGAATCCTTCTGGTGGCCTCCATCCCACCACCGTACCTGTAGCCAGCAAGGCCGCCGCCAGCGAGAACACCATAGCCACCATCGTCCTTGTACGGAGAAGTACAAGACAGTTTCAGAGCAAAGCCATCATAGCCTCTGGGAGGGACCAGACCTTGACCACCGATCGAAAAACCAAAACCCGGCGCCGACGCCCATTCATCCATGGATGTAGCTCCATCATCTTCCTCAGGAAACGGGTCCCCCACCACAGCGACACCATGGAGAAGAAAGCCAGGTCTGGATGCACCACCGCCTCTAGTGGAAGAGCCTCCCTCCACAACCCAGCTCCACACCTCGAATCTTGATCTGAAGACACAAGAACGACCATCATCACCATCAGCGCTGCCATATCAGTCGCCGCTGAGAAGAGGAGTAGAAGGGAGAGCACCCTCACCCTTCCGATTCCAAGGTACAAGACCACCATCAACTAAAGTTGATCGCCGTCGAGAGATCTCCCTTGCGAGAGTCGAGACGAGAAGGTGAGGGATTGCTCCTACGCCGCCATCGTCAATGCAACCAGAAGGGAAAGGATGTTCGCCCATGCTGGTCGAAATTGCAGAGCCGCCATGAGTCACCACAGCAAGTAACCCTAGAATAACTCGGAAGAGAGAAAAAGAGGACATCTCACTTTTTTACGAAACATCAAAACTTATTTATTTTGTTATATTGTTTTCCCTCACTCATATGCGTTCAACATGTATATCCTACATTTTTATGTCACATGATCTTAATCATAATTTTAATTCTTATTAAATATATGGATACTTTAATGAGTATATAGTGAAATTGGAAAATGAATATAAATAAAGAAAATAATAAAGAATGAAATTTAATATTATTAAATTGGAAAGTCTAGAGAAAATCAGTATAATATTTCTTTGGTATAACTATTGTCCTTAGGAGTCATTTTATAATAGATTATGTATGTCATTTATGAATACATAACACTCTCAAGTGAGTAGATTTAGAGGTCCCAACTATCAAATTATTTAATGTTAGTCTATAATTTGTTTTACTTTTTCACCTTTCATGTCCGATATATTGTAATATATCAGAACATGGAGAAGGAGGATTTATCTATTGGAGGAACTAGGCCAGGTAACATCTTCCAGTGGAAACAGGTAATTAAACTTGGATTTCATTTAAAGTTTCAAAATTTCAACACAATACATGTTATAACGTTGATTCGATCGTGTTATCATTACAGCATTGCTATAAGTAATGAAAAAATTTAGGATTTATCTGTGGTACCTTGAGAAGTACATGTACATACGTTGTGAAATTTCTGAAAAATCCTATGCTCGGTCCTGAGTCATTATGATTATAAATGTATGAATCTAGCTTCTCCGTAGGACTAGTTGCAAACTTTATATGGAAAGTTTTTCCTTTACTGAAATTGTGTAAGGTTTAGCTGGTTAGTTAAAAACAACACAATTCATATGTTGTTCTACTCTAGGGAGTCAGTTGGTAATTAACTTGGTTTCAATGTCACAGAAAAAAGATGGATGTGACACCAGTGCCGACACTACCGACAACAATCTGATAGGAAGTACAATTAGCGTGAACTTGTTGCATGTGGATTCAAGCGTGTTAGGTTAATATTCTTTACCATATGTTCCAATATGTAATGCATGCCTCATCTACTTGAGGCCTTCTAAGTTGACAAGAAAATACCCGCTCAAAATCAGCCATTTCCATAGAGAATGACTGGATAGCAGAATTCAATCTTCTCGTGCGTATTTGAACCTTTCAAACATACAAAAAGGATATTTTTTAATAATTTCTAAAATGTGGGTAAAAAAATTCAACTTGAATGGTCATTTATCCAAATTTGCTGTTACAAACAAGGTTGTTTGGACAGTCAGATTTAAAAACCAAGTCCTCACAGATGAAGATCAAGTTAGAAGGAACAGATATACACTGCATTGATAAATGGTCTTACAAAAGGAAAAATTACAGGCCCATTATCATCTCCAAAATTACAGGCCCAGTATCAGCCCACAAGAATTCATTTCCATTTCACAAGGAAACATGAGTAGGAACCTGTGATTCTCCTCTGCCGCACCACAAGACCTGCAAATGGATCAAAACAATGGCATATCAATGATACTGCCATAGTAAATCGTCACCTGAATTAGAACTTTTCAAAGCCATAGATTGAGTGCATAAACAAGCTTCTGTGAACCCTAGTTACTAGCACCTTGAATGCAGACTGCTCAAAATGTAAATCTAGCTTATTTACCTTGATTAAAATGGCGTGGGGCCATCGATCAAACTTCAACCCTAGTGAAACAACGTACAAACCAAATGCAACAAAAGCAATAAACCGAATGATCTTTCCATATTTCTTTCCAAGCTCATAACAGACAACGCAGTAGAGCTATAAGGCCAACCATGTCTACCATTAACAAGTGTAATACTTGGTTTGATGTAGCACTCACTCTAACATTAATACTTAAGAGAGAGGAGGAATTACCAATGGTTGGAGTGAGTTAGAACACAAAGCTACCAATCAAGTCGACGGATCGGAGGCCGGCGGAATGGCATTTGTATTCAAAGGTGCGAGTGGCCAGGAGCTTTCCCCGTACATATCTTGATTTTGTCACTTCATATTCAATTACTAACACAAGAACACGCACCTTCCGGAGAGAAGGTGTATCACCTCTTGCCATTGTACCCATGTTCCCGCACACAACAAAGCCAACTTTTTGATTTCCTAGATCGACAAAGCTGTATGACTTTGAATGTAAAGGACAAAGGTCACCAAAGAAGGTATAGAACCAGTTAAAAAACAACAGAGGAGAATCCTGAGAGTTGTATATACTACCATCATCATTCACAACTAATCGGGAGACATACATCTCGTGATATTCACGAACGGAAAACATGACCTTATCATGTGTACCATCGTTCAAGTCCAAGACCAAAGCCGCCCTGCTGATGAAGGGAAAGGGCTTACCATCGAACAAGGAAGTCATCTCTCTCCATTTCTTTTCCTTCTCATTCACATCAAAACACATAATGGGAAAGTTAGGGATTGATTCATTGTTGTGCCTGCTCGAGATCAAGATCTTGGTACCAACAATAGCATAAGACAATTCACTACCAGGCAAACGGCCGCTGTAGTTTTTGTTGTGATCTAGTTCCGGTAGGTAAAATGGAGGATCCGGCAAAGCCTCACATTCACCAGAACTGCTATAGTATACCTCGAAAGTGGGACGATCAAGAGAAAAACCTAGGGGCCTACCTGTGAGACAATAGAGATTTCCGTTCACCTCAAAAAGCAAGGGGTCTGGTTTCCCCTTCAGGAAACTCCAATCATGCTTTTTCCAAAACATAGACTTGGGTTCAAAACTATAGACATCTCCACTTGGCAGAAATAGTCTTTCCATAAATCGTCTTTCCCTAAGTGGTAGTGGAGCTATGCCACCAGAGAAGAAGATTTGGGAGCCGGAGGCACAGCAACCCATACGCGCAGGAATTATCACCTCCACCCTACCGCAGCTGAAAGGATTTTCCTCGCTGGCGAAGAGCCAAGCCCGCTGGCGCAACCGAGATTCCGGTTTGACTTTGGAGGTGCAATAGCTGCACTTGGTTATTTCTTCAGTATCGCTGCTGAACTCACAGGAGCATGCAAGTAACTCGGACAAATTTATGGTGCGGAGAACATAACAACAATTGATCGGGGCATTGTGCTCATCGAAACATAAATACAGCTTCTTCTCCTGTGGGTAGAGACCATGCTGCTGGTAATTTACATATCCCGCCTGCAGGTTAGGAACTTGGGTGAGCTGCCCAAGTGGACGCACATCACTGCCAACAGTCCACTGTGTCTGATGTTGTTGATAAGGCAGCTGATAAGCACAAGGCTGTGGGTATAGACCATGCTGCTGGTAATTTACATATCCAGCCTGTCCTCCATGATACAGGTTAAGGTGATGTGGACGCATCAAGTTGTTCTGCATAAACATAAACCCAGCACCATTACCACCATTCCATAGATCCACATGTGCATGCTTCAAACGCTTGTAACTATCCATAGAGCCAGCACGACTATAACCATTCCACTTTGTCTGAACTAGCTGGTTCTGTAGCAATCAAGACAATAAAAAGAAATGTTAACATGAATAATAGCAGAGTCAAAAAAGATAAGGCTGTCGTTAGAAGAAACAACCCACTTCTGTGTTATTTGGAATAGCCTCGCCTGAATCTCCAAGAGTATTTGGGTAGGCAGCTGCACATGACGAACACATAAGCACCGGTCTGTGCAGTTTTAAGATTATTTATGCACATATTCACAAACACACATGCACATACTAAAACTCTCCGCATAATTTAAAAAATAGGATCACTCTACATCATGGTTCTCAAACAATCGAATTGTCATATCAACACAAATCACCTACACTTTTGCATGCAACACTAATTGTGCGTATATATTTATATATATATATATATATATATATATATATATATATATATATATATATATATATCCAAATCCCCAACCGAGTAGCTTTCTAAATGGCAAGCAAATAGTCATATCAACACATCTCTCCTAAATTTTTGCATGCAACACAATTAACTGCTATTTATGCATGTCTGTGTGTGTGTGGACAACATGACACACACATACACACATATTCAAGGTTTCATATATGCTTTACTTATATTTCCCCTAATTGAGCAACTTTCATGTTGGCAACCAGAAAAGAAACACAGCTATGAAGGGGTCACTTTGCCATAGCTCTAGATTTTTCGACTGTACGTTGGAGAGGAACAATCCTAGAAAAGCATAGAATTGGAGCTTTCCAAGACTCCAACATTATATAGACAGCCAAACGCACTAACAAGATTAACTTGGGCTAAACAGGCATCTTATAACCATTAAGCTGCGACATATGGCTTCCAAACCTAATCTGACCTTCACAACTTTTCTACTCCCATTTGAAAAAAGGAACTATAATTGAAAAAACATTGAGGGATTAATTCTATTTTTGGTCCAGGAATGTATGTCTGATACGTTAATAATTTGAAATCAAACATACAAGAAACATTAATAAAGTAGGTCAACATAATAGCATTAGAAAATCTACAGAAAAGAGAGGCCATAAAAAATGCACCTGTTTACGATCAAACAATTTCAAGTTAAATGCAGCAAATTAAATAATTACACAGCATCCAATAGAAGTTTCACAGAGTATTTTGAAAATATGTTACCAAGTTCAAAATTCCTGGCTACTTCATCGTAAACTATAGTGCAAAGGATGCAAAGGAAGGGGCATGATAGGGTACAACATAAATAATTTAAAAAAAAATTAAGAAGGGAACTTGGTTCTCCAAGATTAATAAATTATCACATAGTATTGACTAGAATATATACCTTGAGATAAGTTGTATAGTTTAGGTGTTACTATAGATGATTATGAAGTATTAACTAGAAGTTCAGAATAGATACCTTGCGAATATTGCTGAGCACTACCAGATGGCTTTTCAGTAACAACAGGTATGCAGTCCTTGTACAACTCGATCACTGTCTTGGCATCCAACATATCACAGTGCTCATCATAACCAAAGAAAGACCATTGCTGGTAAACAGGATCCCAGCGCCACCTTGTACCGTAACCATCAGTGTCCCAGCTCAGGCAAAATCTCCGATTATTGTAGTTGGGCATGAGCTCACCATTGTAGGAGCTCAAGACAAACTCAGCCACACTGTGAGAAGCAAACTCGACAAAACCATGATCTTCCTGCCATCCGGTTTGCACTTTCCGCAAAACTGTTGCAGCCAAAACCTACCATCACCCCGAAAGAACTAGCATGAATACAACATAATAATGGGAGGCATATAAACAAACTTTGGCAACTTTTAACTCTTGAAGCAACTAAAATTACATCAACTCTTGTACCAAGCGAAGAAATTAATCTAACTTTCGGGTTATCAAAGAAAACAAAAAAGTAGTTGCAATAGTCAAATTATCCCTTTTAAATTCAAGTGCATAATAAACTCCAGGGATGGATTTCAGTAATTTTTGCCCGTGTCCTAAACTCAAAAGCAAAATAGACGAATTCAATCCCTAAACGAACAGAGATACCTCTGCGCAGTCACTGAAGCAGTTGTAGAGATACATCTCACCCATCCTCGGACTCAAGCCGTCGACCCGTAAGGAGCGAATCTCATCGGCTGCCGTCGTCGACTCCTGAGGTTGCTGCATAGCTCAAGGCGATTGGAAGATCTCCGATTAGGGTTTTCCCCTTTTTTTTTTTTTTTTTTTTTCTTTGAGAAAAGGGGAAATTCTCATATACCCCAAATCCACCAATATATTTCTCATACACTCCACCAACTTGGGGAAAAACTCACAAACAGTACCTGAACTACGAGCCACTAATAACTTTCGTACCTCAACTTCAAAAAATATCATTTTGGTACTTGGACTTTTCACCCCGACCCAAGATTCATACCTGGGAACAGTAAAACCGTTAACGGGGTTAATTTTTCAAGGGTATAGTCATCCTTTCACTGTTCATCTTCTCCAAACCTATCTCCTATCTCTCTGCAATTCCAGATTTTTCATCATCTTCTTCATACCTCAGTGAAAATGAGCATCAATTCATTTGCTTTAATGGGTTTTGTTCCAAAATTCATTTAGATTCTTGGGTATGTTTCTATTTCATTATTTGTATTAGTTCTTCCCCAATTTTCAAACTATCTCCAACACCAAAAACTCGTAGCAGAAGAAAAATCCCAATCATGAATTTGCACAATCCAGATTGGCCTTGACGTCGTTTCTCCTCGCCGCTTCATCGAACTTCTCCTTCAGCCCCTTGAGAACTACAACACCACATCAAAACCAAATCACACAGAGTCAGCACAATCGGCGAGCTAAAAAAAAAAGTTAACGGAAGGTGAAGAGGTAGCTTGGATTACTGGATATGGCCAAGGCGTTGACGGGAGGATTGAACATGGTGATGACGGCGACGCCGTCGCTTCCAACCTCCAAGGTGACCTTGACGCCCGCCATGGATCCACGAACCAGAAGCAACCTGGGGTTTTGTGATGAGGATAAGAAAATGGAGGAGAAAGCAAAAACGAAGATGATTGAGTATGAGATCACACTACTACGAGTATGGGTGTGTGTATAAATTTTCTATTTTGTTAACTATGCAAATTCATGATTGGGATTTTTCTTCTGCTATGAGTTTCTGGTGTTGCAAATAGTTTGAAAATTGGTGAAGAACTGAAGAACTAGGAAAAAAATACAACAGTACCCAACCTATGGCCGACTCCGAATTTCTGTACCCAAATTTTCAAAACTATCACTTTGGTACCTGAAGTTCGGACCCCGACCCAACTTTAGTACCTAGAACACTGTTGGCCGTTGCGGAGTTAGTCAACTGTCAAACTTTGAGGGGTATTTTCGTCCTTTCACTAAATTTCTTCTTCTTCCTCAAGCTCTCTTCATCTTCTTCTTCCTCCTAACTCTGTCATCATCTTCTCCAGACCATTGGCAAAAGAATGAAACCCAGAATTGGGGCAAATTAACTTCATTTCTTGGATCTGATCAGGCATCACCCATCATTCTCTCTTTTTTTCTTTTCTTTGGGCTGGGTCACAATTTTTTTTTCTTTTTCTTTTTTTCCACTCTTTCTCTCTTCTTCCTTTTTTCTTTTCTCTCTTCTTCTTCCTTCGCCTGCTAGTAGATCGAGGGTGGGCGCTGGTGGGCAGGCTGTTGGGTTGCTGCGCTAGGTGGGCTGCGCAAGCGCAGGCGCGGGGCGCAGGGCTGCTGATGCTAGGGCAGTAGCGCGGAGGGAGATGTACGCGCAGAGGGGGGGGCTAGGCGATGCGCAAGGCGAGGCTGGGCAGCGCTCGGCCTGGTGTGTTGGTCTGGCCGGCTGTGGGGCTTCGCAGCAGGGGTTGCGGCGCCGGGGGGGGGGGGGGGGGCTGGGCTGGAGAGGAGGAGGCGCGGGGCTGCTGGAAGAAATTTTTTTTTTTTTTTTTGGTTGTTGATAATGGTTAGAGAGAGAGATAGAGAGAGAGCGAAGAAGAGGTAAAAAAAAAAAACAATATATATATATATATATATAATGAATTAAATATGAAAAGACGAAATTACCCTTCAATATATGCCACCTGTCAGACGCCGTTACTGAGTTAACGGCTTCAGGTACTAAAGTTGGGTCGGGGTCCGAACTTCAGGTACCAAAGTGATAGTTTTGAAAATTTGGGTACAAAAATTCGGAGTCGGCCATAGGTTGGGTACTGTTTGTATTTTTTTCCCGAAGAACTAATACAAATAATGAAATAGAAACATACCCAAGAATCTAAATGAATTTTGGAACAAAACCCATCAAAGCAAACGAATTGATGCTCATTTTCACTGAGGTATGAAAAAGAAGATGAAAAATCTGGAATTGCAGAGATATGAGAGAGGTTTGGAGAAGATGAACAGTGAAAGGACGACTATACCCTTGAAAAGTTAATCCCGTTAACGGTTTATGAATCTTGGGTCGGGGTAAAAAGTCCAGGTACCAAAATGATATTTTTTGAAGTTGAGGTACGAAAGTTATTAGTGGCTCGTAGTTCAGGTACTGTTTGTGAGTTTTTCCCTATTTTTATTCCCACTCACACAAAACTTTCCACTTTTTCTCCCTACTTTTCAAAACCACTCATTATTCCTCCCACTAATACCCCTCTTCTTCATCATTTTTCTTTTATCTTACATAATTATTACCTTTTGATAAAGTGTGGTGGGCCCATCTTGAATTTATTTGTCTAGACTATAATTGCAGACTTCATCCTCTATATTCAAAGGTAAGCAGTTAAATTTTACTATTCATAATTCCGATCGTCAATAGACTTGAGTTAATTGCTATCTGTAATATTACTAGCAAAGAACTGTCTGAAGAAAAAAAAAGTTGAGAAAATTAAAAGATTATAGATCGAGGCTTAAAAGAGAAACTCCCGACTACTGGGATATCATCTTTATAGTCCAAAAAAGAATCTATAAAGCTGAGCAGAATATTGAAAATCTCTCAAAGAGGAACAAAAACCTCTTGACTATTTGAGCATTGGTTAGATCCGCAAATCACTGGTATCAGAGCTTGCAAAGAGCTCAAAAAGGGGAATCCCTAATGGGGACAATGTCTGATTTAATATTAGAGAAGTTGAATTCTCTACTGAAATCTTCTGATGAGAAATATCAGAACCTACAAAAAGAATTATCTAGATGTCAAGATCATCCAGAAAAACTATCTGCTATAATCTACCAATTAGAAAAATTTGAAAACAAAATAGATTATATCAAGGAACTTCCAAAAGCGGAAGAAGAAAAGCTAACAAGTGTTAGTAGAAAAATCAATGAACAGCAAAAAAACGCTGATTCTATGAAAAATATACTGAAGGACAAGAAAGTGTCTACAGTAAAAGCAAAGAAAGCTAATGGATTCAAACCATTAAAAAGCCCAGAGAAGAATCTTGTTCCAAACATGATTTTTCTGGAACCATCTATTAGTCATACTAGTATTCGGTATGAAAATCCGAAAGAAACTCGAGATGTCAAAATGATGAGCATCTTCGGGAAAAAGAAAGGAGTTCAACTCCTAAATGCTGAAGAGTTCGAATACACTGAAATCGAACATGAGATAAAAAACTCTTCAATTCCAAAGTTAGATTTTAAACAAATCTATAAAAGGGGAAAGTTTGACTTGATGGACAGCCATCATTTCAAATTACCGGAATTTACAACCCCTTCTACAACAGGAGAAACAGATCTCTTGATGATTACTCCTGATGAAGTTGCCCGAGCAAGAACAAAAAATTATCAATTTATGCACATTGGAGCAGTCCAAGTAGGCATAAAACTTCTTGCCCGAGAAGGCATAAACTGTTCAGTTCTATGTGTCTTACAAGACAATAGACTAACAGACTTTCAAGCTAGTCTGTTGGGAACACTTGAAGCATCTTTATGCAACCAAGTAGCATATTACAACTACTTCCCAAATTTCTCAACCAGCTTGAAAGATGCAGCCCACTGTCTCAGACTGAGAGTCAAGACAGATGGCATATCTATGAAAAAGGATATGCAAGAACTGGCTATAGTATACAGAATATACTATAAACTGATCAGTACCACCGTATAACCTAAAACAAGGATATCAAATATCACAGGTCTTACTACTGGATTCCTCACCAGCCAGAAGAACCATTCACAACAAATTCACAAGGTTACTTGGAATGAAGTAACTTTTCTTATTGAATGGAAATTATCTGGTCCGAAAAAACCAGCAGAAAATGCCAAAGAGGCAATTTATGAAAGCAAAAAGACTGGAGATATCAGTCTAAAATTTGACGATCACAGAAAAACTGACGTCTGTCCTGAAAATGTCAGGATAAACAAAAATCTTCTTAGAAGAAGCTACAGCACTAGAGAAGCTAGTGTTAGTGGTACCAAATTCTCTGTTGAAGAACCAACAGAGCCAATCACTGAAGAAGAACTAGAAGCTGATCTGAACAGACCAGTTAATATGCTTAGAGCACAAAAGCTGTATGATCTCTATGATGAAGCAGAATTTTGCGAAAATCCTGAACGATTAGAAAAACTAATCGAAGAAATGAAAATTTTCAAACCAGGAAAGGAAAGAAAACTCCTTCCCTATCAAGATATTGAAATGGAAGAAGAAGAAAGCTCCAATTCCAAAACTTTCATCATTCGAGAAAAGGGAAAACTGAAACTCCCTATACAAAAAGCCCCTACAGGAAGAAATGGAGAAAGAAATTCTCAAATATTTGTCCCAGAGGACAAGATACCCAGAGTACCAATTTCCAATTATGGTATTTGGCTAGATCTAGACAAAGCACTAGACAAGAGAAAAACTCTTGACCAATGGGTAGACAGCCTGATGATGGCCTCTGCTCTTACCCTTGGAAAATTCGAAGCACCAGATCTTCAGATGTACTTTGAAACTACTCTCACCGGAGTAGCAAAAAAGTATTACTTCTCTTTCAAAGAGACTGCCAGAGGGAAAGACTGGCTAGAAGAAATCAAAACTTCGAAATCTCCGTATGATTTTGCAGTACCCCTGTACGATCAGTTCTGTGGAGATCTCTCAAATCTGAGTGAAAAGGCTAAAGAAACTGCCAAATCAAATATCTATGCTCTCAAAATTTGTGACATGAGATATTTTGAAGAATACTTGAATGAATTTCAAGAATACTACTGTACGATTGGTGAACTAGAGAATACAGATCTAGTCAACCTGTTGCACAGAAAACTCCCTGAACCATGGAGAACAGCTGTGAGAGAAAGCATAGCTGAAAAACCAATTGAAAGATTTCAGTTGGAGGAATTGCCAACAGAATCAGGCAATTACTAAAAGAGCAATGCAAAGCCAATCTTAGAGCGAAGATGGCTAAGAAACAACTCAAAGGAGTTGAAAATTTATGTTATGGGATACTGGATATGCCAACCAACTGGGGATGTCATGAATCCAAGTTCCACAGAAAGAAAAAAGAAAAATATTACTCTAGAAGATTCGAAAAGAGTAATAAGAAAAGAGATTGGAAATTCAAGAAAAGTTCCAATTTCAAGAAACAAAAGGATAAAAACCCTAAAAAGAAATTCTTCAAGAAAAAGAAGAATCACCAAGTCAACCATAAACAACCAAGCAAGAAAGCTTGCAGATGTTGGTTATGTAAAGCTGAAGGGCACTATGCCAATGAATGCCCAGAAAAGGGTAAAAGATCTACTAAAGCTCTATTCAACGAATACGAGTCTATAGTAGAAACAGCAAATATGAAGGGCTATGAAATAGCCTATTCTGGTGATGAAGAAGATGACAGGTCAGTTTACTTTGCCTGGTCAAAAGAAGAAGAATCATCTGATTCTGAAACAGATTCTGAAGTAGAATACTTAGAATCCAGACAGATGAATGTTCTTAAAGTAAAAAACTGGGAAGAAAGCAAGACAGAAGCAATAATGTCTTCTTATCGTTTGTGACTACTGCCTATGTCATGAAAAGAATGGACTCCCTATGTTTTGTGAAGAGTCAAAAAAGACTTATCACAAAGAATGCTTCATAGCTGAAGCAAGAAGAAAAACCAAGCATGGCCTTATCAGCCAATTGGTTGAACAAGAATATGAAGAATATTTCTCTGAACAAAAAGAAAAAGAAATAGAACCTTTGTTCCAAGAAATCATGGAACCATCTTCCTCAAAAATAAAGGAAGCGAAAATCGATGAAGAAAAAATCAATGAAGATATAGAACTGGTTGAACCACCAGAAATTGTTCCAGAAGAATGCAAACCATTCATACCACAGGAACAAGCTCAGGAAAATGAGCTTCAACAGTCGAAAATCGTCTCTACTAGTAGATACAGCAACTACATAGAGATTGGATTAAAATTCCCTGATCACAAGAAATATCATCTACATGCATTTGTAGATAATGGATCAGGATTCACTGTTGCAAAGAGATTTGCAATTCCAGAAGAACTCTGGTAAGAAGATAAGAAAAGAACAGCTACTGGTGTCACTTTTGACGGAAGCCACCTTACAATGAACAAAGTAGCAAAAAATGTTCACATCACCATTGGTGGAAGAACATTTATCATCCACAATGTTTGGCAATCTGAAGGCCAAGGATCAGATTTCTTGTTGGGAAATGATTTTATTCTCCAACAGAGATTCATCCAGGATGAAGAAGCAATAGCCTTCAGAAAAGGAGAACGGGTGTTCTGGGCAGACCGACTTACACAGGCAAAAAGTGTAGTAGGTCCAAATTTTACTACTCAGTATCAGAGATCGCAACAGAATAGTGGTGATCTTACCCCCTACAAACCCAAATTCGAACCCATACTCCAAATCAAACAACAAGAGGAATTACTTGTTGAAGAATCTTCTGACGAAGAAGAAGAAGAAACTAGTGAAGATGAATAAGCTAGTTTTCTCCATGAGCATAACCTCAAGCACTTTCAGAATAAGCTTGAGTCTCAGAAAATTCCTACTCTTGATAAAATCAAGAAACTACTCGAACAGAATATCGATGTAGACCCTCAGAAGTTTTGGGAAAAAGACCCAGTGGTCTGTGAATTAAGATTACATGACATGAGTGCTATCTGTCATGTCAAAGCAATTCCTCAGTACAAAGAGGAAGATCAGAAAGAATTGAGAAAAGATATTGAAGATCTCCTGAACAAGAGATTAATTCAACCTTCCACTAGCCCTCATCATGCTCCAGCATTCTACATGAGAAATCATGCAGAAAACCTCAGAGGAAAAGCTAGAATGGTGATTGACTATAGAGATGTCAACAAGAAGACCGTTAAAGACGGTTATCAAATTGCTCAAGTACGAGTACTGATCAACCAGCTCAGAGGAGTTAAAGTATTTTCAAAATTCAATGCAAAGTCGGGATTTTAGCAAGTCAAGATGCATCGTGAGAGTATTCCTCTCACTGCATTTGGAACACCACAAGGTCATTACGAATGGTTAGTAATGTCTTTTGGTCTAAAACAAGCCCCTTCAATCTTCCAAAGAAACATGGACAACATCTTCAAACAAGTGGCTGAATTCTGCGTCGTCTATATCGATGACATCCTTGTCTTCTCCAAAAACAGAGAAGAACACATGAAACACCTCCACGAGGTTGTCAAGCTGATAGTTCAGCATGGAATTATCCTATGAGAAAAGAAAATCTTCTTTATCCTCGATGAAGTTGATTTCCTAGGAATGTAAACATCAAGAATTGAGTAATAAAACTCCAACCCCACATTCTTGAGAAAATCTGGAAGTTCCCAGATAGAATTCCTGATGCCAAGAGTCTACAAAGATTCTTAGGAGTTATCAATTATGGGAGAGATTTCATTCCCAAAATCTCAGGACTAACAGCAATGTTATCTCCTAAAACAAGTTCCAAGAGAAAATGGAACTTCACTGAAAATGATGAGAAAATTGTGAAGCAGATAAAAAATCTCTGCAAAAATCTCCCTCCTCTACAACAACCAGAGGAAAATGATGAAATTATCCTCCAAACAGATGCGAGTGATAATTACTGGTCCGGTGTTGTTCTGGCAAAAACACCTAGAACTAACATTGAAAAGATCTGTAAATTTTGTAGCAGCAAGTTCAGCCCTGCAGAACTAAATTATCCCACAGGGGAAAAAGAAATCTTGGCTGTCAAGAAAATGATTTTAAATTCTCCAGCTTTTCTTGGAAAACCCTTTACTGTACGCACCAATTGTGCCAGAGTAAAGAATTTTAAAAATTTCAAACTTGATAAAGCTGCTGATAGAGGAAGATTAGCAAATTGGCAATTATTTCTTAACCAATATGATTATAATGTTGAATTAATTGCAGGTAACAAGAACTATCTTCCAGACGCCCTAACCAGAGAATTGGCAATGTTCAGCCGAAAAGATGACGACGAAGGTCGCAATCCCAAAAGTAGAAGAACTGGGAAAGAACATGAACCTGCTGAGGATCCTAAAGAAAAAATCCTCAAAAGATTCCTGCTAGATCCAAAAGGACTAGCTACAACTAATCAATCCCAGGGCAAAGGATTGGCTAGCCCGTCTCAAACGGCAGACGGTAAAGGCTCATCAAGACTGTTGAAGGCTGTTGCTTTGCCAAAAAGCAAACCTACTCCAACTGGAGTAATAAATGTTTTTAATTATGAACTTCAAACATTTGATGCTCCTGTGTTCAGAACTGGCAGGAGGCTAGCGTACCACCAGAAAGCTATCTTGGATAATCTCTTATTTGCCTTTCAAGAAAGAAGCAGTGGTATGATGTTCCCAGCTCTCTTCGCACTAGCTGAAGAACTCTATGAAAATGCTAGACCACAGTTTGAAGAAGTCCATACACAGCAGAGTGCTGTTCGAAATGAAAAAATTCACTTCCTTGAAGATCCAGAAAGTGCTAGAGTTCCTATCATTGCACTAAAAGAATCAGATTGGTTCGAATTCCATAATCTGATAGGAAGTCATAATTCTGAGGTCTGTATTCCTCCAACTCTCTTCATAATTGCTGGACCTTATGTTGGAAGATACTTGGTCAATGTTCAGAGTGAACATCCTCAAGAACACAAGCTTTGGCTTGTTGAAAATGGTTTTGTCCATAATCTATGGACCAAAACAAATGATGATCTCAAGGGCCTGCCCCCTATCATTGTCAACACAGTCAAAAATGTCAGAACAAATGACTGCATATTGCGACTGAAGTTCAGATCCACTCCACCAGAATGGATACAGAAGATAAATGGTGAAGTTGAGTACATTTCTCCATATCATTATGTGAGAATTATTCAAAGAAGATATCTTCAGCCCGCCTGTGTTGGATACAATGGCCAGCCAAACTCAAGCATTCCATGGATGAAGGCCATGACCTTAGAGTATATCAAGAAGATCTTCTCTGAGGATACAAAGAATACTTTCCTGGCAGCAGGAGAAAAAACAATAATCACTGCTTACGATCATCCTGACGTAGTCAGCAGTGACCTTTTCCTATCTCTCACAAGAAAGGAGATAGATTTGACACTGGCATGCTTACAATGGGTGAAAAAGCTTGAAACAGACAACCACTACAAGATGTATGTTGATACAGATGTTGAAGACAATGCAACAACTGCTCGTATGACCCAGGCAGATAACAACTCATTTGTCCTTGGTCACTATTCAGAAACATACGAGAACATGTGAAGCAGCAGGTGTAGAAAGCACTGAAAGTACTTTTGGACTTTTCCCAAAAGATGCTTTTGCTTTTCAAAAAGAAAGGTGAAAAACATTTCACCTAAAGGAATCTGTTTTTCCCTTGTCCGACCTCCATCATCAGGAACACTCAGGAAAGCAGAAAATCACGGAGTTGTTCTGTACATTTTTATGTTTTGCATTTTGGTTTGAGGTCCGCTCCCTATATAAGGAGCTTTGTGTTTCAGTTGTAAGGCATCGAAAAATCCTCACATCTAAAAAATCTCTAGATCAGGAAAATTGAGCAGAAGAGTCTTCTCTCAAGAGGTAGCAGTGTGCTCCTTCTTTTCTGTTTAAGTGGAGCATTTCCTTTTCAAGTAAGTATTTGTAAATCATTCTTATGGATAGCTAAACAGCTTCTTAGCTGTTTACTTGAGAATGAGGCTCTGAATTTTAGTCTGTAAATTATGTTTGAATAAATAATTTCAGATTTCTCATCCACCTTGTCATTATCTTAAGTTCAATGTTTTAGTATTTAATCTACGTCTGCCTTATTCCTGTACTATTTTAGGCTTAGACTTTCTATTTCTTAGAAAAAATTGACTCATCTTAAGATAGAAACAAGCAGCAGTGATTCCGCCTGTTAAAGTAACCGTTAGGTGAAAAACTTGGGCATGTTGAAGGCTAGTTTTGTTTTTCTCAAAAGTGTGAACATTTTTTTTTAAGGGAAAAAGCAAAGGTTAAACCCAAAAGTCAGCATAGGACATATTAGGCACTAGTTTAGAAAAGACTACCCCTATAGGTCTTTTCCTCTAAGATTTGTGTAAATGGGCACAATACAAACTTGTTGGTGCAAGTGGGCACAATACATGTGATTTCTGGGTAAACAGGAATTAACCCTTGAGGAAAAGTCTATTGTGCGCCGACCGTAGCAGCAAGCCAATTCACATTAAGGACCAGTTTGGGATTGTTGTGCTATGAGAATAAGCACTTTTACTTTTGCTGTGATCGAGATGAAGCACTTTTGAAATTGCTGTGAGAAGAAGCAGTTGAGTGTTTGGTAACTGTTTTCAAAAGTGTTGTGAGAACGAAAAGCAATTTTTAGGTGTTTGGTAAGTTGCAAGTAAAAAGTGTTGTAGCTGGGTGTAATTATCAAAATGGCCATAAATGCTAAATATGCTACTAAAATACATAATTTGTTTTATGATTATGTATCTGTACCAAATTAAAATTTGTCTCCGGTATTGTTCTTGTACACTAGTTCAAATTAACAATGCATCACTTTTATTTCAATATGTATATTAATTATAGAAATTATATAAGCAATTTTAGGTTTCTTGTAATATCGGTTAAATTTTAGCTTTTGTGGTTGAGCCCGTGAAAATTTAAGGATTTAAGTTATAATTATTCGAGATATAAATTTGTGCTCTCGATAATTATTAAGAGTGCTCGGGAGTAATTTCAAAATTTTTAAGTAAATGAAATCTTCAATTTGGTAAATCGATAATAAAGTACACGTTATGATGAGTCCGTGGTAATTTTCGTGAAATTTTCGGACGTCAGAGCTATTTATTTCATATTTCGGAAGTTTGGAAATAAGGAAATTCATTTTAAACAAAGAAAATTGGCGGTGCGATCTGGGCCGTAGATTTCAATCACCATTTAATCTGGCCCGTCACTTTCAAGTGTATAACAGTCGAGATCAGATCAACGATCCAGAAACCTCCAGAAAATTTCAGAACTTGAGACCCGTCTCGGGTATCCGCGACAGGACCTGATCCTCACTTCCAATTCCGGCCATCACCAAGCGTCGGAATACCTTTGTTCGGACCGCATCGTCGTCGCGACCAAGCCTGTGGCTTGGGTCTTCACCAACGAGCTCCGATGAAGGCGATTCGAAACCAAGAAGCTCCAGCATTTCCAGGGCGTTTTCCGGCAACTCCAGCGATCATCGGCAATGCATGAGGTACGAAAGTGGATCTCCTCTTCACGCTCTACCTATTGATCTACTTGATTTCGACTATAGTTGAGTTTATGATGATTAACATTTTGGGTAGAATTCGGCCACTGCCGAGGCCACTGTGCAGGGTGGCGGCTTGGTTTGCTTGGTCTGGTTCCGACCTTAATGTATCACTATTGATATTTATCGTTGGTTAATTTCCAGTGTTCGTGAAGATTAGTGAAGAGCCAAGAATTTTGGGTCGTCTCTGTTCGAATTGTCGAAGAGGAGAAAAAATTGGGTAATCAATGTTCAATGTATATTTAAAAAAAGGACGAGGACAAATAAGGCTATTCAGTCAACTTCATTAATAACTCCGTGTTTTTCAGCTCGGTTCCGCAAAAGCCATTTTGAAAAGCTACTGAAAGTAGCTTTTGATTTCCTACTGTGGGCAGCAGCACTTCTGCCCAGAAGCTAAAATTTTGGAGTTTACCAAACAGCCTCATTGAGCAGTGAGCACCAGAAGCACTTTTGAACCAAAATCAGGTTCCAAAAGCAATGCCAAACTGGGCCTAAATAATACCATAGCGAGCCTCCTCATGTCTTGGGTTGGGCATCCGCTATTCCATTGTAGTCCAATTCAAAAGAGGACTTTAACCATAAATATGAAAAGATTAATAATCAAGTTTAAGTACTTGTGTAGGGTGTAATATGAAAAATAAATTATATTTTTATAATAACATTTTATTCTTTATTATAACTTTATATTAGTGTATTTTACTATTTTAATAATCAAAAACTTGTAGGGTGAAAAAAGTAGTTAATAGGGTGAGAATACCAATGCTATCAGAAGGAGAGAAATATAAGAGTAAATACTATCTCATGTCCAGCATAAAGATATGAACCTTCTACTAATGAAACATCCAAATAAAGGTCAAGAGTTAACTTAGACCAATTACAATTTTTATATTAAAAAAATTATCTTAAATTTGGTATCATACCACGATTTGAATTTCTTGATGAATGATGCATCTTTCAGAAGCTTGTATCTCATTCTGCTAGTCTAGTAATGGAGAAGAAGATCAGAGGGAGATATCCCAACATTAGGAAATCCGAATATCCAAACATGGATTAGAATATGAGAAATGGTATTATAAGGCAGAGCTTCAAACTCGAGCATTCTTGATGTATTGTAATGCATTCTGAAACTCTAAAATAGAAAGAGGTCTGAACGTACATTTGTTCAACAAAAAAATAAGAAATAAAGGAAGAAGTAAATAAACAGTTTTTTTTGGGTGATCGGACCAAATTACCCTTAATATTAACAGTGGGTAACAGAAAATTTAACGGCAGTGACTAAAGTGAATGACGGAGCTAAACTTGAGTGACTAAAGTGATATATTTGAAAAGTCAGTGACTAAAGTGTCGAACAAGTTAAAGTTGAATGACTATTTGTGATATTCTCCCTAAAATTTAACAAAAATGTTGGGCCTTCACCATCTCATTTTTGTCGCCTACTTACTACTATAACTGGAAAGTCGTTTATTTTGACCATAAATTTTATTATTATTTTTTTTCGTTGTCAGTGAATTAACTTTTGATATTTGGAAACAACATATGTATGATGTATATTTGTTTTTGCTGGGTCGTTTGGTAGTCGTAATCTTCAAAAGAACACATGTTGGTCATGTGACCATAATCCCCTTGTGTTCGATGCCATGTCGCCATGAATATATATCTCATTTTGACACCTAACCAGCCTAAGCCACATGGTTGTCATGTAGCACCTACCCAGCTTAAACAGTTCTCAACTTCTCACCCTGGCTTAGGAAGTAGGGAATCTCAATTATGAAACTGATGCCCAACTTTAGGGAAAAGGTAAGCAAGTAACGAGGACAAAGATAGTGGGACATAATCACATAACTATCCTTTCAAAAGATGAAAAGGATTAGGGAGGATGGCACCATCTACTCATCTTTATTTATTTATTTATTTATTATTATTATTATTATTTTTCCATTTAGTGGAAGGTAAGACTTAACTTATCCACATGGTTGATGGGAAGGGATGGCATACAAAGAGTATTTCTCATACACGGTTGGCTAGACTTCTTTGTTTCAAGTTATGTTTGTATCTTCCTGAATGTTTTACATGTATCCCATATTATCTTTTTTTTTCTTTTGTTTTTAATTGGTAAGGAACAGCACTCATATAGAAATGTTAGCCGTTTTCATTGACATCTCATTTTGGTCTGATTCTTAATCCATCTTGTATTCGCATAGTGATTTGATTTTAATCTGTGATAAAAGAAAGTTCAGTAAATGATTGAGTAATGAGATGTAGGGTGTGATACCAACTAGACTCAGAATAGCAAACCTAATGAATGTTATTTTTATCGGCAAAACCTTGCAACGACAATACCGAATACTGGAGTTGGTATTTCAGTTTCTCTACCATAGTATAAGTACAGTTACATGTTAGGATATGTGGTTATGTTAATGATCTTAACTCAGCATGCATTATGTACATCCAGGAGGGCTGCTCACACTTCAGTGTACGATAAGAACCCTGATGAACAAATTTGCCCCAGCTTTGTCCACTGTGATCCTTACTCAACCTGAGAAGTACTAGACTCCAAACCTCGAAATGGGGTATTTCGACCTGAGACTGCGCAGAATTCCACCCCAGCTGGAGAGTCTGGAGCTGTGAATGGTAACGAGACATTAGTGCTGGAGGAGAAGGCCTTGTACCGCCCTACCAACATTGAGGACTTGGAGAAGCCTCACTGACTTGAGCAGTCGAGCCACATTCAACCTTTCCGCCATATTATATAATAGAATGATTGGATTTATAGATAGATGGATTATATATTGGCGTGGCTACTGCCGGCTGCCTATATATGGTTGTAGTATTAGTTCGTAGTGTAAAAGTGTTTGCCCGCTCCGCCATACAAGAACTGGTTTGATCTTCATATTATTTAGTGTGTAGTAGGGCTGGAGTTGACTGCATTTTATATACATGTGTCACGCCCCGAATTTTGAATAACCAATTCAAATCCGAAACATGAATAAACAATTAATACAAATAACGTTCTGAATTTTTTTCTCAGAAACAAACACACCACTCGCCACTCAACACAAAAACTCGAAAACCTTGAGTTAATTATTACAATTCACTCTTACAAAGTAAAATTGTAAAGCTGTAAATGAGCATAACAAACCTCACAATATAATGTTGTAATTCACATAACACTACTCTAAGCAGCCCGATCACCGTCCTGGTTCTCCTGACCTGCAGGGTTATCCGCTACACCGTTTGAATAGTGTACCGGGATTGCAACAACACAAAACCCGGTAAGCTTTTGACAGCCCGTATGAGTAAAAAGAAAGAACTGTTGATTTATTAAATTACAATTCTTATAACTCAACAACACAACCAACAATCTCAACATCCACGACGCAAACGTCAAACCAATTCAATATCACCACTTTGGTCCTATCACACAACACTATCACCACTTTGGTACTATCTCACAACACTATCACCACTTTGGTCCCATCCCATAACACGTTAGAGCTCTAACTGCCTCGTTACCTCTGACACCTTGGCCTAGGGTCAAGCAACGGCAAAAATACTTCGGTTAACACTATAACCGTCGCGCTTTGGACATCCCCGTCCTCAGCACCATATACTTCGGTTAATAATAAACCGTCGCGCTTTGGACATCCCCGTCCTCAGCACACAACTTCGGTTAATAATAAACCTTCGCACCTTGGACATCCCCGTCCTCAGCACACAAACACTCCGGTTATCCTTAACCGTCGAACTTCGGACACCTCATCCTCAGAACCCTACATTCTCTAACTCTATACATCCCCCAATGTAAATCATGAATATTAACAAGAACTCATCAATCATGTTCATCACATATAAATATGGTAAGTCACATGTCAATTCATAATAATTTAATCATCCCAATTCCACACTCTTCAATGTCACACCATTCACATATAATCACGTAAATATATATATACGTAATTATCCGCTCAGGGATAATCACTAATACCAACTATAGTTCACATGCAATAAAACTGAGAAATTCATTTGTATAGTAAAAATCATTTTACTTACCCATGGACCGTAGTTGATCAAGTCCATATGATTTTAAAACAAATATTTATTCCATAAATATTTTCACGCAATTACGACAAAATAAGGTAATTAAATTTATTCGGTTCGTAATATGAACCACGTGAGGTTTACTCACCTCTAAATTCCCGTTGCGTCTTCTTAACAGCTCAAAATACAATTTCACGAATCGTCCGCCAAATCAAACCGTCGATCACCTAATCAAACATGACCTTAACTTAGCCAATAACTCAAAAACATAATCAAACGACAATCCAACGGTCAGATTGAAATTAAATGATGATCCAACGGTCGGATCCTCACGGATCGCCTTCCTAATCACTGTTTTGCATTTATACGAAGATCCAACGGTCGGATCTTCGCCCATGACCACACAAAGCCACTGGGACAGTCATAAGATCATCATATCAAAACTACAAGTCCATCTGACGGTCCTAACTTCACAGATCACAAATCTAACGATCGAAATCGATCTAAACTTAAAAATTCATAACTTAATCATACGATATCCAAAAATTGCGTATAATATATCGAAATGATCGTATTGAAATATAGAATCTGAAAATGTACAGAAACCATATTTTTGATCCCCGGAGGTGGCCAGAAAGGGCCGCCGGAGTTAGTGGCAGAGCCGCCGCCGACCACCACCAATGGTGTCGGGGCCGGGCTGCTCTTCTTCCTCTCATCATGCTTAACAACTTTCATAACTAGCACGAAGTCTGAAAATGACCGGAAGGGGTCGAAAATTACCTTGAACAGTATGAAGGTGGCCGAAATTTTCCAGAAACCGGCGAGAAACTGCAGAAAACGGCGAGCTCCAATTCGACGTAAAAACGTCAATTTAAGGCTTCGATTCCTTCTGAAGAGTTGTTAAGAAACTCAAGAAGAACTCACTGGTTCAAGAATCACAGAAAAATATGGTCTGTAGCTCGAGATATACCGATCGAAAGATTTTCGTTTCGGATTGAAAACTTACCGAGCTCCGACGAACGTGAAACCGGTCACTCTAGGTACAATCCTCCTAGTATGATGATCAGCAGGTTGAGGGGAGTTCATGGAGCCAAGGATCGGAAGTTTTGGTGGCCGGAGCTAGGAGAAAACCGGCGTTGACCAAAATCGAGCTTAAATCGGACCGGGCTTGCCGCCGCCGCTACAGGCCGCGCCGCCGTGCAAGGCTGCCACAGACAGGTGCGCAAGGACCATACGAAGCCAATGGAAGAAGTTTGGTGAGGATCGGTGGCCGGAGGAGGAAGAAATCGTCGATCGAAGTTTTGGAGGCGATTTCCGGCGGGGAACTAAAATCGCAGCAGATTTTCCAATTTTGGAAAAATTTGTTTTTATTTTTGGAAATTTCCAAAAATGGAAGCTTTATACTAAATTGGAAGCTTTTTCAAAAAATCATAACTAATTCATACGAACTCCGATTTTTGCGTTCCGCATATGCACGCGATCGTATCGACGAGCTCTACAACTTTCATGAAGAAAGTTTTCCCAAATTCTGTACGTATAAGAAGTCACTTTTTAAGACCCCCTAAATAACGTTCGTTTTCGAAATAAAATCGTTCGAACTAATTCCACAACTCCTTCAAGCTTCGTATTCGTGCCCACGCCTACAAAATCATTTCCAAAATGACATCGGACGTTAATTTAAATTTTTCGGGTATTACAACATGTACCTAGAAATGCGCTGCCTTCTTCCCATGGTATGGTTCTATAAAATACTTGGATATGCTTGTCATCTCTCTCTCCCTCCCTCCCTCCCTCCCTCCCACCATCTTAGTAATATGGGACTTAATTGATGCTTATGCCATGTTGAATTTGGCTTGATATAGCCTCATATGGAAACCATCTTCTAGGACTCTGCACACCCATGCTTCAACTATGAGTGATTTAAATCACGAGTCATAACCTTCAAATGCACACGTTTAATGCCTAAAATGCTTGCGGGTAATCAATCCTTCACTACTTTGGATTCTGATCTCAAATTGGTGCTATTATGAACACATGTGAGGCATTGTAGCCTTTTGGAAACACATACAAGAAAATATAATAAACTCGTAAGGCTTTGAATTTGGTTCAGATATTGCCAGAAATTGGACCTCCTTGGTTTAGTGAATTATTTGCTGCAGCTGCAGCTGCAGTGTAATCTTGCTGGAGGCAATGGAGGGGGGAGCTCACGTTTAAGGATATTCCTACCCGAAAGCTTTTCTAGTTCTTGCCGTGTCAGATAAATTGTAGGAGTCATAATTTCATATGATAACAAATTGCACCTAAACGTTTAAAAAAAATAAAAATGAAGATTCCTATTGACCAAAAACAAGCTTTTGCATTTTCATAAATCAACAAATGCAACCCAGTTGTCACCTTGGGTGCGAGAACGATTAAGGATGCTCATGCAACTGTTAAAACATTGATAACAAGAAGCAATATAATTTACAACAAAAATCATCTATATAGAACAACTCATTGTTCCTGTAGAGACCTGCTAATTCCTCAACATTGAAATTCCTTGGACTTGCACCTTCGGTGGCATCCAAATTAACCTGAATCAGAACCATGCTTCCGGAGCTGGAACATACACAAACAACCCTGGAAAAGTTTTGGATTAATATGAAAGTGATCATATAGAAATTCAGTTTTTGTTAGCTCTGTACTTCTTTACCTGCTGTCGGGAAAGTTAGACTGATCAGACACCAAGCTCAGGTGCTCATCGACACAGGCAGATGAAGTAATTGGATCCTTAACATTGTATTCCTAGAGTAAACCTCCCGATTCCTGGAGTGAACACAGCAGTGGTCAATGTGCTATGTAATAGTAGTAATACACTGAATATGAATAAACGAAACACCGTCTTTTACAATATTTTAGGGAACACAATTGCGATTCAATGATCAAGCAATCAGTGTCATTTTGCAAAATGTCTGAATATAATAAAAAATTGAACCCGAGCCTAATCATTTATAGACAACGGTTGCTCAAGTTTAATTGGAAGAGAGATCACCATTAAGTCTTGCAAATCCAGAAAAGTAAGGCTAGTTTTCCTTAATTAATAGCCTTATAGCCTTATGCATCTCATAGAATTCTATAAAATATAAATTAATAAGTGCGTTTAAAGGAGAATATTAATGCATGCTTGATGTATGGCTTTGAAAATAAAGAAAAATAGTTTTCCTTTTCTGTTATTCAATATTTGTTTGTTTTTTATGAACTTTCTTATTTTTCTTTGAAAACTATGTAAAATTCAAGGTGTGATGGATATTTAAATTGAAATCGGAATTCCGCCACTGATGTTCAGTGAACAAATCAACAAACTTGTGAATCATAAGTCTTATTTTCTAGACTTATGTATGATAATTTATCACATTTTCGATACAAAATAGTTCATGGTAACAAATCATACGGTAAAGCGCAAACACTTTTTCTAGTTGGTTAGAACCGAAGAGAAACTATAGTGCTTCTTCAACCCATGTTCCTACAGGGTGATTGGATAAAAAAGTGGTTGGCAGCGTGCTTTCGCCAAACATTTTGTATTTGAGATTTTGCGCCTAGGCAATCGTAGTTGGTAACAAACCAACAACTATTAAGCTGAAAATTTGTTTCCTCTAGTCAGAATGAAGAAAGTTAGGTCCAAGGCCCGATTTCACTTTCAATTCCGAGGCAAGCTCAACAAAATTTTCTTACTCAAAATAACATATTTCATCTTTTTACTTCCGAATCAAATATCCATCACACCTTGAATTTTACATAGTTTTCAAAGAAAAATAAGAAAGTTTTTTTTTTGAGGGGGAAGACGTCAACTTTATATATGAATAAGGAACTAGTTCATACATGGAGTAGCAACAACGCTACTGATAGCTACAGGGACAGGCCCCTGCCATACAAGATCTAGATCAGAATTGAGAGCTAAACTAGCTAGCCTATGGGCGACTGAATTAGCATCTCTGTAACAGTGAACAAAAGATGAACAAGGAATAGAGTCTTTGAGAAACACAATATCCCCGACTATAGTACCAAAACCAGAGAGATCAACATCCTCAGAAAGTAGTGAGTTAACCAGTTTAAGGCAATCAGTTTCAAAACTCACAGGAGCCATCCCATGCTCCATGGCGTATTGAACTGCTGCTCGGCCTGCCATGGCCTCAACCACATCAGGCGCCTCAGCGTAGCCAATTGTGCGACACATACCTCCCAAAACAATCCCTGAATGATCCCTTACAATGAACCCAATACCACCTTTATTGGTGCTCTTATGAAAGCCACCATCAAGGTTAATTTTCAACCATCCAATAGGAGGGGGAGTCCAAGGTTTGAGAGGCCTGGAGGGTCCCTGGCTAGCTTGTGACCGCACTGAACGTGCAAGCAACATATGCGCACGCACTTGGCCTGCAATTTGTGCCGGCGTCATGCCTTTACCAACCCATACCCTGCCATTGCGTTCTTTCCATAAAAACCAAAGGCAAGTGAGCAGCAGATTAAATTGATCACCACTTAGCATCCCCAAACACAACTCAAACCAATCCATTATGGAAGAATGGACAAGTTGAGTAGAGGTAATACCACTAAGCTCCGCAAACATAGAAAGCACATCCCTAACAAACCAACAATCCCGACAGACATGCTCAATGGATTCATCACTATCATTACAAAAGAAGCAGCCATTCTCAAGGAAAACATGCTTACCACGTAATTGAGAAACTGTAGGAAGTATAAAAGATGCCACCCTCCAGATATGAACTTTGATCTTACCCAACACATTAGCCGACCAGATTTTCTTCCAAATAGATGTGTGAGCATTAGGGAAGGAAGAAGAAGCCCCCATGTACATCTGACTAAAAGCTAGTTGATAAGCAGTCCGTGTAGTAAAGATTCCTTTCCCATCATAGTGCCAAATGAGTCTATCCGGTATAGGTCTACAACTTAGAGGAATACTCAGAATTAAATTAGCATCAGCCACATCAAATAGACTGAATACCAACTCCTTATTCCAGCCACCATTGTCCCCAAATAGATCCTTCACAAAATTCGGTCCAGCAATAGGCCGAACAATAGGCCTGAAAGATGA
Source organism: Rosa rugosa (assembly GCF_958449725.1). Classification (NCBI taxonomy): domain Eukaryota; kingdom Viridiplantae; phylum Streptophyta; class Magnoliopsida; order Rosales; family Rosaceae; genus Rosa; species Rosa rugosa. The sequence goes on from NC_084825.1 coordinate 21,996,690, forward strand.
AGGTCTAGGCAACCAAGGGTCATCCCAGATGCGAATAGTAGCCCCATCCCCAACCTGCCATCTGATGCCACTCAATAACACTGCCCGGGCTGCAAGAATGCCTCTCCAACAAGAAGATGGAGACCCACTCAAGGTAGCTGACCAAAAATCACCAGTAGCAAAATATTTTGCTCTATATAAACGAGCAAGTAAAGAATTCGGAAAGCATACTAACCTCCACCCTTGCTTCGCAAGTAAAGCAAGATTATGGGCATAGAGATCCCTAAAACCCATACCTCCTGACTCTTTTGGTTGACAGAGTCGCTCCCAAGACATCCAATGAATTTTACGATTTTCGTTCTTACAACCCCACCAAAACTTAGCACACATTTGGTGTAACGAAGCACAAAAAATTTTTGGAAGCAGAAAACAACTCATCGAATATGAAGGTAGAGCTTGTGCAACTACTCTGATTAGAAGATCCTTCCCTGCACCGCTGAGAAGTTTACCTTGCCAGCCTTCAAGCTTCTTACTGAGACTTTCTTTGATGTACGAAAAAGTGGTAGTTTTATTCCTACCAACATAGGTTGGTAGCCCTAAGTACTTGTCATGCTTAGGAACAATGACAACCCCCAACAGAGAAGCTAATTGCACCTGCAGTTCTGCTGGCACCTTCTTACTAAAAACCACACTACTCTTTGAAAAATTCACTTGTTGACCCGATGCAAGTTCATAGTCACTCAAAACAGCCTTTATATGAGTACACTCCTCAATAGACGCCTTCCCAAAAAGCAGACTATCATCAGCAAAAAGTAAATGATGGACAACCGGTGCATCCGGGGCAATCTGCACCCCCTGTAGTAAACCTTGAGAAGCTTTCCTCTCCAATAGAGCAGAGAAGACTTCAGCACATAAAAGAAACAAGTATGGTGATAATGGATCACCCTGACGCAAGCCTCTGGTAGGAGTAAGATAACCCCTCGGTTTGCCGTTAATCAGAAAAGAATATCGTACCGTGGTCACGCACTGCATAATTATCCGGACCCAAGACTCAGCAAATCCAAACCGTAGCAACACAGCTTCCAAGAAACACCACTCCATACGATCATACGCCTTACTCATATCCAATTTCAAAGACATGACACCCTCAGCGGCTGACATACAGGTATGAATATGATGAGACACCTCATTGGCAATGAGTGTGTTGTCAGTGATCAACCGACCAGGAATAAAAGCACTCTGATAAGGGGAAATCAAATGGGATAGAATTCTCTTAAGCCTGTTAGCTACTGCCTTAGAGCATATTTTGTATAGAACATTGCATAGTGCAATAGGCCGAAGATCAGAAACTTGAACCGGATTTGCAACCTTTGGAATCAAACAAATATGAGTATAATTAATTGCACCGAGAAGTGATCCTGAATGCAAGAAATGCTGGACAGCCTCAACCACATCATGACCAATCACTTCCCAATACTGCTGAAAGAATAATGGTAGCATGCCACCTGGACCCAGAGCTTTAGTGGGGTACATTTGGAATAGAGCCTCCCTAATCTCTGTCGCCGTATAGTCTGCACACAACTCTGCATTCATAGCAGCTGTGACCTTTGGCTGAATCAACTCAACCTTGGACTGCATCTGAGAGAAATCAATATTAGCAGTTTGGAACATTCTCGAAAAATACTCCAAAACAACTCCCTCCATCCCACTCTCTGATGATTGCCAAACACCTTGCTGATCGAAAAGCCCGGTCAGTCTATTCTTGGCCCTTCTATTGGTAGCCTTCCTGTGGAAAAACTTTGTATTTCTATCACCTTCCTGTAACCAAGTGACTTTTGAGTGTTGCTTCCAGTATGCATGCTCTGCATTCAGTAACTTGTCCAACTTAATAGACAAACTAAGGCTCTCATCTTGATTAGAAACTGAAATAGGGAGTTCAAGAAGCTGCTGCAGTCTACCACGGATTACCTCAATCTCCCTACCTCTATTCCCAAATTTGGTACGCTGCCAGGCATTAAGGGCAAACCTAGAATTCGTAATTTTCTTCACCACCTTGAACATCGGAAAGCCCTGAACGGGGACCTGCCACCCATTGTTGACTGCTGCTAAACAATCATCATGCTGCACCCAGAAACTCTCAAACCGGAATTGCTTCCGACAACTCCGCCATGGAGCCTGAGCCGGCGTGGAGTACACCCCTAGCAGAATAGGAACATGATCACCATGGATAGGAGGTAGGTTGGTAACCCTAGCTTCCATGAATGTATCAATCCAAGTCAGGGATGCTACTACTGCTCGATCCAACCGACTTCGCATGCCAGGCCCTCTCCATGTGAACGGGGCACCGTAGGAACCCAAGTCCACCAAATCGCAGAATGACAACGCGTCCCTGAAAAGTTGCATTTGCCCTTCACGACGACGCTCTCCCCCTTCTTTCTCACTAGCATGAAGGATTTCATTAAAATCCCCCACCACCACCCATGGAAGATCAGAAGCATCTCTTAAAATCCTAAGCAAACCCCATGTACGGTGGCGTTCCGACGTGGTAGGGTGACCATAGAACCCTGTTAGTCTCCATTGCAGACCAGTGCCATCAGTTGAATGTATCTCCAGATCGATATGATTCATTGACTTCGTCTTGAATCTGACATCAAGGCCATCCACCCAAAACATAGCAAGACCTCCTGACTGACCGCAAGAGAACACGGCCTCACAGTTCAACAACCCAATCCGACGTCGCAAGGCATCCATATAATCTGGGTTGTGGACTTTGGTTTCACTGAGAAAAACAAAAGAAGGTTTCTTTTGTTGAATAAGGCGCTGCAGCGCTTGAACGGCGGCGTCGTTGTTGATGCCCCGACAATTCCAAGCAAGAACCTCCATTGATCGATGCTTGGAAGATACTGAACGCAAACCCTAACCCTAGAGAGCGTTTTCGATGAGCAGAAAAAACCGCTATAGCAAAATATATTGTCCAAACATTTAGAAAAATAAGAAAGTTCATAAAAAACAATATAAAATAAATATGTTCAAAGTTTCAAATATAAGTTTAAATTTATCCCTCCACTTCATAAATTCAGTTTCATGGCCCAGTGTCTAAACCTCGAAGGGCATAGTCCTATTATCTCTCTTTCTCAATCATCACCAGAAACCGAAGACCTGCAATTAACCAACAAATAACTAATCAACATTATTTAAAAAATAATAATAATAAACATTATCAAAATATAAAAATAAAATTCTAGAACCTAGATAGTAAACAAGCGATCAAACTAAGAAATTAACTTACCTTCGGTCAACTAAGAAAGAGAGATCATTTTCAGACATTCTCTCGAATAAGAATCCAAATAATTGGATCAGCATCTAAGGAAATCTGTTGCTTAATTCTCGCTCTACATCCTCCCACGGCTGCAAAAAAATTAATTAATTAATTAATTAATTAAAAACTTAAAAAAAAAACTATATAAATAAAGATATATTATTAAAATAAGATAAATTCAAAAGGCAACGAAAATAATATAAACGTACATACCAAATATCTCCCTGGATCAGCACCATGAAACACCAGAGCTCTTACAAATCTTAAAAGTCCCACATAATCTTCACGAAAACCTTTGTCAGGATTTCTGTTATCGTTACCGTTGTAAACAGTTACGAAATCTTCGTGACGGGGCTGGTAGATTTTATTTTTAATGGCACAATATGCATGGCCAAGGTGCCTCACATAATTATGAAATTTTTTTCCCAATCTTCAATCTCCTGAAGCCCTAACCGACAATCAGCAGGAAGATAATATCGCTCCCTGATATTCATTAGTATCGGATGATATTCCAGCAGCCAAAAATTAACCCTTCAAAATAAATACACATATAAAAATATGAGCTTATTAAACAATTACACTAGATGATATAAGAATTCAATACTCATGGTTATGGGATAAAGTGAAAAGAAAAGGTGCATGTCAAAAATCCAAAAATATGCATGTGAAACAACTATAAATAAGTCGCATGTCTTAGTTGAATGTCTAGTTCCTTATGCATTTTATGTTGATGAACAATTTGAAATCATGTTCGAGTTCATTAATAGAGTGGTTGCATTGAACATATAATAGCAAAACATGCAACAATTTGATGATGAAGATCATATATCTGCAAAATCCAGACAGAATTTAGCAACTAGTTCCATTGAACGTCTAATAACAAAACCTGAAAATCCCTCCTCTCTGTTGAGACCAAAATTTACAGATTTTGAGAAGAAAAAAAACGTTGCAAGCCTACAAGAATGTGGCAATATCCAAATTATCTACTGATGGGTTTGTTGCAACACCATGCAGAAACAAAGGAAAAAAAAAAACCTGCAGGTCCCCTAGTCCAACAGATAAAATATAAAAATAAAAAAGGGGAGAGCTCCCAAGATATTCACAGGTGGATGTAGAGTTGTGCTCCTTTCTAATAAGCTTTCAAGTTTTAAAATTAAAGTCTTGGATAAGCTTCATCTCTCATTGGTTGGAGGCCAAGTCAAGGTGGTTTAGAATTGAAATTTTTATCCAATGAACGAAGAAACTGCAGGCTTTCAACGTGGAAAGATAGGAGTTAGTTGTTGTTATGGTTATTCAAATTTCAAACTTGAATTGAAAGGCATCCCTATCTTCAGTTGATCCTCTAATCCATTATTGCCTATAAAAAGGCACGTCCAGAAGCAACAGGGGGCAGAAGCAGAAAAGGCAGCAGAGAGGCCGAGCAGGGGCAAAAAAAAAAAAGACTAGAGAGCAGAACAAAAAAAGAAGTGAAAGCTCTGCAACATTAAAGAGCAAAAGCCAGCAGCACGGAGGCACACAAGAGAGAGGAGAGCAGAAAAGAGAGTTCACACAAGACCGGAGTCCTACAACATTCCATCCTTAAAAGCTTTTCAAGAGAAGCCACTAAAGGAGAACCACGTTTCTGTAGAAGAAGCTCCATAAGTCACAGGTATATAATTATAATTATCACCTGAAATTACTGAACTTTTCCTTTCATGGTGCAGACATTGTCAAGTGTTAAGATCCATGAAGCAGGGCCAAAAATCTCTCTGGAGTATCTATGTTGCTTCCATCCTCATAATCTCCTGCTGGTGACCAAGGCGATTACCACATCGGCAATCACGGAGAAGTCAAGCTGCTGCCCACAATAGGCTCTCTGGCACGCATCAAAACCACAACACCATCCCCATGAGGTGCTCTCCTGGTGAAGGACCGCTACGTCAATAAATGATGGTGCTCTCCTGGTGAAGGACTGCTGCTTCAACAAATGATGATGCTCTCCTCGCAAATAAATGCAGTGTCCCTTTTACCTGTGTCACCATGGAGCTATGGAGGTCCCCGAAGCAGTCGCTATCCCGTTTACGATACATGTGTATCAACGGGTGTATGACCAATCCGGTGGAATTTTTTAAGCCTTGCAGCAGTAAACGAAGTGTCAGCGGAGCTTCAACGAAAACAAACAAGCTCCATCAAAGTTCTTGCCTGCACCCTCACCTGTTCCAAAAAAGGATCAGCAGGGTCACCATCAAGAAGCCTCCTACATCCTGCATGCTTCTCCAATATAACAAAACAGATGACCTTGCACCACTTGCAAACAAGCCGCACAAAAGAACAGACCAATATGCAAGCAAGGAGGGAAGGAGATCAAAAACTTGAAGACCAACCTGACGAAGCTGAAGCTTTTCTCCTCTCCGAACCTACCTTGTCAACTGAATCCTAGCGCAGGGCAGAAGAAGATGCATAATTGAAGCAGCTGTATAAAAGATCAAGAAAGAATGCAGCAGTCGCATTTAATTAAAGCAATAATCACCACTCAAGAAGCTGCTTTAAGCTAAGAGGTGGAGGAACATGCAAGACCCACCTACACCTAAAGACAAAAGCTTTAAGTTATATATAAAGCTATCATTTGCTGCAAACTTTCTTTGAATATGGGTCAGACCATAAAGAGCAACAAGCTTTGAAGAAACATAAGTTTAGTTAAACTTTGTCTCTTCTCCCTCTCACGGTGATCAGAACGTGGTGGAACAATGATTAAGGAGACCAAATAAAAGCCATGATCATGCCTTTTTTTAAAAAAAAAAAAAAAAAGAGCTTAGCGGTGGGATCCGATCAGTACACATCAAGACAAAAATTTCATTATGCAATTAAGCATAATTGGCGAACCATGGTGCTGTTGTGGGGATTAAATAGCAAAGTGACGAGGAGCATGGCCACGGTGAAGCGGTGATACGTTCAGAGCCTCAAATAAATTCTCTCTCTAAGTCAAACTAGCCGGGCCTCCTATGAAAAAAATCGGGAAGCAAGCCCATTTCAAAGCTAGTCAAGAACTCAAGATGGGTGCCCAAATCACTTGAAGCAAATCACTCACTTGAAGTAGATCACTATGGTTCCGTAATATGATTCGCCGATAAGTGAAGAAGGCGACACAAAGCCCATTGCAAAATCCAAGGCCCATTATGAAGCTCGGCATGTTTGGGTGCCCAGATCACTTTTTCACCTAGCATTGATTAAACTAAAGCCTGAGGATAGATATGGGTGTCCAGATCACCTTAAAGCTCGAGCCCGATTAATTTGCAGCCTAAAAGCCCATACCAAATGACAAGGCCCACTGCAAATCTCAGTACATCGGGTCTGGGTCAAATCAACAGACACTTTACCAAATTAGGTGTCCCAAAGAAATACATTTGACGGGTTCAAAAAAATATACATACATCCGTCGGATAAAAAGTCGGTACAAAACCGAAATACCAATTCCGATGAACTACAGTGGTTTGATCCCTTCACAGGGTATGTAGGCAATCTAGCAACCCACTAGATGCAACCACAAGTCCAAACAGAATCCCTGACTCCACCAGTCAAATTCAGCCAATCCTAAATTGAATCACTGACTCCAGTCAAATTCTCCAAACACCAGAAATACCAAATTCGATGAACTACAGTGGTTTGATCCCTTCACAGGGTATGTAGGTAATCTAGCAACCCACTAGATGCAACCACAAGTCCAAACAGAATCCCTGACTCCACCAGTCAAATTCAGCCAATCCTAAATTGAATCACTGACTCCAGTCAAATTCTCCAAACACAAGAAATACCAAATCCGATGAACTACAGTGGTTTGATCCCTTCACAGGGTATGTAGGCAGTCTAGCGACCCACTAGATGCAACCGCAACTCCAAACAGAATCCCTGACTCCACCAGTCAAATTCAGCCAGTCCCAAATGAATCACTGACTCCAATCAAATTCTCCCAGCACCAGAAAATCAAATCATTCCCAAATCACACAAAATTCAAAGGCTCTAAACCTTTCAAATCTCCCAAACACAAATCCAAAATAAATGGGTCATCTACCCATTTATATCTCAAATGCCGGAACTACATGTGGTTTGATCCCGCAAAGGGCATGTAGGCAATCTAGAACCAAATCTATCTAGATGCAACCGCGTCCTAAACACAAAAATCGAATCCCTGGTCCACTTAAACCAAATTCGTCCCAAACACTACTCTCATTCCAAAATCAAAGCCCTCCAATGAGTCATTCACTCATTGGAACTCTTGAACTACGAGTGGCTTGATCCCCCTCCAAGGGTACGTAGGCAACCCATTCAAATATCCGGGTGCAGCCGTAAAAACAAACAAACACTCATCCCATCAATTGGTTTCTTCATAAATGGAATCAAAGGGTGTTTCCCTGTAACAATGGATTGTAATTAAGAAACACATTCTGTCTTGAATGGGTCGAACCCGAAATAATAAAAACTCTATTCACTAAATGAATACGAGTGAAATTATGTTGGGTGACATTTACGCTTACTGTGTGCAATTTTCACTCAACACTCTCCCTAATTATATTAAACCAATGGGGCCTATGCACTGTGTTTAGACTTGAAGCTGCCATTTATATCTAGTTATAAGCACTAGTACTACCTCCAAGGTTCAAAGCAAAGAAATATCTATTCCTTTTTTTTTTCCCTTTGTTTTACGATTTGCAGTCCAAAATGCTACTGTTATTATGATAACACATGCTAGGAGGGCATCAATTATGGCTTCATAAGTAAAGTATTGTCTACACATATGCAACAACCTAAATTAATAGTAGAAACACAAAACCATACTACATGTTGGAAGCTGCAACAGTAAAACATGATGGGGATGTGTGTGTTCAGCTCTGGTAAATAATAGGAGAGTCATAATTTTGTAGACATTTTATTCTATGCATTATAATCCTCCTTCTAAAGACCAAATCTAAAAGAATTACGGCACATCCGACCTCAAGAAAGGAAAATTGCATGTAATTGAGAAAAGAGGGTTTGTGACTTATTCTTACTCAGTAGAGTCTTGAATCATATTATAAAAGTGTTGTAACTCCTCGTTTAAATTATCATCTCCCAATATGCTCTTCAAGAATGCTAAAAGTGCCACTTTCAATTCCGGATCTGATTCACTGGCGGGAATGAAATCTACTTCAACAGAATTCGCAAACATTCGAATTTTTCCCACTCGGCCAGTTTGTCTTCCCATTTTGTAATAACCATGAAATGACCGTATCGTTTGCTTTTAGTATCAAAGAAAATTAATTAATTCAAATATGAGAAATAAAATTTGTCAAAAAATAATTAAAAGAAATATTTAATATGTAAGCAGATTTACCTAATAAAGCGCCGGTGAATATCTCGGATCCTGTTGGCAGTTCTATTAGGCTTCGTAATCCAAACGGAAGCTGACCCCGTAGTTTGTATCCATACATCATGGGGATACCTTCATAGGGAATTAACAATGGATTAACGACCTGCGCTGTTCTCAAAGCATCTACAATCGGTGAATTAACTACAGGCCTACTTCGTGATCCTTGTCCGCTCCTATTAGAAGCCTCAGCTAAAGACATAAATTCGTTAGCCTTTGGAACTTTTTGCCTGTCCTCGTGTTTCGTCTTTCCCCACTTGTGTGGAAACATCTACAAAATTTAAATGCAAACGCCGGTAAAGAATGACTTTTTAAACTGCTCACAATTAAACATAAACACCAGAATTCCCAGATCAAAAACGAAATACAGATGCTTGAGAAAACAGTATGAAATCTATATCTAGAAAGATGGAAGAAATACAAATTAAAACTCAGTCAGGCTTAACATCAATGTAAATTTTTTTTTGAGTGGAAACTCGATGATATGTACATGTTTTTTTAACTTGGTAATCCGGTATCATACAATATCAAGAAACGAACTTGTCCTACAACAAATTAATTAAATTGCACAAACCCAATTTTATGATCAAGGCACTAGAACAGTAAGACAACTTGATTAAAATTAAATTTTGAGTGCATACACGAGTTTTCACCTCAATCAGTTAAGTAGCGGGTTAAAGCAAAACGAACAAGAGAAGGATAAAAGAATTTGATCAGAAGGAAATTCCAGTGACAAGTCATAGTTATAACCAAAGCTATATGAGCGCAAGAATTCAAATTAACAAGAACAGAATTCCAGAATTAGTAAACAGAACACTGGATTCAAAAATTAGAACCATATTCTACCAAATTACATTATCCCCCAATTGAACATCAAATTACCCATCAAGAAACACTTAACCCAAGATAGCCGACAATCAAAGAAACACCCATACCTTGAAGGTTAACAAACACCACGAAATGCTTGCCGAACAGTTCGGGCCTATTCAGATCCGCAAACGCAGACTCGGGGAGGGAGAGGCGGAGAGAAATAGGTTTGCTTCGGGAGCTATAAAATACTGTACGCATGGATTCGGTAGAAAACCGACGACAAATTCCGTCAACCGGGTACCGATCGATGTTGGTCGGTTTCTCAAATCTGCAACCGAAACCGAGCCACCGCCGGTGGTTACCGACAAATCGGTATACCGAATTTCGGCTTGAACTAGAATGTGTGCCCGCGCTTTGCTGCAGAAATTACTGTTGTATGTTATTGGGATAACTGAAATTTAATACGATTGATCTTATGACATCACATAGTACAATTTTTATGTAAACCAACTAAGAAAAACAATGAATACGAATTGTTTTTGTCAAAATTTACAGATTAACCTATACTGAACTACTCAAATAGTAGCATGCAAACAGATAAATCAATTGAATGAAATTACTATACCGATATGAAGAAAAAAATAAGCAGTGATTACATTATATTGATTTTATGAATTGAAATCTAACAATCCAAATGAAAGATTGTATACTCTGTATACAAAGACTGGTATCTATGCCAAGTTTGTTTTTGTGAATTAGTGTGTTGGATTTCTATTTCAGACTAACAATTTATTTAATGAAAAAGAGTGAGCCTAGTAATGCAGTTTATGTTTTGCTTAGTTTTGTTTATGACGGTTTGTTTTTAAATGATAAACTATAAACTGCCAAATAGAAATTTTCATAGATTTAACCAATAGATGAACATGCTCAAAGGAGATTTCGTTGTTTACTCAATGAAATTAATCTGACAACCTGCGCTCAAATGTAAACAAACAAAAAACATGGCATCAAATTTGATTTGAACAAATTATTGGGAAAGTATCAATCCAAATTAAAGAGCTGCAGTTTGCTTAGAGAAGAAAACAAAAACAAAAAAAAAGTGTAAAAGCTACAGAGAATAAAGAGAGCTGCAAACAATGATCCAAAATGGAAAAAAATATTTCAGACTTTGAAGTTTAGTTTTTCATTCAGAGAACAAATGCAACAGACATTATTTGTAGCAAATTTTATTGCACTGTTGTTTGAAATTTATATTAATTGCTGTTTGTTCTTTGTTTATTTGTAAGCTGATTCACATTTACAGAGACATGAACAAAAAATAAAGTCAAATGGATTCAAAAAGTTTATGAAGCGAAAAAAAACTAATTAGCAAGTATTTAAACAAAAACTTAATAATAACAATATGTAAATGAAAAATATGCCTCAGATCAAGGTTGTATCTAAAGATCCCTTTTTTTTTTTTTAGCATAATAAAGCAAGTATAAGTGATTGTGAGATGAAATGTCATTCAGCTGCTAATCTAATCTTATCTGTACATATATGTTAGACTTGTGATATCCATAACCACATAAAAGTGGAAATTCAGCAATCCACTAATTAATAGGGATATAAAAACTGAAGTGAAAAATATATTATTCTGGAATCAACTTAGTAACTGATCCAAAAACAGTGCAGCTAATCTCTACTATTGTAATGTAAATGCAAAATATTGATATTGAACGAAAGTGTTTTACAGGCTGACAGAGAAAGAAAGAAAAAAACACAATAAACTGATATTGAACAAAAGTGTAAATAGCAGAACTACAGAAACTTTTTAACGATGCTACATGTAGTTTTCTAATTGTGTTGATTTTAAGGGAAAATTCTAGTATATGTTGACATATGTCATACATCAAGTTTTTTGAATATTTTAGACCGTTGGATATAATTAAAATTTGAATATATCTGACGGTTTAGAATATTCAATAGTGGTAACCTGCTTACCCGTTAATCTGTCTGAATTTTTTTTTTTTTTTAAAGATTCCCAATTACATATCCAAAATAATTTTTTTTTTTTTTGAAAGGATCCAAAATAAAATTTAGAAAACCCTAAATTGAAAAGGAGAAGAAGAAGATTAGAGGAAGAATATCGTCCCCGTCCAGATTTCTCGTCAATTTTTTACAAAAGTCATTCAGTTTTTGTCTAATTTTGTTCTAAGAGAAAACCCTAATGTGAAGAGAAGAAGACAAGAGGAAGAAGAAAGAGCTTTGATCGTGGAAGGATATGTCACAGCACACTCGTAAGTTCTTGTTTGCTTCCTTTCATCCTTAAGTAATCCTTGTTTGCTTCAATTTGGTGTTCAATTTCCCACCAACACCATGCACCACGATTCCTATTCTCAAGTTAAAATTTTGGATTGATGGGAATAAACAGGGTGCAAGGATCTTCGTTTGTTTCCCAAAAGAAGAAAAAAGCAAACAATTTTACTTGTTATATGAATAATCCAACAATCCCTACTCTAATCTTGGGAAATTTTTTGATCGATCAAACTTCTTTGATCATCCATATAAACCAGGAACTAGCTTTCGTTTCAGCATCAGTACTCCACAATCCAAAACACCCCAAAAGACTCCACATTACAAATCCCAAACCCTGTTTCTTCCTTAAATTGTTCTACTACGTACGTACATATTGTTACACCAACTACTGAATCCTAGGCCAAAATTATATATGGGATGCATATGCACCCTCTGTAATCAAGTGTATTATGTTTAGCTGTTTGCTTTGCTAGTCCTGTGTTGGTATTACAAGTTGGTTCTGAGGATGTTTGGCTTCTTGGGGACATTTGTTCCAGCTTTAGTTTTGGTATGAAGCTGCTGTCAATTTCAAGCAGCCTGCAGTTCCGACATTAAGGTGTTTAAAAGCCTTTCAAGAGGAGTACTTTTATTGTTTCATCTTGTTATTGGGCATCAAACACTTTCAGTTCATATCAACTTTAGATCAAAGTACTGTTCTTGAATGCATAGTCATGATCAGCCTTCACATGCTGATTCTTTTATGAAGTTGCTGTGAAGGTTTGTCATTTATATTTCATTCTTTTGAACCATTATCATCTACTTTCAATAGTAGTAAACCATTTTGGCCAATCATTTTTGTCATATCTTGAAATCTTAGTAAGCCATTTTCGCTACCAGATTTCTAAATGGTTATCTAGATGGTCCTATGGAAAATAATAAAAAGGAGCAAAGTTTAGGGATATGTGAGATAGATAAACCTAGAAAATTCTGTAAACGCATTGCTGTACGAATTTAGTGTCATGAGTTTTTGATTAAAAACATCGTTAATTTTTTTTCTTGTCGGCTGTAAAGATTAAAACTAAAAGATTCTTGATCCAATCAAATTTCTGGCCAAGGCGAGATGGTAATTAGTCAAGTTGAAAGTTTCACTGGTATTGCATTTTGAAATCAAGATCTGTAAGCTCAAAAATGGTAGAGCGCTCAAGCTTTTTGGGCTTTTGAGAGGATGGTGGTTCGAATCCACCCAGATCTACTACAGCTGGTGGCTATCTTTTAGTGACAGACTTGTAGTTCTTTTTTCCCATTCTTTTAGACCTAGCTTGCTAACGTAACGATAGGGTGCGCTTTATATTTTGGGACTGGTTTCACCCGACCTCTAATAGCCTTCTAACTTGTAATCTTGTCTGAAAATTGTGGCCATTTCACATGAATGACATTTCGAAATGAGAATAGAACCAACCTCGGCACTGCTTTTCTTATATTAGTAGATATTATTAGTACACTGTGATTTTTTTTTTTTTTTTGGGATAAAGATTACACAGTTGCTGATTATGGTTTTGGGTCTTTTGACAATTCTGTCTAACGACCATGTTTTAGTTGACTGTAGACGAATATGTTAACTACTCTGATGAAGCTACGTGATTGTTCCAATTCTTTCCTTCTATGAAAGAAGTTATACAAATGTTGTTGGACGTCGAGGTGTTGAGAGTTGTTGGATTACCTCTCAACCAAAGATGGTATCAACACATTGGATTTGGTTTTTGGTTGATATACCAAGTATGGGGAGGAGGCATTCTGAGGGGAGTAAGATATACTGTCTAAATTAATTGTACCAGCTGCCGAAGTAATTGAGCACCTTCTTTATCTTGCTTACAACTTTCTGCTAATTAATAATGGAAAATCTTAAGCCATCAGCCTAGGTTGAGCACTTGAGTTAAGTTCTTCAAATCGTACTTCATTTTTCATTCTATAGACTATGATGGGCTTTAACATAAAATGTAAACTTGGAATTCCTTCCTGCCTAGAGGTTTCTTTTAGTAGGTGCCTCCAATTTTTTTAGCTTGTTTGATTTGATGCATTTAACTGAACATTATTTACAATCTTGCAGCTTCCCTCATTAAAACCTAGTCAAAAGTAGTAATTAAGGTTGTAATTTTGATAAAGCTTCGATATTTCAAGTCTAAATTATAAAATTGATCATAGAACGAATTATGGTAAAAAGTGGTGATCAAGTTGCAATTAGTGTTAATATTTCACTATTACAGGTTTGAGAACTGTTTTACCAATGAAGCAAGGAATTGTGGTAACTGTGGTAATCTAGTTGTAATAAGTGTTAATACTTCACTATTACAAGTTTTCAGAACCACTTTACTAATAAAACAACGAATGTGTTGCTATACTAGTAAAACTTCATATATTTAAGTAAATTTCCGGTGAGTCCTTTATGTTGTAATGAAGTTGTCAATTTTGTAACTACTGTCCTTGAGGAGTTATTTACTTATTTAACGATGTTTTTTCCTGATTTTACGACAATTGAGGTACAAAGTAGTAATCAAGGTTGTATTTGTGGTAATTCTTCAAATTACAGGTTTGAGAACCATTTTGGCAATGAGACAGTAAATTGTGGTAGAAAAAGTAATCAAGCTCTTATTTGTGGTAATTTTTTATAGGGCAAATTACTGGTCACACCCTCATCTTTTTGGGATTCGACAGTTCAGTCCCTCGTATCGTAATTTTAACAAGTAACTCCTCAGACATTCAAATTTCACACAATTTGGTCCAAAATGACCATTTTACCCCTCACTTCATTTAAAAAAAAAAATTATTCTTCTCTCTCTCTCTGATACAAATCTACAAACCCCCTCTAAAGCTCCAGTCTTTCTTTCCCCAACTATTTCTTCTTCAAATTGCAGCAATGGATCCCTATTATGAACAAAGACTCAGAGACGAAGTCATTTACCTCCACTCTCTCTGGCACCAAGGTCCCCCTAATCGCCGAAACCCCATTCCCATTCCCTTTCCCAATTCCACAATCCAAGCCACCCCAAATGGCGGAAACCCCCAATTGCCGTACCCGATCGCCGCCCAAGAAGGCCCCACCACCAAGAGGAAAACAAGAACCGAAATTGCAACAACAAGAAGCCCTCCCAACCCGACCCGCGTTCGGAATGCCCGGGTCCGGCTTTGAACGATGACTCAACCTCTGAGTGGCCCTCGTCTGGGTGGACAGTGACTTCAGCCAAGCTCAATTTGGCTCCGGCATCGGCGGAAGAGCAGTTGAGGCACCACGCGCTTCGGCTACACAACAAGGCCTTGGAGGCCTGCAGCGGATTCTTTAAGGGCATTGCCGGGTCAGGTGGTGGGTCCGAGAGTGAGGAGGAAGAAAAGGATTGCAAGGTTGGAGATGAGGAGAATGAGGAGTACAAGTTGTTGTTGAATTTGTTTGTGGAGGAGAGTGGGTTGAGGAGTTATTACGAGGGGAATTGGGATAGTGGTGATTTCTATTGCTTGGTGTGTGGTGGGTTGGGGAAGACGAAGAGGATCAAGGGTTGTACCGGGCTTGTTCAGCACGCGGTTTCGATAAGCAAGACGAAGAAGAAGAGAGCTCACAGGGCTTTTGCTCAGGTTGTGTGTAGGGTTTTAGGGTGGGTGGGATTTTGGCCGAAAAAAAAAAAAAAAAACAGAGAGAGAGAGAGAGAGAAGAATTCTTTATTTTTATTTTTTTTAAAAAGGAAGTGAGGGGTAAAATGGTCATTTTAGACCAAATTGTGTGAAATTTGAATGTCTGAGGAGTTACTTGTTAAAATTACGATACGAGGGACTGAACTGTCGAATCCCAAAAAGATGAGGGTGTGACCAGTAATTTGCCCTTTTTTATATTACAAGTCTGAGAACTATTTTACTAATGTGACAACAAATTGCTATCAAAGTGGTAAAACTTTATGTATATACAGTAAATGAGGCATGAGTCCTTAATTGTGTAATAAAGTTCTCTATTTTGTAACTAAAACTTTTGTTGTGTAAATCTCATCATCCATGAGATAATTACTCGTCTGACAACGCATTTTACTATAAATTACAATAATTGACTTGTAAAGCGGTAATTATGGTCGTTTTTATGATAATTACTTGAAATATGATTCCATTTACAAAAATAACGATCACTTTACCAATGTTACAACAAATGTTTTGTCGATATGGTAAATAATCATATTAGACCTAAAACTTCTCAAGTCCTTATTCTTGTAATCCAGTTATTTTTTGTGTAACTAGAGTCCTTTCTTTTGTAAATTATATCATCGATGAGATACTTTACAACAAACCACCACATTTGACGTATTTAGTTATAATTATAGTTTTAATTGAAGTAATTACTATATTTACGATCTTTATTACAAGTTTTTGAACAATTTACGTATAAAATAATTAATGAGTACTTAGTATGGTAATTTTTTTCTTTTTAAAGCACACATGTCAAATTATAAGTGGATAACCTGTTGACCTGTACAACAGGTTTCACCAACTAATTTAATTTAATATATATTTATTAAAAAGTTAATGTATGACAAACATCAACATACCTTAGACTTACCCAATTTTAAGAGCAATATGCAGTTTTAATATGTTTTGTTTTTAAAGAAAACAAAATCCAAAGTTCATAGATTCAAAAAAAAAATTGATGAACCTGGTTAAAGATCACTTGCACAACGGCAGTTAAAAGGTAAACAAACAAAGTGAGACAGAATCTTGAACATAAGATCAAATTCAACTTGAACAAACTATTGGGGGATTAACAATCAAAATATAGGAGGTGTAGTTTTCCAAAAAAGAAAAAGAAAAGAAAACAGTTTAAAAGCTATAAAGAATAAAGAGAACTGGATAGAGTGGTTCAAAATACAAACAAATATTTAAGAGTTTGAAGTATAGTTTTCGATTGACAGAAGAAATATATTTTAAACTATATCAAGTTAGCAGAATATTATAAAGTATAGCTGTAGATAAAGAAACGCTTTGTTTAAAAGACAATCATATACCACTTGTAGCAAATATTAATGCCGGTTTTTTGCACATTCACATCAATTGTTATTCAATTTTTTTTTCCATTTGTAAGCTTATTGATATTGATAGAAACAAAAACATAATATAAAGTGAAGTAGATTGAAATATAAACCTCCATAGAGCAAAATAACTGATCAACAGCCCCCGTGAAAAACAACAAAAGATACAGCCAAAACAGGTCTCAGGTTAAGGTTGCATCTGAAGGTTTAAATGATTTTGTTTGTTTTGGCATTAATCGAGGATAATAGGATTCTCATATTGGAAACTAACTTGGTGCAATGGGGTTCTGATTTAGCTATTAATCTAATTTCATATCTATTTATACTTTGACCTTTTCATATTCACAACCACACTAAATTTGAAACAGAGCAATCCACTAATGAACAATGCTGTTAACAGTGAAGCCAATAGTAAATCATATGGGAACAAATATAGTGATTGATCTAAAGACAGTGCAGCTAACTTCTATGAATGTAATGTAATCTTGTTTTCAGAGTTTTACTCACCTTCAAAAGGTAGATGGATCAGTTTTAGGAAACCTCTTAACAACTGCCTTTTGATGAGCTAAGTTTATTTTGATAATGTGCACACAGTGTATCTCCGCTGCGAGGAAAGACAAAATACATGAGTAATTCAGAATTTCAGATGATAGCTATGTTGTTTCAATTTTACCAAATTAATATTCAATTTTTATTTCAATTATAACAGTGACATTGATAATTTGCATTAGACCTTTAGATGAGTATAGGTCTGCGGTTTATGGTCAAAAGAGGAGATTTTAGTTATACTGCAGTGATGAAGTACAACTGTGGAAAGAGATTATCAATTGAATCAAATTATTACAGTAATATTGAAAAAAGAAAAAAGAAAAAAAAAAAGAGCAGTTATTATATTACATAGATTTTATAAAGAAAAATGTTCGTGTACACAGAGATTATTGCAAATGATTGTGAGAATAAATCTGATTTAGTTGCTAATCTAGACTCATATTTACTTATACTTTAGATTTCTTACATCTAAAATTATACAAAACTTTAAACTTAGCAATGCACTAATGAAAGCTAAAAAATTTGTATGACTGAGACTTACGATGTAAAATTTGTCCCTAATATGAATTCTATTGGACCAGGTTAGTCTCTCTGTAATAGTTTTTTGTTCATTCCTTTTCAGTTGCTTTGTTTGAAGAAGAGATATACAAAAGTTTCAAACTTGTATGACAATTTCAACAAAGGCATATATGAATGTCTCTGCTCTGATTCCTAAACTGATCAAAACTTAAATTCACAGTATATAGTGTATTTAGTAGGAAACAACGGAAACTTTTGAATTCAGCGGGATAGTTAGTTAATGAAGCTATGGATTATTACATCATCTGACACGTTGAAAAACTTACCGAAACAATATAAGGTATGAATTTTAGTGAACTTTATGATGAAAATTTAAAATTCTGAATCATATCAAAGACTGCACACATAAAACTTTAGATTAGATGTTACAAATGGATTATATCTATTGTCAATAATTAAATCTGGTTTTAAAAAGTTTGCTTTTTGAAGTTATTCAAAGGGAACAGAAAACACTAGAAAATGAAATCAGATTTTGGATATGAATAATTTGATCGGATGATGTTTAATTAACATAAGAGAGAAACAACAAAAGCTTCCGTTTTGACCAATTTCAAATTTCAGAAATCAATCATTATCCAGGTAAAGAGATTCAGCTCGTTCTAATCGGTGTTATAAATCAAGAATCTTTGACATACCTTGTTATGAAACTGACCCATTTTCATATTACCACTAGAAGTCCTCAGTTGCATAAGCTACGCACATGGTTCTTTAATTATCTGTTTTGTTTGTTAATTAGTCGTTAGGGTTAATTACCAGTTATTTGGGTTAATTGCTTATCTCATTCTTATCTCGTCCTCATGGCTGACACGTGTCGCTGTTTGTGTGATCAGTATGAGCTATATAATTCTAGTTGTAATCATTCTGAAACCCGTCTATGAAAAATCCCTTTTGTTTAATTCTCTTTGCCTTTCATTTCCTTTCTGCTAGCTCTGCCAGGGTTTCGACCCTAACAAGTGGTATCTAGAGCCAGTAATGGTCAAACTTAAGGGCGCGGGGGCGAAGCCGTTGTCTCCTCCGCACGTCTCTGGTGAGCTCTCTCACCTTGAGTTTGAGTTTCAAGTCCATCGAGATGAGACTACTGCTCGCCTTGAGGAGACGCAGGCAACTCTGCAGGCTTCGCTTCAGGCAACGATTGCCGCTTCCTTGGCTGGTTTCAAATCTGCGATCATGGAGGAGATCTCCCATCTCCAGCTCACTCAACAGGGTAGCGCTGCTATCCCACTTCCTGATGGCTCCGTCCGATTTGGATCGGTCTCTTCCCCGGTCGTCCGATTTGGGGGAGGTGATCCTGTTGAGTGGCTCAACAAGGCCGAGCAGTATTTCGAATTCTACCAGATTCCAGAAGAGAGAAAATTATCAATTGCAACTATGCATTTAACTGATAAAGCCTCAGACCGTTGGTATATGTTTCGGCATGAATTTCCTCATACATGGCAAGGACTAGCTGACCTACTCATGCAAGAATTCAGTAGCTATAACCGGTCGAAATACCAGGCTGCCTTGGCCAGAATGTCTCAGACTGGAAGTGTGGAACACTACAAGGAGCAGTTCACCAAGCTCTCACGGAGAGCTCCTGGAGCAGTCGGAGGCCACATCTTCAACCCTCGCTCGATCGGAGGGCCTTCCGTCCCCGCTTGGTAATATCGCTCATATCCCTAATTTTTCACTTGGTACTGATGATGTGTTGCTCGGGTTTATTGGTGATTCTGTGACTAGCACTGTGGGAATACTTCCTGATGCACTGGTTAGCCAGCCCTTGGCTCACTCTAGCCCCCTTAATTCCACTCTCGGCATGTCAGTTTCTAGCTCTAAGCCTGTCTCTGTGGGGAGTACTACGTCTGTTAGTCGGAATGGGAGTTTGGGGCCTCATGTGCAGATGGGGGGGTGGGGGTAACCCCCAGTCACAACAGTTCCAGCACTCATTCACAGGCTCACAACCCTCGGGAGCTTCCTTAGGACCCTTGCACAATAATAGCCTTAGTTGTAAGCGGAAAAATAAACTACACATGAAGTTGCACAAATAATAAACACAAGATGAAGATCATATATATAGCATAGCCTAGCAAGATAATAACATAATCGGTTATGAACATGAATCATACCAGCAGTGGTGGAGAAAGCCATCGATCTCGCAACAAGGTCTTCTGTGATCCTCTCAACTTAATTAGAAGCTACTATCTATGGGGCTAGAACTGTATGCTTGCGTATTTGGAGAGGTCACAGGGACCTTGTATTTATATTGTACAAAACAATGAATACCTGCCCATAACAGGTTACTTAATATCATTATTACTGTATCTAACAAAATATATCCGATATATTCTCGCTTGGTTACCAAGCCATTTAGATTCCCAATCGTAAATATTAGATTCACAAATAAATACGAATATCATGGAATAGGTTTTCTCATATTATCTCAGATTACTTTCTCTTTAGGTAACAATAGTTATTACACTTGATATGCATTCATTAGATGTTCATATCAAGTCTTACAATCTCCCACTTGAACTTCTAGTGAATCCATGTAATAAGAATATTGCTCAGCATAGACATAGTAACCAACTAAAGTGTGCACAGAGATAAAATGAGTACCTTAATCTAACCAAATCTCTGTCAATGTACAACCATGTTGAAGAACAACAGAAAAGATTCAAAATTGTAAAAATTGATCCTTCTGCAATTACAAAACCCCATGATCGTGCATCACATGAAACACTAGAATTATCACTTAATATGTACAGTGCCAATGAATGTGAATTCTAACTCTTGATGCATCTATACATGGTCTTCTTAATGGTTCAATGTGCAAGAACCTCAACACTCAGTCAATGATTATAACTGATCATAATGTGTTATGAAAATTTTGATCCATAATAACTAATTGCTGAATGTATACATATATAGTAAGGGTTAGAAACGGATCAAAACATAATTCAAAAGAAAAGCTGCAGCAAATAAAAGTATAACTAATACACCATGGATAGAGACATTAAATTCCGATCCGAGAAAGACAAGAGCAAGGAACGCGCCCCACGCGCGGAAAAAAAAGAAAAAACTTCGAAGAGTGCGGTTCTCTCCCGGCCGTACGCGGACGGCGTTTCGCTGCTGTGTTCTGGCCCGGGAGGGGATTCCGATGAGTAGTAGTGGCGGGCCTTCATAGCAGAGGTGCGGTCCAGGGAAGAGTGGGAGACCTTCGACCTCGGTTGGGGAAGACAGATCCAGATCTGGTTTTCTCGATTGGTGGTCGACGGCGGCGGTGGGTTCTGGCGGCCCCGACTCGGCGGTCTGGGAGGTGGCAGAGGTGTGGTCCAAGGCTGGAGGTGGTGGCTCGATTTCGGAGTGGACGGATCGGTCTCGATCTCTTCTTCTAGAATCGGGGAGGAAGGCGGCCGTGGTGCAGCGCTTGGAGGGTGCTTTTCGTCTGGGGCATCCGGGTCCTTTTCGACGGTGGAGATCTCGTTCTCATGGCGGTGCTCAGCCCGATGAGGGTTTTGATCGTGGTTGGATCGTGTTTCTGACGTTGCTCAGGTTATGGGGTGTCCTGCGGTGGGCTGCGGTAGGCTGTTTGGTGTCCTGCGGTGGGTTGCGGTCTGGTGTCGGCGCAGGTCATTGGCTGCCGGCGTGGTTGGCTGCTGGGTTAGGTATTTGGGTGAGATGGTGGCTGGGCCGCGCTTTGGCTGTTGGGCCTTGCTGGATGTTGTTGCCTTCAAGTTGTTTTAGCCCTAGTTGGTTATCTTTGATTTTGCTTTATTTAGTGTCCGTGTGTTTTTCGCGGGAGTTATGTCTATATTGTAGCTTAGTCGGAGGTGGTGGGCTTGATGCCTGTTTGTGCACCCTGTGTGCCTGGTCTGCCCTGGTTTGGCGGCGAGTTCCTTGCTTCTGCAAATGGTCGCTGCCTTCCAGTGGCAGTAATGTGTCTGCCCTCGGTAGGCGGCGAGTTCCTTGCTTCGTCAAATGGTCGCTGCCTCCTAGTGGTAGGGAGAAACTATGTGTCACTGGATGTATTTTCCAGGGGCATCATAATGGGAAAGCTGTGCATACGGTATTCATGCTTTGCTGTAGTCGGGTTACAGATCAAGTAATCTTTCCGTTGTGTCACCGCTGCTTTATAGCAGTTAAAGCGAATAGAGTCGCCAATAGTGCGATCTTCGCTAGTTGGTGCATTGTTGAGTACATGTGTTTAGTAGAGACTCAAGATAATATGTCAGGAGGTTCTCTAGTTATCTATTGTAATCAGGGGTTCAGGCCAAATGTCCCCCCCCTTGTATTCGACAGTTTCTTCAATTTAAGCCACCCAGGCTCGAGGGCATTGCACCGCCCTTTCATAAAAAAAAAAATACACCATGGATAAACTGAATTTTATTGACTTGTAAAATTCAAATGTCAAATACAACTTGATAAGTTCTTAAAACTCAAAATATAAAACTGAAACATTAATCAGAAAACTTAAAAATCAGCTCAAAACAAAACAGAACTCCCACTGAACTTGGCTATACTCCCACTAAGCTTCAATATCCAAAGTAGGCAGAATGCCAATACATCGAGTATGATTTTGAAAAGCTGCAACAGTTAAGGGTTTGGTGAATGGATCAGCCAACTGGTTCTGGGTACTAATCTTCACAATATCAAGCTCTTTATGCTTCACCCTTTCTCTAACACTATAATATTTCAAGTCAATATGCTTAGAGTTGGTTGATCTTTTATTGTTCTTGGTAAAGTAAATTGCAGCTGAGTTGTCACAGTGTACTTTCAATGGTTTAGAAATAATTGAATTCACCAACTTGGTATGCTGCAAGAAGTTCTTCAGCCACAATCCTTGACACGTTGCTTCATAGATGGAAATGTACTCTGCCATCATAGTGGAGGTTGCAGTTTGCGTTTGCTTTACACTCTTCCAAGCTATGGCTCCTCCAGCAAGCATGAATACAGAGCCGGAAGTTGACTTTCCATAATCAGAATATTGCCCTGCAAAGTCTGCATCCGAAAAGCCTTCAACTTCAAGCTCATTCACTCTTCGGTAAACCAAGATATAACTTTTGGTTTTCTGCAAGTACCTTAAGATCCGCCAAGATCCGCGACCTCGCCGACCACGTCAGCACCAAGGTCCACGAGCTCGACCTCGCCCAGTCCCGCGTCAACTCTGTGATGCCCCGGAAATTCGTATTTATTTTCCGAGGATTTTCCGGAATCTAATTTGTGGTTATTGGACGGTTTCGTGGCTCGTGGATGGAGCGGAAGTGTTTCGGATGAATTTTTATTCGGAAAGTATGACTTTAGGGGGGGGTTGCAAAGGTTGACTTTTGAAACGTTGAGATCCTCTGAAAACTTCATTCACGAAAGTTGTAGAGCGCGTCGATACGAGTTCGTGGACATGTGGAACGCGAGAATCGGAGTTCGTATGAGAAAGTTATGGCCATTGGAAGGAATTTCCATTTTGATATAAATAGAAGTTTCCCAAGTTGGAAACTTACTATTTTCATTATTTCCATTTCCAGAAGCCCAATTCTCTTCCTCTCTCTTCTCTCTCAGCTGCACCTTCAGAATCGAAGAAATCCGACTGACCCGACCAGGCTTTTCCGGCGGTCTCCGGCGACGAAACTTTCCAGATAGGATCGTCTCCTCCGTCTGGTAGTCCCTCTGGTGTCCTCTAGCGTTGATTCTCTTCCACGACGGCGCTGCAAGGCGGAGCAGTTGAGTGTTTTCGGACCCGATCGGTTCTCCGATCTCCGACGTCGGCGGGGCTTCAAGTTGAGCTTGGGGAGCTCAGAGCAGCCTCCTTGATCGATCCTTGGTGGTTGTTTGGATCGATTCACATAAAACTTGGTTCAACTCAGTTTGGATTTGTCACGTCCCGAATTTTGAATAACAAATTCAAATCCGAAACATGAATTTAACAACTTAATCAAATAAACGTTCTGAATTTTTTTCTCAGAACAAACACACCACTCGCCACTCAAATATAACATCTCGAAGACCTCGAGTTTATTATTACAAATTCACTCTCACAAGTAAAATTGTAATGCTCTAAATGAGCATAACAAACCTCACAATAGAAAATCAGAATAACACACTTGCAGCTACTCTACGCAGCTCGATCACCTTCCTGATTCTCCTGACCTGTAGTAGTACCCGCTACACAGTTTGAATAGTGTACCGGGATTGCAACAACACAAAACCCGGTAAGCTTTTGACAGCTCGTATGAGTAAACAAGAATGAACTGTTGATTTATTAAAATACATTTCCTTTAACTCAAGTATAGAAATGTAGAAACACCACAATCACAACGACCACCACAAAACCACTTCACTTTCTCACTCTCATATAGATATATATACACTTATGAGTTACTCTCAATTTCCCTCATAAGATCACTCAACATTTGGCAAACAGACTAGAGCTCTAACTGATCGTAACCACCGGCCCGGCGCGAGAGTGTGGTTCACGATTTAATACTATTAGTAACCACCGGCCCGGTACGAGAGCGTGATTCACTAATAGATGCCATGGTCACCCCGTGACCTATTGATCTCCACAGATCAATATATCTCAACAACTCAACAATTTACTGTTTCTCAAACAATAAAACTCAACACCTTACTATATGGTTTCCTCAACAAAATCCATCAATACATATATATTTTCCATGTAAATAATATATGTACATAGACATTCACACAGGAATGCCTATTAATACCAACTATAGATCTCGTACAATAAGGCAATAAATATTTCCACACAATTACGACAAAAAAAATCAATTAATCATATTCGGTTCGTAATATGAACCATGTGAGGTTTACTCACCTCGATATTCCTACTGCGTCTTCAATTCAACACAATACACACCGAAACCGCTCACCCAAAGGAGACCGTCAATCACCTAATCAAACATGACCTTAACTTAGCCAACAACTCACAAACATACTTATACAACGATCCAACGGTTGGATCGAAATTAAACGATGATCTAACGGTCGGATTCTAATTTAATGATGATCCAACGGTCAGATCGAAATTATATGATGATCCAACGGTCGGATCCTCACGGATAGCCCTTAGGATCATCCTCCATAATTATCACGAAGATCCAACGGTCAGATCTTCTTGAATCACTCTAACAAACATCTCCTCAAAATTATACGAAAATCTGATGGTCGGATTGTCACGAATCGCCTTTCAAATCACTATTTCACAATTATACGAAGATCCAAAGGTCGGATCTTCGCCCGTGACCACACAAAGTCATTGGGTCAGTCATACGATCAAGATATCAAAACTACAAGTCCATCGGACGGTCCGATCTTCACAGATCACAAATCGAACGATCGAAATCGATCGAAATCACAAAATTCATAACTTAATCATACGATATCCAAAAATTGCGTATAATATATTGAAATGATTGTATTGAAATGTAGAATCTAAAAATGTAAGGAAATCACATTTTTGACCCCCAGAGGTGGCCGGAAGGGCCGCCGGAGTTAGGGGCAGAGCCGCCGCCGATTACCGCCGATGGTGTCGGGGCCAGGCTGCTTCTCTTCATCTCATTAAGCTTAACAACTTTCCTAACTAGCATGTAAGCTGGAAATGACCGGAAGGGGTCGAAATTACCTAGAACAGTCGAACTTGGCCGGAAAAATTCCAGAATCCGGCGAGCTTGAGTTTCGGCGTAAAAACTTCAATCTCAAGCCTCGATCCCTTCTGGAAAGTTGTTCAGCTCCTCACTCTGAGTTCACCAGTCCAAGAAACACTCAAAAAGACGTCCTGTAGTTCGAGATATTTGGATCCTTTGCTCCGTTTTGATCCGATCGGGGTTGAACTCCAGCTGCCTCCAGAGACAGCGCCGTCGTGCAAGGGTGCTTCTGGGAGTTTCAGAAGGTTGAGACGAACCTGAGGATGGAGTTTGGGAAGGTTTTGTGACCGGTAGCTCGAGCTACCAAGCTTGGAACCAAATCGGGGCTGGACGAACCCGGTCTCTTCGCCGCCGCTTCCGGCTGTGCCGTGACCCAAGACTGCAGCAGGTAGCTTCGCAAGGCTGAGGCGAAGCCACTGAAGGTTGTCCGGCGTCGATTGATGGCCGGTGGAGGAAGAAAGTGCTCGGAGAGCTTTACTCTGTTTTCTGGGTTTGGTCGAGAGAGAGAGAGAGAGAAAAGTTTTTCTGACTGATTCCTCTAATAATTCAGCTGCTATTAATCAAAACGGTGTGGTCGATCACTAATCACTCTCAAGCCACAACCCTACTAACTAAGCATAATCATGAAAGGTAAAGCATTGCAATCATGAAAAGTAAAGCAATGTAATAATTATGTTTTTGCTTTGATTAAAGAAAACAACCGGGTATTACAGGATTACTGTTCACGGCTTGTGAGGTAGTTTTCGATCCTTTATACTTGTTTTCTGACTTCGAGCTAGTTATGAAAGTTCACAAGCATGCTTAGATGAAGAACTTTGATGTTGGGAGTTTTGTGAAATATTGAGTTTTGGCCGGCGGCGGTGCACCACTGCCTGTGGCGGCGTTCCGGCAGTGTTTCGGCCATGTATGAGGCTGTTTCTGGTATTATATGTTTTCTACTCGTTGATACGAGCGTTTTGATATATAATACGCATATTTTGGAGTTCGTATGAAATTGTTATGATTTTTACGATTTAATACCGGTTGATTTATTCGATCCGTGAGGATTCGAGCGTCCGATCAACTTGTGGTTTGGTCATATGGATCGTGGACGTATTCCGGAGACTTTGGGAGGTCTCGGATGTGGTTTTGCCTCGATTGGCGCCACTTTGGGGAATTTTAGTTCAAAACAGGGGTTTCGGACTTAAATCGGTTGTGAGTTGTTACTGAGTGGAAACCGTATGTGATTAGGTACTTGACGAAGTATTTTGGACAGTTGTTTTGGGGATTGGCTGCTTTGTTCTTGGTTGAAGACGCAGCGGGAGTTTCGAGGTGAGTAATCTCACAAGGTTCATTTACGAACAGAATACCTTTATCATTTTGAGAGTTATTTAGTAACTGTAAACTATAGTTGGTATTAGTAGGCATTCCTGAGCGGATGACTATATATATATATATATATATATATATATATATATTTACGTGAAATATATATGTTTTGGTGGTTTGTGGATTTATGAAAACAATAGGCATGAATGATGCGTTTTATTGTTTTGGGTTGTGGCTTTTGGAAAACAAATGATTGTGGAATTGTTGATTCGATTTGTTTTGAAAAGCATTAAGTTTTGGGAAAAGCATTGTGATTTGTGTATGAAAACAATATACATGGAATGATGCTTTTTATTGTTTTGTGTTATGGCTTTTCGGAAAACAATGATTATGGAAATGTTGATTTCGATTGTTTTCAAAAGCGTTGAGATTTGTGTAATGATTTTGAGTCCAGTGCGACTGCTTAATGATTTGCTCCAAGGGACTGTGCAGCCCGAGGAACGAAGGTCTATGACCTTGGGGAGAATATCAGGTAATCACGTCTTTGGTCGGACGAGTGGTTACGTTTCAGTTAGAGCTCTAGTCTGTCTGCATATAGGTAATTCATGGGGTAACGGGAATTGGTTATTGATAACTCATGACATTACGTGTTTTTAGGGAACAAGGTGTGAGTTGCTTCCTTATTAACGGTTTTTAAGGGGACAAGGTGCAAGTTGTTTTCCTTATTAACGATTTGATAGAAATCAAGGTGTGAGTTGCTTTCTATGGTACGATTTGGTATGATTGATAGAATTCAAGGTGTGAGTTGTTTTCTATGTTATTTTCGATAGAAATCAAGGTGTGAGTTGCTTTCTATGGTACGATTTGGTACGATTGATAGAATTCAAGGTGTGAGTTGTTTTCTATGTTATTTTCGATAGAAATCAAGGTGTGAGTTTCTTTCTATGGTACGATTTGGTACGATTGATAGAATTCAAGGTGTGAGTTGTTTTCTATGTTATATTTGATAGAAACCAAGGAGTGTGTTGTTTTCTATGTTTCGTTTTAAAAGAAACCAAGGTGTATGTTGCTTTCTTTTATTTCGATTTGAATGGGAATTAAAGTGTGAGTTGTTCTCCTTTATTTCGTGTTTTAAGGATCAAAGCGTGATTTGGTTTCTCGATTGAAACGTGCGGGCTTTTATCCCGTGATTTGGTGTGAGTTGTTTTGAGTTACTCATACGAGCTTGCAAAAAATTACCGAGTTTGTTGTGTGACAACCCGGTGCACTATTCAAACGGTGTAGGGGTTAATCCTGCAGGTCAGGGTAATCGTGGCTGAAGCTGAGGTAGCTTGTTGGCAGCAGAACTGGTAGGAAGCAAATTTGATTGGCTTTGCCATTGTTATTACTTCCGCTATGTAGTAAACTCTGAGGAGCTTTTACGTTTTATCTTGTTGTTGACAATTTAATTCGTAAGCTTATGTAATATATGACTCTGTGGGCGGGTCAATATTGACATAGTGGGTTCAAGGCATCAATACGTGTGTAGTTTAAAGGGAAACAGTTTCTAGGTACTTGGTATTGATGGTTGAACGATCACGCATATATAATTATGGGGTTATATATCGATTTTTATTTGTGTTAAAAATCAGGGGCGTGACAAACTCCACGCTCCTCCGTTCGGATGCGATTGTGGAGCACGACCTCGCCCAGTCTCGTGGTTTTTTTTTTTTTTTTTTTTTTCTGTAAATTTGGCAGAAGGCTTATAAGGAAAGAAGAAAGAAGAATGAAAAAAAAAGTTTTATTCAGTAGTTATACATGTCTATTGCGGGGCAATAATATGATTATTGAGAGGCAATAATATGAGTATTGGGGGGCAATAATAGGCATATAAATTGATCATTTGTGCCTGTAGTGTATTCATTTTGGTTTCGGGAGTTTATACAATTCACTGGAGGGCAATAATACGAGTATTGGGAGGCAATAATATGATTACTGGGGGGCAATAATATGGTTACTGAGGAGCAATAATATGATTACTGGAGGGCAATAATATGGTTACTGAGTATTATTAGGGGGCAATAAATTCAGACGCCGGAATCCGGTCACCAGTCCGGTAGCCGGATTCCGGTCATCGGTTGCCTGATTCCAGTCACCGGAGTCCGGTCACCGGTCGCCGGAGACCGCGGCCAACCACTGATCACCGGAGCACAGCAAGGTGGAGGATGACTTCTCTCTCTAAGTGAGAAAGAAGGAGAGGGCAAAAAAGTCTCAAAAATAAATAAAAAGAATTAATTGGGTATTAGGGAAATAATCTCTTAGAGTGTTTTGGGTAAATGAGGTTAAAAAACTGTTAGTGGAGCAAGTGGGCAATTTTTAAGCTGAAATTGGGTAAATGATCATTTCCCAAAAACATACTTTAATGAGTATATAGTGAAATTGGAAAATTAATATAGATAAAGAAAATAATAAAGAATGAAATCTAATATTATTAAATTGAAAAGTCTAGAGAAAATCAGTATAATATTTCTTTGGTATAACTATTGTCCTTAAGAGTCATTTTATAATAGATTATATATGTCATTTATGAATTCATAACACTCTCAAATGAGCAAATTTAGAGGTCCCAATAGAAACACTTTTTGTTCAAATTATTTAATGTTAGTCTATAATTTGTTTTACTTTCTCACCTTTCATGTTCGATATATTGTAATATATCAGAACATGGAGAAGGAGGATTTAGCTATTGGAGGAACTAGGCCGGGTAACATCTTCCAGTGGAAACAGGTAATTAAACTTGGATTTCATTTAAAGTTTCAAACTTTCAATACAATACATGTTATAACGTTGATTCGATCGTGTTATCATTACAGCATTGCTGTAAGTAATGAAAAAAATTTAGGATTTATCTGTGGTACCTTGACAAGTACATGTACATACGTTGTGAAATTTCTGAAAAATCCTCTGCTCGGTCCTGAGTCGTTATGATTATAAATGTATGAATCTAGCTTCATTGCTCCGATAGTGTCTATGATCAGGAATTCATTTACCTCAAACCCGCGCTTCGCTTGGTTTTGGATTCCACGGAAAGCGAACTCTGCAGCTGATTTGGTTGCCTCGCTAGTAGTGCGGAAGATCTTCCCGGAGGTCTAGATTGACCGACCGCCTTCTTCCCTAGTGCATGTCCTATCTGGCGACGGCCTCCCTTGCCCACCTTTTCAGATTGATCACTTGCGACACCGCTGATTTATCCGAGGTTGCGGGTGTGTGTTTTTTCATCGGAGCTGTGATGCTGCTGTCGGATTTTCTTATTTCCAGTTTCTGTGTTTTCTGTTCTCTTTGTTTCCTTGTTGTTTGGTGTCCTGGTCTTTTGCTTTAATTAGCTCTGACCGTGTGAGCCGTGTTGTTTGGTGTCCTGGTCTTGTCGTGCGTATTTGAACCTTTCAAACATACAAAAAGGATATTTTTTAATAATTTCTAAAATGTGGGTAAAAAAAATCAACTTGAATGGTCATTTATCCAAATTTGCTGTTAGTTTGTACAGTCAGATTTAAAAACCAAATCCTCACAGATGAAGATTAAGTTAGAAGGAACAGATATACACTGCATTGGTGGTAAGGCTTTGGTCTCATATATAAGAGGTCAAGAGTTCGAGCCCCATCAAGGGTGGGAATGGGGTGGGGTTTTTTTAAAAAAAAAAAAAAAAAAAAAAAAAAAAAGATATACACTGCATTGATAAATGGTCTTACAAAAAGGAAAAATTACAGGCCCATTATCATCTCCAAAATTACAGGCCCAGTATCAGCCCAAAAGAATTCATTTCCATTTCACAAGGAAACATGAGTAGGAACCTATGATTCTCCTCTGTCACACCACAAGACCTGCAAATGGATCAAAACAATGGCATATCAATGATATTGCCATAGTAAATCGTCACCTGAATTAGAACTTTTCAAAGCCATAGATTGAGTGCATAAACAAGCTTCTGTGAACCCTAGTTACTAGCACCTTGAATGCAGACTGCTCAAAATGTAAATCTAGCTTATTTACCTTGATTAAAATGGGGTGGGGTAATCGATCAAACTTCAACCCTAGTGAAACAACGTACAAACCAAATGCAACAAAAGCAATAAACCGAATGATCTTTCCATATTTCTTTCCAAACTCATAACAGACAGCGCAGTAGAGCTATAAGGCCAACCATGTCTACTATTAACAAGTGTAATACTTGGTTTGATGTAGCACTCACTCTAACATTAATACTTAAGAGAGAGGAGGAATTACCAATGGTTGGAGTGAGTTAGAACACAAAGCTACCAATCAAGTCGACGGATCGGAGGCCGGCGGAATGGCAATTGTATTCAAAGGTGCGAGTGGCCAGGAGCTTTCCCCATACATATCTTGATTTTTTCACTTCATATTCAATTACTAACACAACAACACGCACCTTCCGGAGAGAAGGTGTATCATCTCTTAGCATTGTAACCATGTTCCCGCACACAACAAAGCCAACTTTTTGATTTCCTAGATCGACAAAGCTGTATGACTTTGAATGTAAAGGACAAAGGTCACGAAAGAAGGTATAGAACCAGTTAAAAAACAACAGAGGAGAGTCCTGAGAGTTGTATATACTACCATCATCATTCACAACTAATCGGGAGACATATATCTCGTGATATTCACGAACGGAAAACATGACCTTATCATGTGTACCATCGTTCAAGTCCAAGACCAAAGCCGCCCTGCTGATGAAGGGAAAGGGCTTACCATTGAACAAGGAAGTCATCTCTCTCCATTTCTTTTCCTTCTCATTCACATCAAAACACATAATGGGAAAGTTAGGGATTAATTCATTGTTGTGCCTGCTCGAGATCAAGATCTTGGTACCAACAATAGCATAAGACAATTCACGACCAGGCAAAGGGCCGCTGTAGTTTTTGTTGTGATCTAGTTCCGGTAGGTAAAATGGAGGATCCGGCAAAGCCTCACATTCACCAGAACTGCTATAGTATACCTCGAAAGTGGGACGATCAAGAGAAAAACCTAGGGGCCTACCTGCGAGACAATAGAGATTTCCGTTCACCTCAAAAAGCAAGGGGTCTGGTTTCCCCTTCAGGAAACTCCAATCATGCTTTTTCCAAAACATAGACTTGGGTTCAAAACTATAGACATCTCCACTTGGCAGAAATTGTCTTCTGACAAATAGTCTTTCCCTAAGTGGTAGTGGAGCTATGCCACCAGCGAAGAAGATTTGGGAGCCGGAGGCACAGCAACCCATACCCGAAGGAATTATCACCTCCACCCTACCGCAGCTGAAAGGATTTTCCTCGCTGGCGAAGAGCCAAGCCCGCTGGCGCAACCGAGATTCCGGTTTGACTTTGGAGGTGCAATAGCTGCACTTGGTTATTTCTTCAGTATCGCTGCTAAACTCACAGGAGCATGCAAGTAACTCGGACAAATTTATGGTGCGGAGAACATAACAACAATTGGTCGGGTCATTGCACTCATCGAAACATAAATACAGCTTCTTCTCCTGTGGGTAGAGACCATGCTGCTGGTAATTTACATATCCAGCCTGCAGGTTAGGAACTTGGGTGAGCTGCCCAAGTGGACGCACATCACTGCCAACAGTCCACTGTGTCTGATGTTGCTGATAAGGCAGCTGATAAGCACAAGGCTGCGGGTATAGACCATGCTGCTGGTAATTTACATATCCAGCCTGCAGGTTAGGAACTTGGGTGAGCTGCCCAAGTGGACGCACATCACTGCCAACAGTCCACTGTGTCTGATGTTGCTGATAAGGCAGCTGATAAGCACAAGGCTGCGGGTATAGACCATGCTGCGGGTAATTTACATATCCAGCCTGTCCTCCATGATACAGGTTAAGGTGATGTGGACGCATCAAGTTGTTCTGGATAAACATAAACCCAGCACCATTACCACCATTCCATAGATCCACATGTGCATGCTTCAAACGCTTGTAACTATCCATAGAGCCAGCACGACTATAACCATTCCACTTTGTCTGTACTAGCTGGTTCTGTAGCAATCAAGACAATAAAAAGAAATGTTAACATGAATAATAGCAGAGTCAAAAAAGATAAGGCTGTCGTTAGAAGAAACAACCCACTTCTGTGTTATTTGGAATAGCCTCGCCTGAATCTCCAAGAGTATTTGGGTAGGCAGCTGCACATGACGAACACATAAGCACCGGTCTGTGCAGTTTTAAGATTATTTATGCACATATTCACAAACACACATGCACTAAAACTCTCCGCATAATTTAAAAAATAGGATCACTCTACATCATGGTTCTCAAACAATCGAATTGTCATATCAACACAAATCACCTACACTTTTGCATGCAACACTAATTGTGCATATATATATATGTGTGTGTATATATATATCCCCAACCGAGTAGCTTTCTAAATGGCAAGCATATATATATATATATATATATATATATATATATATCCCCAACTGAGTAGCTTTCTAAATGGCAAGCAAATAGTCATATCAACACATCTCTCCTAAATTTTTGCATGCAACACAATTAACTGCTATTTATGCATGTCTGTGTGTGTGTAGACAACATGACACACACATACACACATATTCAAGGTTTCATATATGCTTTACTTATATTTCCCCTAATTGAGCAACTTTCATGTTGGCAACCAGAAAAGAAACACAGCTATGAAGGGGTCACTTTGCCATAGCTCTAGATTTTTAAACTGTACGTTGGAGAGGAACAATCCTAGAAAAGCATAGAATTGGAGCTTTCCAAGACTCCAACATTATATAGACAGCCAAACGCACTAACAAGATTAACTTGGGCTAATCAGGCATCTTATAACCATTAAGCTGCGACATATGGCTTCCAAACCTAATCTGACCTTCAAAACTTTTCTACTCCCATTTGAAAAAAGGAACTAT
Source organism: Rosa rugosa (assembly GCF_958449725.1). Classification (NCBI taxonomy): domain Eukaryota; kingdom Viridiplantae; phylum Streptophyta; class Magnoliopsida; order Rosales; family Rosaceae; genus Rosa; species Rosa rugosa. The sequence continues at coordinate 22,030,500 of NC_084825.1, forward strand.
AATTGAAAAAACATTGAGGGATTAATTCTATTTTTGGTCCAGGAATGTCTGTCTGATACGTTAATAATTTGAAATCAAACATACAAGAAACATTAATAAAGTAGGTCAACATAATAGCATTAGAAAATCTACAGGAAAAAGAGGCCATAAAAAATGCACCTGTTTACAATAAAACAATTTCAAGTTAAATGCAGCAAATTAAATAATTACACAACATCCAATAGAAGTTTCACAGAGTATTTTGAAAATATGTTACCAAGTTCAATATTCATGGCTACTTCATCGTAAACTATAGTGCAAAGGATGCAAAGGAAGGGGCATGATAGGGTACAACATAAATAATTTAAAAAAAAAATTAAGAAGGGAACTTGGTTCTCCAAGATTAATAAATTATCACATAGTATTGACTAGAATATATACCTTGAGATAAGTTGTATAGTTTAGGTGTTACTATAGATGATTATGAAGTATTAACTAGAAGTTCAGAATATCTACCTTGCGAATATTGCTGAGCACTACCAGATGGCTTTTCAGTAACAACAGGTATGCAGTCCTTGTACAACTCGATCACTGTCTTGGCATCCAACATATCACAGTGCTCATCATAACCAAAGAAAGACCATTGCTGGTAAACAGGATCCCAGCGCCACCTTGTACCGTAACCATCAGTGTCCCAGCTCAGGCAAAATCTCCGATTATTGTAGTTGGGCATGAGCTCACCATTGTAGGAGCTCAAGACAAACTCAGCCACACTGTGAGAAGCAAACTCGACAAAACCATGATCTTCCTGCCATCCGGTTTGCACTTTCCGCAAAACTGTTGCAGCCAAAACCTACCATCACCCCGAAAGAACTAGCATGAATACAACATAATAATGGGAGACATATAAACAAACTTTGGCAACTTTTAACTCTTGAAGCAACTAAAATTACATCAACTCTTGTACCAAGCGAAGAAATTAATCTAACTTTCGGGTTATCAAAGAAAACAAAAAAGTAGTTGCAATAGTCAAATTACCCCTTTTAAATTCAAGTGCATAATAAACTCCAAGGATGAATTTCAGTAATTTTTGCCCGTTTAGGATACTCAAAAGCAAAATAGACGAATTCAATCCCTACACGAACAGAGATACATCTGCGCAGTCACTGAAGCAGTTGTATAGATACATCTCACCCATCCTCGGACTCAAGCCGTTGACCCGTAAGGAGCGAATCTCATCGGCTGCCGTCGTCGACTCCTGAGGTTGCTGCATAGCTCAAGGCGATTGGAAGATCTCCGATTAGGGTTTTCCCCTTTTTTTTTTTTTTTTTTTTTCTTTGAGAAAAAGTCTATTGTGCGCCGACCGTAGCAGCAAGCCAATTCACATTAAGGACCAGTTTGGGATTGCTGTGCTGTGAGAATAAGCACTTTTACTTTTGTTGTGAGATGAAACACTTTTGAAGTTGCTTTGAGAAGAAGCAGTTGAGTGTTTGGTAATTGTTTTCAAAAGTGTTGTGAGAACGAAAAACAATTTTTAGGTGTTTGGTAAGTTGCAAGTAAAAAGTGTTGTAGCTGGGTGTAATTATCAAAATGGCCATAAATACTAAATATGCTTCTAAAATACATAATTTGTTTTATGATTATGTATCTGTACCATTAAAATTTATCTCATGTATTGTTCTTGTACACTAGTTCAAATTAACAATGCATCACTTTTATTTCAATATGTATATTAATTAAAGAAATTATATAAGCAAGTTTAGGTTTCTTGTAATATCGGTGAAATTTTAGCTTTTGTGGTTGAGCCAGTGAAAATTTAAGGATTTAAGATATAATTATTCGAGATATAAATTTGTGCTCTTGATAATTATTAAGAGTACTCGGGAGTAATTTCAAAATTTTTAAGTAAATGAAATCTTCAATTTGGTAAATCGATAATAAAGTACACGTTATGATGAGTCCGTGGTAATTTTCGTGAAATTTTCGGACGTCAGAGCTATTTATTTCATATTTCGGAAGTTTGGAAATAAGGAAATTCATTTTAAACAAAGAAAATTGGCAGTGTGATCTGGGCCGTAGATTTTAATCACCATTTAATCTGGTCCGTCACTTTCAAGTGTATAATGGTCGAGATCAGATCAACGATCCAGAAACCTCCAGAAAATTTTAGAACTTGAGACCCGTCTCGGGTATCCGCGACAGGACCCGATCCTCACTTCCAATTCCGGCCATCTCCAAGCGTCGGAATACCGTTGTTCGGACCGCATCGTCGTCACGACCAAGCCTGTGGCTTGGGTTTTCACCAACGAGCTCCGATGAAGGAGATTCGAAACCAAGAAGCTCCAGCGTTTCCAGGGCGTTTTCCGGCAACTCCAGCTGTCATCGGCAATGCATGAGGTACGAAAGTGGATCTCCTCTTCACGCACTACCTATTGATCTACTTGATTTCGACTATAGTTGAGTTTATGATGATTAACATTTTGGGTAGAATTCGGCCACTACCGAGGCCACTGTGCAGGGTGGCGGCTTGGTTTGCTTGGTCTGGTCCCAACCTTAATGTATCGCTATTGATATTTATCACTGGTTAATTTCTAGTGTTCGTGAAGATTAGTGAAGAGCCAAGAATTTTGGGTCGTCTCTATTCGAATTGTCGAAGAGGAGAAAAAATTGGGTAATCAATGTTCAATGTATATTTAAAAAAAGGACGAGGACAAATAAGGCTATTCAGTCAACTTCATTAATAACTCCGTGTTTTTCAGCTCGGTTCCGCAAAAGCCATTTTGAAAAGCTATTGAAAGTAGCTTTTGATTTCCTACTGTGGGCAGCAAGACTTCTGCCCAGAAGCTAAAATTTTGGAGTTTACCAAACAGCCTCATTGAGCAGTGAGCACTAGAAGCACTTTTGAACCAAAAGCAGGTTCCAAAAGCAATGCCAAACTGGGCCTAAATAATACCATAGCAAGCCTCCTCATGTCTTGGGTTGGGCCTCCGCTATTCCATTGGAGTCCAATTCAAAAGAGGACTTTAACCATAAATATGAAAAGATTAATAATCAAGTTTAAGTACTGGTGTAAGGTGTAATACAAAAAATAAATTATATTTTTATAATAACATTTTATTCTTTATTATAACTTCATATCAGTGTATTTTACTATTTTAATAATTAAAAACTTGTATGGTGAAAAAAGTAGTTAATAGGGTGACAATACCAATGCTATCAGAAGGAGAGAAATATAAGAGTAAATACTATCTCATGTCTGGCATAAAGATATGAACCTTCTACTAATGAAACATCCAAATAAAGGTCAAGAGTTAACTTAGACCAATTACAATTTTTATATTAAAAAAATTATCTTAAATTTGCTATCATACCACGATTTGAATTTCTTGATAAATGATGCATCTTTCAGAAGCTTGTATCCCATTTTGCTAGTCTAGTAATGGAGAAGAAGATCAGAGGGAGATATCCCAACATTAGGAAATCCGAATATCCAAACATGGATTAGAATATGAGAAATGGTTGTTTGGCTCCAGTTTTTCTTGACCTGGTCAACAATCTCTTTTCTTGCGCGCGGGCGTGCCAGCACCGTCGGGTGCGGTCGTCGGGGATGTCCCTTGACCTGACTTCTTTCAAGTGATTGTAGACGAGGAGAGCACCAACCTCGTCGCAGGGGTCTTTGTGCCTAGTGATGAGGACTTTTGCTTAGTTTCTTCAATATCACACAATCGATACTCGACGTCGTAGATCGAGCAGAGCGAAAATCACTGGGAAGTGGGGAGAACTTGCTAAATTGTGACTTTAGTTTGGCTGGTTTGCGAGGGCGTTACCCTTGCTTGGATGGTTCCGTAACAGTTGTGGTCGCGGTACTACAGTCGGCTCCCGAGGAGACTAGGACCGAAGCACGTTGACAGAAGGTTTGGTGGCACTGACAGTCGGCTCCTGAGGATTCTGGGACTGGAGTGTGGTCACCGGTAAGAGAAGGAGAGGGGTTGCTCTGGAGAGGCTTGGATAATCTTAGAGATTGTTGTTGATGAATTGGGTTGTCTATTGTTACTTGTCGTAGTCTCTATATATCGGCTACCAAGCCATAGTGGTTGGCCTTAAACAAATCATGATGGGTTTTCCATTTAAGCACTAATGGAATCATGATAGGTTTTCCTATTAAGCACTAATGGAATCATGGAGCACTTAATGGAATTGTGGAGCACTTAAATGGAATTGTGGAGCACTAAATGGAATTATGGTGCACTAAATGGAATTATGGTGGGTTAGGCATTTAAGCACTAATGGAATTGAAAATGATGAGTTTTGGAGTGGTTTTAAGTCACTTTCTGACCCTTTATTCCTTCAATTATATCTCCACCAAGAACTCAGAATGGGCCTTCGACTTCTTCATATCAAATGATCCACCATGAGTGTAGATCATTGTGGTGCAATTTCAGAGCTTAATTACATGTGGTTGGGCCGGAAACGCTGCTGGACTCCTTACAGGTCCAGTTTTCCATTTTTGCTTCTGCAGAAAATTGGACTGATTGTTTGAAGGTTTTCCACTCAAAACTAGCTCTGGCACTCTTCATAATAAATGATCTTTGGGATGTCTAGAATGGATCTGCAAAGTTTTACCTCATTTGGATTTCGTTTGGTTAGTCTTCCGCCCCTCCTTCCTTATTTAGCTCGGTTTCTCCTAGCCAAAGTAGGAAAATGTGCTAAAGTTGACTTTTCATTTCCATGCTTCCATCATTTCCTTTTCTTGCAGCTCGCATAATCTTCCATAATTCTGCAGGTAGGCTTTATTTAGACTCTAAATAATATATTTCGAACTTGTCGACAATATATAGCTTGAGCCACTGACATTGGCTCAATTTCTCCAAGACCCGCCTTGTCAGGTCAAAATGCTTATTTTGGGTTCAAACAATAGTATTATAAGGCAGAGCTTCAAACTCGAGCATTAGGGTTTAGTATAATTAATAGAAAATGTTAGTAAATGGGCCTTCGGGCTTTTTTTTTTTTTTTTTTTTTTCTTATTTCTTAGGCCCGGGCCCGAACCATTTTTATTGCTTTTGGGCCGGGCCTTGCAAAACTATGAAATTATTTTTTAAAGCCCGGACCGTTTGGACCGGTCCCGAGCTAGTTTCGGGCCAATTTTCGGGTTTTCGGGCTAAATGCCCAGCCCTAGTTCTCAACTTCTCACCCTGGCTTAGGAAGTAGGGAATCTCAATTTAGATAAAGTCATAAAACTGATGCCCAACTTGGTAGGTAAGCAAGTAACGAGTACAAAGATAGTGAGACATAATCACATAACTATCCTTTCAAAAGATAAAAAGGATTAGGGAGGATAGCACTAGGCCTGGGCACGGTCCCAGCCCGACATGGATTTTATAGGGACCGGGACCGGGACCGAAATTCTCGGGTCGGGCTCAAAATATGTTTTTTATTTTCAAGGACCGGCAAGGCCCGGACCGTTAATAAACGGGCCGGTCCTTCGGGCTTTCCGGGCTTTTCGGTAGCCAGAGAGAGAAAGCAAAGATGAGAAGCTCTGGCGGCAAATCGAAGAAGAGGCCGATGAAGGTGGTTCACATATCAAACCCGTTGAATGTTACAACGAGAGCCTCCGAATTTAGGACTTTGGTTCAGGAACTCACCGGCGAAGATGCCGACGACCTGTTAGATATGAACGACTTCAGCACACCAAATCACCAACTGTCAGCTGCTTTCGAAATCATCTACCAAAAACTATACAAAAAATTCAATCTTCCACTAATCCAACCCAGAAGCCATTGAATCTATGAGAAGTGGTTTCAAGTAATCATATAAATATATAATTAAGGCGGCCATGAGTTGCAGAAGAGGGAAAGGAAGAGGCTAAAGAAAGAGAAGAAGAAGAAAAAGAGAGAGAAGAAGAAGATGACGAAGAGAAGTTATTTCAATTAGCCATACAATTATGGGGAAGAATAAGCAGTATCAATTAGCCATAATTATATGGCGGCCATGAGTTGCAGAAGAGAGAAAAGAAGAAGAACGAGAGAGAAGACGAAGAAAGATAAATTATAAAAAAAGGGAGAAAGTAAGAAAGATGTGTTTTTTTTAGGTCTAGGACTCTAGGGTAATACTACCGAAAAATATATATAAAAAAATAATAGGAAAAATATTGTAGAAGTGTAGAAGTGTGGAAAGTCAAAGGGATATATTCAATTGGGCCCTTCTTCGGGCTCTTGGGGTTATGGATATTAGGGCCCGGGACCGGCCCATTAAAACTCAAACGGTCCGGGCTTTATTCTTTTGTCTATTTTTTCTCTCAAAGCCCGGCCCAGACCTGACGGTCCGGGTTTTCGGGCTTTCGGGCTAAAATGCCCAGGCCTAGATAGCACCATCTGCTCATCTTTATTTATTTATTTATTATTATTATTATTATTATTTTTTTTTTTTTTTCCATTTAGTGGAAGGTAAGACTTAACTTATCCACATGGTTGATGGGAAGGTATGGCATACTCTTTGGATTTCTCATACACGGTTGGCTAGACTTCTTTGTTTCAAGTTATGTTTGTATCTTCCTGAATGCTTTACATGTATCCCATATTATCTTTATTTTCTTTTGTTTTTAATTGGTAAGGAACAACACTCATATAGAAATGTTAGCCGTTTTCATTGACATCTCATTTTGGTCTGATTCTTAATCCATCTTGTATTCGCATAGTGATTTGATTTTAATCTGTGATAAAAGAAAGTTCAGTAAATGATTGAGTAATGAGATGTAGGGTGTGATACCGACTAGACTCAGAATAGCAAACCTAATGAATATTGTTTTTATCGGCAAAACCTTGCAACAACAATACCGAATGCTGGAGTTGGTATTTCAGTTTCTCTACCATAGTATAAGTACAGTTACATGTTAGGATATGTGGTTGTGTTAATGATCTTAACTCAGCATGCATTATGTATATCCAGGAGGGCTGCTCACACTTCCGTGTACGATAAGAACCCTGATGAACAAATTTCCCCCAGCTTTGTCCACTGTGATCCTTACTCAACCTGAGAAGTACTTGACTCCAAACCCTCGAAATGGGGTATTTCGACCTGAGACTGCGCATAATTCCACCCCAGCTGGAGAGTCTGGAGCTGTGAATGGTAACGAGACATTAGTGCTGGAGGAGAAGGCCTTGTACCGCCCTACCAACATTGAGGACTTGGAGAAGCCTCACTGACTTGAGCGATGAGCAGTCGAGCCACATTCAACCTTTCCGCTATAGTATATAATAGAAAGGTTGGATTTACGGATAGATGGATTATATATATATTGGCGTGGCTACTGCCGGCTGCCTATACATGGTTCGTAGTGTAAAAGTGTTTGCCCGCTCCGCCATACAAGAACTGGTTTGATCTTCATATTATTTAGTGTGTAGTAGGGCTGGAGTTGACTGCATTTTATACATGTATACCTAGAAATGCGCTGCCTTCTTCCCATGGTATGGTTCTATAAAATACTTGGATATGCTTGTCATCTCTCTCTCCCTCCCTCCATCTTAGTAATATGGGACTTAATTGATGCTTATGCCATGTTGAATTTGGCTTGATATAGCCTCATATGGAAACCATCTTCTAGGACTCTGCACACCCATGCTTCAACTATGAGTGATTTAAATCACAGGTCACAACCGTCAAATGCACACGTGCATTCATGCCTAAAATGCTTGCGGGTAATCAATCCTTCACTACTTTGGATTCTGATCTCAAATTGGTGCTATTATGAACACATGTGAGGCATTGTAGCCTTTTGGAAACACATACAAGAAAATATAATCAACTCCTTTGAATTTGGTTCAGATATTGCCAGAAATTGGACCTCCTTGGTTTAGTGAATTATTTGCTGCAGCTGCAGCTGCAGTGTAATCTTGCCCGAAAGCTTTTGTAGTTCTTGCCGTGTCAGATTAAATTGTAGGAGTCATAGTTTCGTATGATAACAAATTGCACCTATTCGTTTAAAAAAATAAAAATGAAGATTCCTATTGACCAAAAACAAGGTTTTGCATTTTTATAAATCAGCAAATGCAACCCAGTTGTCACCTTGGGTGCGAGAACGATTAAGGATGCTCATGCAACTGTTAAAACATTGATAACAAGAAGCAATATAATTTACAACAAAAATCATCTATACAGAACAACTCATTGTTCCTGTAGAGACCTGGGGCTTAACAGCAATGCAGTGCACATAATCATCCCTACAACCAACGAAAATTCTGCCACCAATCATTACAGGGGAAGAGAATACATCTCCTGGGAGTTCCAACCTTGCAAATTCCTCAACATTGAAATTCATTGGACTTGCACCTTCGGCGGCATCCAAATTAACCTGAATCAGAACCATGCTTCCGGAGCTGGAACATACACAAACCACCCTGGAAAAGTTTTGGATTAATATGTAAGTGATGATATAGAAATTCAGTTTTTGTTAGCTCTGTACTTCTTTACCTGCGGTCGGGAAAGTTAGACTGATCAGACACCAAGCTCAGGTGCTCATCGACATAGGCAGATGAAGTAATTGGATCCTTAACATTGTATTCCCAGAGTAAACCTCCCGATTCCTGGAGTGAACATAGCAGTGGTCAATGTGCTATGTAATACACTGAATATGAATAAACGAAACACCATCTTTTACAATATTTTAGGGAAAACACAATTGCAATTCAATGATCAAGCAATCAGTGTCATTTTGCAAAATGTCTGAATATAATAAAAAATTGAACCCAAGCCTAAACATTTATAGACATTAATGGTTGCTCAAGTTTTATTGGAAGAGAGATCACCATTAAGTCTTGCAAATCCAGAAAAGTGGATGCAACACCCATATGTCTATCAGATCCTATTAAAAGATAACAGAAATGAACACATTACCTTTTGATCCTATTGTTCTATTGGCAAACAAACAAAGAAAATAAACATGATTTGTCATGAAGAAAATTTATACAAATATAAACATTACAGATTACAAATCAAGAAGAGGTCCCGGAACTTACGAGTTCGAGTGAATAGATGTTTCCGTCTCTGGAACAGACAAGTAGCTGTGAATCATAAACAAAACAAGATAAGTTTATACAATGTGAAAGGGTTGCAGGACAGAATGTCCAAAATTAGGGGGTGACATGCTTACAGCTTCAGGACAAGTCCAACTTTATGATAATCAGGCAATTTGAACAAAACCTCAGCTTCTAAGGTTTTCTCATTTCAATTTATTTTCTCTTTTCTTTTTCATTAGAAACATTGGCAACAAATTATTAGTGTTGTAATTTGGTTTGAGCCATGCTCTCATACTAATTCCAGTCAAACTCACTCCTGGAATTACCAACTTCTTGACGTTTGAAAATCATGTGCCTCTGAAATACTGATATGTAAGAATAGCTTCCCACAAAAGTTATGGACCAGAAATTTTGAAAGTTAGCAGACTCAGGTAATGACAATTTTTTTTTTATGAATTAAGAATACTACCACTATATTCCAACTTGAAAGGTGAAAAAAATCATTAACCCCATACTATCAAGTATCGATATATAATTATAATATTATATATATAGTTGTTAAAAGTCTAGGCATCCAATGCAAAACCAATTGGCAATGGATGGCAAGCCCAAGGCCTTATAAGCTCTACACAAGGCTTAAATTCTTTTAAGCAGTCCATACAGACTGCTCATCATGCCGATCCCCCCCCCCCCCCCCCCCCCCCCGGGACGCCTACTGAATCAGAGACTCTCAGACACTGCCTCAAGTCAAATGTAAGGATAGCTTAAATGCGGAACATATGTAGCCAGTCAGCCTAACATATCGCGTGGGTTAATCTCCTCTTATACCATTGATAAGAAATATAGGCATCCAATAGAAAATCAAATGTTGTGGTGGATTGGCTAAGACATTATATGTTTTAAGCAAGGCTTTATATTCCAAAATGGGAAAAGCTCCACATTCTATCATATAAATATGTATGTATGCATGTATCTGTGAAAGGGAACATGCATGTAACCTAAGTCTAGTTAATATACCTGAAAGGGAAGAGCAGAAGATATGCAGGCTCCAGCAAATACAGGCCCAGCAGTTCTATACTGTTTCATCAGTTAGAAAAAGGATTCAGGAATTGTGAATGGAGCACAACTTTCATCTTAGAGGATTAAAGCACATATAGGAAATAACTACATCCTTATCATTGATCTTTTCTGTAAGAGAACTTCAACAGGGCGCATTGGATTGAGAATGTGCATAAACACACTTTTCAGAGAGCAGAAAACTCAATATTGTATAGAATTTGGAAACTCTTTCGTTGATTCCCACAACATAGGCGGATATATCATTGGCAGATTGAGTTTGACCGGAAGAAGATCAAGATCATTATTACATACAGCATATAAAGCTTTTGGATTTACTCAATCCTAAGGTGTTTGAAATATACACAATCGAAAAGTAGTCTTATCAGCGATCTGATTCTATTACTGTTGATTCATTTTGAAAATACATCTGAAACTTCAGCTATTTATACGAAGACGGGAACTTTGTAAGTGTGCTCCATATAGTTATAATCCATACTTGAAAAGTATGGGTTTGAAAATACAGGCAATAAATATTGCTCATAATAAGTTAATTTTATATCAAGGCCAAATAATTCTAAAGAAAACAGCTAAATAAGACAATAAATTGCTAAACCGATAACCTAGTTCTGCAGATTACTTGGAAGGTTATCAGTCCTGGTAGGAAAAAATAAAAAAAGGGAAGGAGGGGGGGGGTGGGGGTGGACTCTTCTGTTCCATTATTTGCATTTATCTTAACAAACTTATAGGAAACAGTATTTTCATTCTGAACTAAACTCCAGAATAAGGATGCATTTAGATGGCAAAAGCAAATATACATTTGAAACATAAGATAATAAATATTAAACAAAAGCAATATAAAAATGTACCCTCCAAATAATAGATCCACTTGTATTAAATGCAAGAACATGCCCATCCACCAAGCAACATATAACTGTATAAGAAAAACCAGAAGAATATTAAGAAAAATAATAACAATATGCAATCTTCATGCAAGTGTATTGTCATAATAAACCTTCACATATCACAAAGGATGAACACATAACCAAACAGTCAATTGAACCTTACATACTATTTCCATTCAGAGAATTGATGGCAAGAGACCCAAATACTGGCACTTCTAACTCATGCACCCACATAATAGAAAACGGGAATGTCTGCATTTGTAAAAACAAATTCCTTAAATCATCAAATAACTTGAACAAATTTAAAAATTACTTTTCTTTTCAGAAACAAAAGATGGGACATAATAAGTTCACGAACAAAGGCAGTGCATGAAATATACAAGCTAAAAGGTGTAAAAACCCCTTGAATGCAGAGGTGGGTAGGCAGGGGAATATGAGAATCAGTAATGGTTCAATTGAGTCAGAATGGGATGAAATTCAAGAAAAAATAAAAATAAATTGTGAGTTAATAGCATGGAATTAGCAACCAAGTATCTTACATGAGCAAAACATTAGACAAATTCTAGAGCTGGGTATGAAATTCGGTTAAGGTAGTGGCACCAATTACTATTGATGCAGGTAGTTTTACTTGTGACAGGACTATTGAATAAGATGTCACGGCTATTCAGAGCTAATAGTAACTGCATTTACTGGATTTATAGGTATGCAAATACAATTTCTTCCTTAAAGTTTCCCTGTGATTGAGCTTATTTTTAAATCCTCTTACAAAGACGAGCTTCACCTTTGAAAAATATATAAACATACTACATAATAGCACTTGCAGTTTGTTATACCGTTATTGAAATGGCTGTCATTTGGCCTCCAGTAGAAGCCACATAAAGTACATTATTCATCTGCAATTAGTAAAGATATAACATGTGAGTAATCTCTAAAGCATACTGAGAGAAACACTTATATACAGTGGAAAGGAGTAGACCAATAAAGCATCTCAATATAGTTTTTTTTAAAGAAGAAAGAAATTTATTGAAACAAAAACTTATATAGAGTGGAAAGGAGTAAGACCACAATGAGAGAAACACAGGCTTTTGATAAAACCAACGATGGACAAGGGGTCGACCACAACCAGACCCTAACTCAATAGACAGAAAACAGAATACATTCAACTTACTGTATCATAAAAATGTTTTGACAACTCACCTCATCTATTGCAGGAGACCCACAGATACTCCCACCACATGGAAGCCGATAAACACAGCAATGATTTTTATAATCTAGCGCATACAAGTTATGGTCATATGACCCACACCTGCAGAAAATTTGTCACAAATCAGTCTATTTGTTTCCTTTTCCAACAAAAGAGAAAATCACAGCATGTAAATGGAACAATTAAGAGAAATTGCTCATTATTGAAACATTTAAGAATACAAAGATTACACCAACAAGCTCTTCTTTTGGTTGCATCACAAACAGAGTTTCATCCACCGTCCTAATATACAAGTTCATTACCTAAGAATTACTAACTTCATTCTAGTACAAAACTCGTAAGGGTTTCTACTTATATGATTGATGTCATAAACTCTATTACTGAAATATAAAAACCAATCACAAAAGATGTATCGGTACCAACAGGCAAGCTGGCAATACCTAAAACTATTTCCCTTTATTTTTCCTTCTTGCTTTATCATAAGATTTTACTCTTTTAGACCTATTTTGATGCCAACTTCCCTTTACACCTGTGGCATGGTTTAGATGCTATAGAAAAGCTTTCTACTGGCAAATACAGGACCATAAATGCTGGGGATGAACAATTAAGTTGGGCATGTGAGCACTTTTTTTAATTAATTTGAAGAACATTAAAATCAAAGCAAAAAAACATTTATACTACTTGAGTCACATTCTTACTGTCAGATGACTAGTTCCTGATTTCCATTCTTTTATATCGCACTGGTTGTTTACAGATATAGTTACTTCTAGTCAAAATACATAGAATTTATGAAAGAAATACGAAGAAAAGCAGGGAATAAACTATCTTCTGAACAATTAGCACTACAAGTGAAACAATGCTTTTCTCATTTGAAGAAAAATGCAAGAGGCAGGTTCAAAACATTACCAAATCAATTGTCTTTGACTGTCTATAACCGGCTGTGACTTTACCTTCATGATATAAATGCATCAACCATAAGAGCATATAAAAATAATAATAATAAAAATAATAAATAATATAAGGCTTTCTCAAACAGTGTGTATGAGTGTGTGAGCACATATATATTCCTCTTGCCAAATCAATCTGGACAATTTATTAATTGAAAGCTGTAAGCATATCTAGTCCAGATCCACAGTTGGCAAAACATGAAAAATATCGGGCAACAGAATGATTCTACATATAATGTAAAGCACAATGCAAATGATCAAAATATAAATAAATAAAGTAGCATATAAGTGTGCAGTGGAAAAATAAATGAAATCAATGTTCATGCAAATGAAAAGCTAAAACAAAAAAGAAGATATATAATAACAAAAAATAAATAAAAAGCTTTAGAGCAAGCATACCTCACCAGACGTTTGGAAAGTCCAACTTATGTTACCATTCAAAGAATCCAGGAAATATATCTTCCCTTTGTAGCATCCAACTACAACCTGAAGCGGTAACCTAAATGAGAAAGATTGAAATGCCCTATGGTGCTAATTTGCAAATAACATATGAAGTTCAATGCACAGCAGACTGTTATGCCGAGGACAACCTGAGTAAAGTCACCAAGAATTGCTGCTGAACATTCTACACGTCCTTCAAGTTGTAACTCCCACTGGATGGAACCACTGGAGAAAATTATATAATAGTACACTACTAAATAAATAAATATCTCATGCGGAATGGTGAAGATTTGCAGAAACATTCTTGGTCAAAATGAAATTATATTTCTACATGAACACCTAAATTGCTAAAAGTGCTGGAAAGAATCAATATGGTAGTATATTAAGGGCCAAATGTCCAGTCTTGCATAAAGGGGACACAACTACTGTCACTCATAGGGAATATCAAGAATCCAGAATGTCAGAAGCTCCAACAGAGATGCACACCATAAGGATGAGAATGACCACTCAAAAATTCCATATCACATCTATCATGCGGTAGATAAAGCAATAAAATGTCTGTGGAAATTGCAAAGGATTGTAGCCCAAAATATGACTACTACAAGAGAGTTCTAACCTTCTGGCATTAACACACACAAACTTTTGTGAGTGTGATCCAATAAATAAGTAGATATCCTGGCCTTTACAAACAATAAGTGGTGATGCGTCAATGCAGGATCCCATGTCAACTTTCCACAATTCTTCCAAATGCACTTTTCGACTTTTTGGGACAACCGCAGAACTAGCCGCTTGATAAACATCATTCACCCTGGAACTGCCCCCATACACAACTTTGTTGCACCTGCTGAAAGAACATGTCATACATTTTTGCACAGAATTCCATGGATACCCATCTGCTGGACTAGTACTCCCTGAAGCAACATTTATACTTGAATCTGCATTCAAGCGTTTAGATATAACTGCTTCATTTTCATTCCTTCTAGGCAGAGTTTTCAACTGTTCAAGATTAACAGCACTAGGAGTGTCATAGAGGACATGAAACATGTTCTTTCCCCTTTCCTGATTCATCTCAGATTCAGAATCCACTTTAACTTTCATACTGAATGGTTCTTTTCTCTCTAGAAGAGCCATAGAAAGCTTAGATGGAGTTGGAAAACTATATATCAATCTCATATCAACTCCTATGTTGTTAGCAAGATGTGCAGCAGCAATAGAATTTCCACCAATCATAAAGAAATCATCATCATCGGAAACCTCTTCAGCCATTAAAACACGACTAAAGGCCTGACAGAAAATTGCAAAAGGAAATAATCTTAGTTGAGAAAACAAAATATTATCATTATCTAAAAAATAACAGCTTAATCGTCATGCTGTAATGATATACATAACACAGGAATTTTTAGAATTTTAAGAGAGAGAGAGAGAGAATTAGGAAATGTCCACTTTCCTATCACAACTCGATATGTTGTTGCTTTTAAATACTACTGGAAACGAGTATGATCCAGAAATTTGGAGCAAAATGCACAGGCCATAATGCCTACAACATCCACTATATGACATCAATAGGAATGAATATCCTAGTGGCATGCAATATCATTTGGACTACGTATAATGAATGGTAAAATAAACTAAAGTAAACCCAAGCAAACATATGTAATTTAACAAATAATTGGACCCAATAATAGAAGCACTAAAGGGAAAACCTTTTTAATTACTTGCAGTAGATTGCTTCTCCCAATATGACCAAGCTCATCTTGTATATGTTTTGCTAGAAATACTGAATCTGCTAACAAAGCATAGTCAACTTTTCCACTAGTAGATACAGGAAATGATTCCATTATAACAAAGTGGCCAGGAATCATTGCCAGTGGAAGTTTGTCAACCATCCAACTTTTGATGGAAGATCTGAATATTTCATCAGGTCTTCCCTCCTTTAACATTATAAATGCTACAAGTTGCATAAGTTCCCCTTGACCTTTATGAAAAACAACAGCAGCATCAGTTACATCTGGATGTCCCACCAATGTATGTTCAATTTCTTCTAAAGCAATACGCTGCCCATTGAGCTTAATAGTGCGGTCCTTCCTTCCCAAGAAAACCAAGTCACTGCTATGAAGTTGTTTGGCAAAATCACCAGTTTGAAAATATGATTGACTTTCGTGTCCATTTACAGAACCGGAACAAACAGAATCTGGAGGTAATTTTACGGTGTTCAAAGGAGTAAATGTAGAATCAGAATAGTATCCAGAAGCATTGCAGAGACCAGCAACAAAAATTTCTCCTTCATTGAGTACATCATCATCACTAACAAGCACAACATCACAACCAGCTATAGGTATACCAATTGGAACACTTGTTAGCGTCTCTGTCTCCAAAATCATTGGCAACCTCTTGCAGTCAAAATATGTACAATCACCTGACACCTTGAATACAACAATTTTCGTGTCAGCAACTGACATATTTACCATTAACATTGGAATGCCAGAGAAGTAGTTGAGATTTCATAAGTAAAACCACTCTTAACTGATATTGATTATGAAATGAATAATAGCATCTTTCTCAGTCATATGCTAACATAGGCTTTACATAATTTTTTTTTTTTTTTTTTGGTCTGAAGGCTTTACATAATTCAAAAATATATAGAATATATCAAAGCCTTTATAAAATTTCAATGCATTTTTATACAGATTAGAGCCAGAACATCCAGGGATATAAGAATTGATATTCACAAACAAAATGATCCTAAATTTTCGATGGTAATTAAGTCTGAACTATAAATAAAAGCACATAAATTCCAATACTAGTTCGTGGTCATAATTCTCTGCGTGTACCAACAAGATGTGAGTATCAGGCCAGGCCCACACTTTGCTTTGGAACCCCTCACAGTATCTACCTAGCTATTGCTAAAGTTTCTGGTCTCCTAAATATTGTAGGCTCTGGCAGGTGGCCCCAGTTTGGAGCCCAGTCCGCAAAGTGGGTTTGGGGAATCTCTGGCTATCAAAAGAAAAAAATATGTACATCTGTATGTTTTACGGGACAGAATCAAATACTCTTCCCACTCCAATAGCATATCAGGATTAGCATTATAATTCAACACAAGAAAAATGGAGCAGATAAATCAGTAAAAGGAGGAAAATGAGTTAAAAAGGAATGCAAGTCATCCAACCAGAATATGACTTGATCTACTCTGTTGGAGATCTAATCTAATCAAAAGAAAAGAGTTCAATCCAAGGGAAGTGCTAAATTTTTACCTCCGTACTCCCATACAGATTCAAAATAGAGGTCCTTGGTAATCTCTTTGACAGCATATCCCACAAGGATAAAGGCAAAATTTCACCGCTTAGCACTAACAAATTCAGTGAACTTAGAAGCCGATAGTCTCGACCTTGCAAAGCTGGAAGGATTACTCTCATCAGTGATGGAACAGCAGTAAGTCTATTGATAGAATAAGCCTACAAGAAAACTCCCAACTGAATAAATAAATAGCTAAAAAGAACGTAAGAAATGTGTCATGTACTATGATAACTTTTCAGCATAAGAAATTTGTTCATAGAGTCTAAGGTTTGCATAATCAGCTTTTGGCATAATAAAAAATGTGAGAGCTATTTCCTTAGACAACTAATGAAAATTTTAAAGGAAAACTCAGTTTTATGAGCATTAATGAAATGCTTATCATAAAGGTCTGAGTAAATCAGTTCCACATGCTCAATACGATGAAAGCTATTAAGGATTGTAGCATGGATATTACTAGAGTGAGACCTAGTACAGGAACTACAAGCAAAGTTCAAAATAATATATGTTTGGGTCAAACGAGATACTTTTGGTTCCGCAATTCAAAATTAGTACTTTGCACTAAATATAGCCTTCACTGCACATTTTTTTTATTGTTATCAGAGTATAGAATATTAAAACCAGAATATGAGCCAAAAGTCTGTTAGCAACTAGAAGCAACTATGGCTTGAATCTCACAGCGGAAAAGGATGCAAACCATAAATTTTCAAAGGGGCAGTTTCCTATTTCTGTTTTCTTCCCGAATACTTTTGTTTTCTTCCCAAATATTTTTGTTTTCCCTAATCAAACTAATAAAGCAATTTCAACCCATATGCGCCTACTATGAATCCAAAATATATATTTTCCCATAATCCCTCCCAAAACAATAAAATTTCACATGTCAATACCACAAGAAAAAATACCCCTAATTATATTAATGAGTCATTGCTAGCCAGTTACCTTTATGAAATGTAGTATTTTAACAAAGTTCCTTCCAATCCTAGTTCAAGAATATAATCCAATTTCGAGAAAGCTAAACAAACAATAAGCAAGGGTCATGTACCTGTAGAAAATCGAGAATGGAGAACACATTCTGTTTAAGCTGATTGAAAGGAGGTATGACCAAAGTAGAACCAGTAAGAATAGCACTAAGAAATTCTTGCAAGTGATCAACAAAGCTTATTGCTGTCTTGAACAACAAAACCTCCTCTCCATTCAATGGATGCAATTCTTGCATCCACCGAAACCGATTCCAAAGACCTTGTTCAGTTCCACAGACACCTTTCGGCTTCCCCGTCGAGCCCGAAGTGTACATTACATAACAGAACAGCCTCTCTTTCTCACTCTTACACTCTCCTCCATCACTCACTGTCACAGACTCTCCACCACCCATGGAAAACCACAGAAAGCTACGATTGGAATTCTTTTCCAGCCAATTGGAGTCCAATTCGTAACCAAACGGCGTCGTGCAGGTGATAATTAGGTCGACATTGGCCGAAGCAACGACGGAGAGCAGCCTCTGTTTTGGCCAGGACGGGTCCAGAGGCAGAAACGCCTCGCCGCACCTCAAAACCGAGAGCACGGAGACTATGTATTCCACCGACGGCGGCATATATATACCGAGAATTCTCGGTCGGAGCTCTGATGAAGCTGAATTAAGGTTATTGCGACGGAGCTGCGAAGTGAGGGAATCGACGGCGGAGATTAACTCTGCGTACGTGAAGGAGCGGTCGCCGTCGTAGAGGGGTTGGACGGTGACGGAGGTGCGGGTACGACGGCGGTCACCGGAGGCGTGTATGACTGCGATTTTGTTGAGGTTTTGGGACGCTGCTTTGGAGAAGTGGTGGAATATAGAACCTTCATGGCTTCTCATCTCTCACTGAGCTGCTCTCAGTTTTGGACTAGTGCTTCTCTTTTTATATTGGAGGAGTCTGGAATGAATGAATTGTAGACCAACAGATGCCGTCCGTTAGATTGACCGCGTCAACTCGCATATGATATGACAGGAAAGATGAAACTGTAATTGGAGTATAAGGGGTTTTAAGGGAGAAGGAGAAAGGCATGTGCATCGAGGAGGTCGGAATTTAACCATTTCTGAAAACAAAATTTGTGATCAAGTTTAGGAAAGCAGGAATGTTCTATAGATTTAGGTAGAATTTAACCATTTCTGTAAACTTTACTCTCGAAACTCAAACTCTGATGTTTGCATATATGAGATACCCGTCACTCATGCACCCACCCTTCATCTGTTTATTCGTACATGAGTAGAAGGATTCCTATGCTATGTGCAGATCCATGAGTACCATAGGAGACATCCAGCTGCACGCACTAGTTGTTGATGCCAATGAGGAACATGAAGCACTGCTCAAACAGGAGCCTCAAGTGGAGAGGTCAGTCTTTATATCTTTTTACACATCTGTAAACAATGCTTGAGGTTGCAATCACAAGGGAATTTACTATTGCTTCAGTCTTTTCTCTTTCAACATGAGATTGGAAAATCGATTACCAGTGAAATTGCTAAATTTTCATATGAATGATTGATTCGCCTTCAGTGAGATTGGAACTTATCACTTGCCTTCAGACGATTGATAGCAACAACTATCCTGAGGTACTATCTATACAAACATCTTTTGGTCTATATTATTTTTGTGGACAACACAACTGTGAGTTTTCTTGTTTTCATTGCAGACTTTGAATTGTATGTTTATCATCAATGCTGGTTCTGGTTTTAGAATGTTGTGGAGCACTGTGAAGTCCTTCCTTGATCCCAAGACAACTGAAAAGATTAATGTCAGTATACCTTTTGAGCTAAAAGTTATAGTTCTTGTCAGGACGTACCATATTATTAACTAGTGGAAGTTTATTCCTCCAGGTCCTTGGTGACAAGAGCAAGTTACTTCAAATAATTGATGCTAGGTAAGCCTCTAAATGAGCAGAAGCTTATTTTACACTCATGAAATAGCTCACTCTCTTTCACAAGTAAGACAAATAACTCTTTCAGCAAAGTATTTTAAAACTATGAAAAGAAATGCTTGATGAGTTGACAGCAACAGTTGAATTGGGGAATGGCTTTATTGGAGGTATAGGCGCGGTGTTATAACGGTGTGAGCGAGTGTGAGAGTTGAACTTATTTGAGGCATAGCAGGGTGCTAAAAATGTGTGATTTTTGGTTAACATCGTGACAGTGGAGCCAAGTCTAGTATTCACGACAGAAGGGATTGCTTAGAAAAAGATCAAATTGTTGTTATATATCCCAAGCTTTTCTTTTAGGTCCAGTGAAACATGATTTGGGAGGTTTATGTTGTGTTTGTGGATAGTTTGATGGGGATTCAAGTGAGAGATAGGATTGTATAAAGTGGCCATATTACAGTTGCTTCAAACTATTGATAGATATTGTAAAGCCCACACATGTATGACAAAGTTGTTCTATTTCTGTCTCATAATTCTATTGAGTTTGCAGATCGCTATAACACCGCCCTAGTTTGCCACAGATGGCTTTTCTTGGCATGTCACCCTCGCTTGTGGCTGCAAGTTGAACGATCCATTAAAGATCCATTGGAGCCTGGCGTCTTCCCCAGTATTGAGACAGCGGTTGCTGCCGCAAGGTTTGTAAAGTTGTATCTGTCTGTATTCCTCTTTAGCTCATTCGGTGGAGTATTAGAACTAATCATTCTTGTTTTTCGTGACATGTTTTTTGTTACAGGCTTGGCGACACCATTCTAATTTCAGCAGGGGGAAAGCATCTTGCTTCTGATACTTAAATAGAAAAGCCACTTTGCCTGGTATGTCTCAAAGTAATTAAGACAGTTTTTGCTTGCATGTATACACCTCTAAATATGGGAGATTACCTTGGTATGCTAAAGAATCAGCAAAATTTAAATCTTGTCAGTGAGGGACTTGTTAAGTCAATTTTAGTATTCCAGAAAGGCATTAAGACGGTCCAACTCTCTTGTTTAATTGGTTCCTCCCCTATTCATTGGTCAAAGCCTTCATAAGAGGAAATTTTATAAACATGTTGAAAATCAAGTATTGTTGTGCTTGAGAGATTATTAATGTTTTAACCCAAAATAGTTGAACAAGGTTAAAGTGACACTGTCCCCCCCCCCCCCCCCCCCCCCCCCCCTACAAGAATGTGTTTGTCTGTTTGTTTTAGTGTTTATATAATCCTTTCTACTTGAAAAGTAAGCAGTTGTCTCACCTGTACTGTACCTTTCTCAGCGAGTATACTTTGTGTCCTACTTTCTGCTAGCTATGTTCCTTTATGCGTCGTACTACTAGTAGATCATGTGTTCTTTTGTGAAGTTATCGCACTTGTGTTGTAGGTTTAGTGAAGTTATAGCAGACTAGCGTGATACAAGTTAAGTTGTGAACTAAGCAATTCACTTAACCAGACTTGTTGAGAACTATGGTTTGGTTTCAATATGCCGTAGGAAATTGATCATATATCTCTGCATCCCTAATGTATCCTAAAGTGAGTCTGCCTTTGCAAAAAAGTGATGCCACTTTACTTTATCTCATAAATTAACAATTAAGCGGTAGGTCATTTTGTTCTCCATTTTCTATCTCAAGTTACTTTGTTCAGATTGGTGGAAGTGAGCTGCCGGATGAGACAACCCTCATTTGTTCTCGAGGTGCAGACAGGTTTGCTAAGTATTAACTTATGCTCTACTTTATCACTCATGTGGTGTGATTGGTTTGGCATTTCTCTCTCAAATGTCTAATCACCAGGATCAACTTCCATGCTGTTATGTTTTTGCGGCAAATAAATAGCAACTGGTTCCGTATCCTGCACTTTCTCCAATATACAAATTTCTTTGAAAAGCTGAATATATAAGATCAAGAACCATGAGATTATGGTTATTCTGCTTTTTATATTCTTTTCCTTGAGATTCCAGGAAAAAAAAAACGTTCCAAGGGATGTATTTTGGGGTCAGCTCATAAACATGTCCTCTTGGATGCTATTTATATGGATACCATGTGTATGCCACTTTCTCTCACTATCGAGGACTTCTTTCTTCTTCTTTTGGTAAAGCAAATGTGAACCATTGGCTGTTAAATTTGTTGCCAGTAGCAGTCTGGAAGTGATCCTGGAAATCACCACTCTTTCTTATTATTTCTCTTATAAAAAATTCATTTTGTTTGAGCAGTGCATTGGAGTTCCTGTCCACCTGCAAATTGGCAAACTTAACTGTAAAGGCAGAGCCGGGTTGTTGCTTGCTTCATAGAAGTGGAAGACTCACAATAGATGGGTGCGTGCTTCAGTGCCAGACAAATCCCCTAGACTTCCTTTCAGTCCCCATTGTGAGTACGGCAAGTGCGCAAACTCTGTTGTCTTCAACGGTGAAGTGTTATAAGGATGGTGTTTCTGTTTCTCGGACTCAAATTGGAGGTGCCAACTGCCAAGGCTGTTTCAACTAGTGGAGGCCTCTGACATTGCAGTGAGACCGAGTCATTCATGCTCGGACGTCGACTCTTGTTTTCTGGTTTGATATGGAGCAACAATGATGTCTTGCATTCCTAGTTGGCATTTGTACAATAGTAATTGTTTTTTTCTTTTTGGTAAACTATGTACAATAGTAATTTGGAGTTGTTGCATTTATTTCATGGGTAATAATTTCGAGGATGTCTTTCTTACTGTTGTAAAGGTCATTGCTAAAATGGGATAATAAATGAAAATGAATTGTGGGTGAAATATTCTTGCAAGGATTTCCCCTTGTACTGATTTATTGATGTGGTTTTGTTTTGCTTCTAAAACCGGAGCCTAAGAACAATGCAGATGTTTAGTCTTTCTCCTGCGAAAGAGTGTAAGGCAGTACTTCATGGCTGTAATTTTAGAAACAAAATTACCGAAAGGCAGTGACGTTATTTGCAACTGATTTTAGTTACATCCTTCTCCCATGTCAATGCAACACTGGCAAACACTCCTTGAAATTTATACAGAATATACGCATTGTTGTTTTAACAAATTACATAAAAGATTATACGAGTTTTCAGAATATGACTTACATCAATGCTCGCAAAAAGTGACGTATGCCGCAGATAGTTGGAAAAGGGGACGTATATATTGAAAAGAATTAGGAAGTGACGGAGTTTCCAGAATATGACTTACATCAATGCTCGCAAAAAGTGACGTATGCCGCAAATAGTTGGAAAAGGGGACGTATAAATTGAAAAGAATTAGGAAGTGACGGAAACACCGAAATTGCAGTAAATAAGTGACTTTATTTCCATTATCATATCCAAGACTAACAAGGATCAAAGTCCGATTACTCCTTTGTGATCCTAACTTCAGCATGCTGGAAATAGGGACTTACGCAAACATAACATGGCAAGTTACTCCAACTTCCTAGTCTGTCTTTGCATTATAATGAGGCTTCACAAAAGGATTAAATTCCCATGGTGCAAAGAAAACAAAACACAAATCCTCAGATAGTTGGAAACCTGAAAATGTGGAAAGCAAAAAGCCAAATACCCAACGGTATTTCTACTAAAATTCCATGCATCCATTAACTGAAAGAAGAGATACCAGCAACAATCTGCAATAAGATCAGCAACATGAAATACAACATTTTAGTATCTGACATCCCGCTATGGAATTGGAATACAATCCCTTTCCGCATTGTCCTCACAATATCACAAAAAACACATTCTATTCACTCTGTTTCGAAAAATATAACTATACTTCCTAACTGGCCACATACACAAAATTGGTGCTTTTTGCTTCTATCAGTACCATCCAAGGTTCACAGCTCATAATACGCTCTGCATGACACTCTACCAGCAGTAACAATCTTCATGGTTCCATAAGACTAACAATTGATTTCATCATCTCTCCACCCAACCATTACCATCATAGCTTTCTGTACTCCCTAACAGTTAAGTGTAGAAAAATTGTCAGTTCCATTTTTCTAATGAAGTTTGCAATACTTGCATGAACAACGATAAATGTAACCAGTACATGAGTAAATATTTTCCAAACCATAACAACTGAATATCTGATCAAAATTACAACATTGAAGTCACCTAGCTAATTGTAATGCATAAACATCAGGAGGCACCATATTTAGATATTGTTTTCTTTTAGATCAAGTTCTTTGTAACATATTTGTTGCAATTTTCTGAAAGACGATAAAAGTACAATATACAAGGCTCTTGCTGTAACAAATTTTAATATTTTGTTTAAACCTACTTTTTCCAATATGGATAAAAAAAACATTCATACATGGGCTATATATACCATACATTGTAACCCTAAACTGAAATTAGCTTGTATTGGTACCAAGAATGTTTGCGACAAGAATACAGATCCTAAATTAAAAAGGAAATTAACTTTGCTCTAGTAATTATTTTTCCCAAACAGACTTATGGTTAATTATTGACACTTATACGCCCTGAGTTGTCACACAACAACCCCAGAGCCCAGCTGGGAGAATAATTACTGAGCTATATACTTACCCAATATATGATATAAAAGCATGAGCTAAACTCAACTCCTGTAGCAGGTCTTCGTTGGATTACCAAATCATCAGCAGAGTAATAATCTGCGATGAGCTGGGACATGAATGATGGATTATAGCCTCCACCGGAAACAAAAAGAGATTGTCAGTGGTACGTACATTTATCTAGGAAATCAGGATATATGAAACTGAAAAAGTTCAAAATACTGATCTGAAATTGATGGTTTTAGAGTTGAGGCTAAATATAAGCTATGATGGCAGAATCTAATCATAATGTTATATGTCCATTTTCATTCCTTTCCTTTGACTGAATAGAAATGCAATAGGTGAAACCTATCTTCAATGAATCTAAATCCATACAGTACTTACTTATCAGTGATAAATAGACTAACAAGCTTTGGTGGCACAAAATCAAATGTAGGTTTGACTAACATGCAAAAGTAGTGAACCAGTGCCAATTCAAAAATCCATGCAATCTGAGAATTCTCCAAAATCCAGCAGCTCAGAAGGAGATCTTAACTCATTCAGCAATACTACAGGGTTGTGTTGATACAGAAGGCACAACAGTAAGGCAAACAGACAATTTGGATAGAGAAAGTGTTAAGAGTGAAATCCAGGACAATAAGCTACAAACAGATAGTATTACCCTCAGTTCAATCCGGCTAAGACCAACTCTCTTTGAGAATCCCATGAGACCAGATCCCCATTCTACCATTCTTTGTAATTAGTCTAATCATGCAAAAACAAAGCTAATAACACACTAGCAACTAACATAAACTTGAATGAAACCTAAGAGGTAATGCTATCTATTTACCATCTGACTTAATTATCAAACAGCTAAAGGAGACTCAATTCTTAGATGGGATGGATATTTCATCCCCAAATATTTGACTTAAATGATTCCTTCTACTCAACTCTTTCAAAGCTGCTCTTTACTTGCTACCCCATAGGTGGATTGTTATTAGACCAAGTTGTTTTAAACCCCAAAAATGAAAACAAAACGAAGGATTTTTCAAATGATAAAAATACAAGTAGTTTTGTGTTATGTAACCTTGTAACTGCCAGCAAGTACAACAAAAGGGACAGCATGCCTTTGGGCTGCAAGGTGCAACCATATTCAACCCAACAGGTGCTATAACACCACCATTGGCCATGACAGCATGAGCACCAACTATAACCTTAAAAATACAAAATTCAACATCAAGCTGGAAACATAGGATGTAGATTCCCAAATGGAAAATATAAGACTGCCTCCTACCATGATCACTTGAGATATCATAGCAAAAATTGCAGAATCAGTAATCAGCGCTGTTTGTAAACCTCTTCCAGCCAATTCTTTTGCAAGAAGATGCCCCTGATACCTAATAGAAACCACTTAATAACAAATTAGAATGGTCTAGGCAGACAATTCGCCGAAGGCAGGTAAGCTGTTGGTAGTCTGCTATTTCTATATCTTAAGCACATCTTTTTGGGTTTAGGGTTTAAGATATGGAAACAAGTAAAGATGTGCTTAAGATATGGAAAATAGCAGACTACCAAGGAAACACCCAAACTATATGAATTAGAAATCTAAAATTTTGGAAGAATAGGTAGGACTTTGCACTAACCTTGGAGCTCCCTCTGCAGCAAATACCCGAAATGATCTTTTTTTTCTCCTTTGCAGCAAAAAGGAATTCCTGTACTGTTTTTGAACTGCCTAGAGTTAATATAACCTCACTGCAGAAACACTACAATTAGCATACTAAAAACAGCAGATGAAAAAGTTATACTAAAATAAGAAAATTGAAGATCATACAGACTAGCCAGTAGTCACTCTACATAAATCTAGGTATTATGATCCTGTCTTATAAGTTCTTTTTAGTACGTACAAACAGCAGGTACCAGAACATATAAGGTATTTTATTCTCTTTCATGAAGTAGATCACTCTCTTTCACGAGTAAGACATTATTCAATGAACACGCACGGAGAGATGCAAAAACAAAGTTTTCAACTTAGTCATCGAATCAAGAACAAATAACGCTACAAAGAATGATATAGATCTTTGGAAAATACCACTCTGGCACAATAGCAAGTTTTAAAAAGAGAAGAAACAACAAAACTGAAGTAGTGTTATACTGTCTTGAACCAAATCCTGCCCACCATAGACAAGCACCCAGACCAACAATTTTTCAGCTGTTGTGTTTCATTTACAGGAGGCATTTGCATATTGGCAATTCAAGCATTGGCATAAAACACAATCAATTCTTACGAATGTGCTGTCTCATCTACCAAAAATAATAAAGCATCTTCTCCAAAATCAAAGAAATAATGCTTAGAATGCTAAGTAGTTGTTTATAGGATCCAGCCAAATAGTTCAAGCATAAAGCATGATCAAAGTAATATGAAACAAAGCCAAAACCTCAAGATTTGGGACCAAAATATCAAAATCATGATAGTTCTCCATTGACGTCACGACAGTCCTAAAACTAATAACAGATGCCACCTTTTCTGATACATCACAATTATGTACTGTAAGATTAACAATTAAACAAACAGTAGCTGCAGTAAATGCTTGCTTCGCCTAAAGAAAACTATACTTACCTTGCTTTAGCAGAACCAAGGCTAATGCTTGAATCGACCTGCGAACAAAATCCCTTTTCCAGTTGTTCTTACCGAGCGGAGAGCACTGAATCATTGCATTGCAAGGAGAGGTCACTCGCTTGATTCGCAAATTGGTCCGACTCGTAATTCACTTCGCAACTCCCCTAGCTCCCGTCTGAAGCCCAGGGGGAGGAGCTAGCTGCCAAACGCCCAAACCAAATGAGTTTTCGTGGTTTTGATGCCAACCCAGCTGTAAACCTCATCCCAGATATGCCAAAATACCAGAAACTCCTCATCCTTTTACCATGACGGCACAAAAATTACGGTTAACGTCCCATTGCCAGTCAACAAAAAGTAACCAATTTGTGAGGATGATAACTGGCCACGTCAGTGGGGCCCCTTTGGTGCAAAAAAGTTTTAGTTCATTGCAGTCTACTCCAGTTTTGCGGTGAAATTCTTTATTACTTTTCATGAAATTTCCTTTTTTTCTCATACCTCACCGCTTGAGTTGACTCCAAGAAAATAAAATTTCAGAACATTTGACTCATGAAGAGAGTCAGGAAACGTGTCTTATCGATAAATGTGATTTTGGTCATATTCAAGCTCAAGTGTCACATAGTTTTAGTTGAACAAGCGTAGAGGCTTCTCAAATCCAATCCCAACTAAGTAGTTACCAATGTAACATGTTTAACTCGTTTCATAAACAAATTTAATTTTTGCCAACACATATCCTCTAAATTTTCTGTGGCAATTTTCTTGTGTTTGCATGCAGAGGTCAGATGGACTCACTTCGGAGTATGATTGTTCATATTCTATCAACTTGAAGTACAAGCTGATACCTATTGTTATGACTAGTTTGGAACTGCTGTGACTTAAAAAAAAAATAAATAAATAAAAAAATAAACAATTGATATGGATGAACAAGTAGATATAACAATTGATGGAAATATTCATCAACACATCAATAATTCTGCATGATATGGATGAACGCATCAACAATGTTACATGACATAGAAAGATATGTTGGAGAGATCTAAGCAGTACTGTTCTTTCGCATAGATCTATTCCTCTTCCAGTGTTTCATCTTCTTTGTAATTTCATCATTCCTTTTCCATTTCAGTTCACCCCACTCAAATGTCAGACCACATAAGTCGATGGAAACAAGTGGAGGAGTTCTATGATGCGCAAAAGTCTGCAGAGCTTTGTTAGGAAATTCGGGTCACCTTCCGAATTCCCTAGCCTAAGACCGAAACCGAATGAAGACAGTAATCACAAACGATGCAAGCAAACACAAGATTATTGTCGAGGTTAGGTCAAACAGTTGACCTACATCCCCAGATGATGATGATGGTGGATCCACTAAACGAGAAAAAAATTACAAACTTTTAAAGAACGTTTTGGTTTTTACACTCAAATAAACTCTCTCCTCACAACCCAAATTCTCAATAGAGAATTGCCAAATACACCCAATCTCTCAAAGTTTGCAACTCTCAAAATCTCTCAAATTATCATAATTTTCAATTGATCCACACCTAAAGCTATGCCTCTAAGGTCCTATTTATAAGCTCACAATTACTGCTGAAATGCTTATCCCAAAATTAATTATTTCCCCTAAATTACCACTTAACATTAATAGAACACATCTTAATCCATTCGGAGAAACGGCCACATCCATTTCCAAACAACAAGGTTCCAAGGACTGTCCAACAGCTTCACAGGTATTTTGTTTGAATTAGATGTTATCTTTCTTAATTCTGGAGATATCACCTAAAGCTATGCCTCTAAGGTCCTATTTATAAGCTCACAATTACTGCTGAAATGCTTATCCCAAAATTAATTATTTTCCCTAAATGTTAACATTAATAGAACACATCTTAATCCATCCGGAAAAACGGCCACATCCATTTCCAAACAACAAGGTTCCAAGGACTGTCCAACAGCTTCACATGTATTTTGTTTGGATTAGATGTTATCTTTCTTAATTCAGGAGATATTTGTTTGAATTAGATTTTAATTTTCTTATTTCATAGCAGATATTATTTGAATTAGACTTTGATGTAGAACATAGTAACAGAAATACAAATTGAGAAAATTAATCCCTAAGTTCGTCTTTGCAGGGACCTTATTTCTACAGTCATGAGCTTGAACAAATCAGGCGATATGTATGGCATATTGGACATAGACAATGTACTTGTCAATGTTGCCAATAATTTCTCCCTCTTGATGATTGCATACAAGAATGCGACAAACTATCCCGGAGAACTCTTGATGTACCCAGAGGCTCTCAACAGATTAGCTTAGCAGTTGCATCCACAAGGGAATCCCTACCTACAAGAGTTTTGTAACTTCCAAGACCTTCTCAGCAAAGTGGAAGACCTGTAAGGATAGACTTGATTAGTTTTCTATAATACATTACAAGTTAGGTGCATATTAGAAGTTTGATATTGTTTGATTAGTTTTCTACAATAAAGGACATCACAAGCTAGCTGCATATTAGAGATTTAAAAAAACAATTTCGGCTGATACAAAAAAACACTTACTAAGTTGTGAAAACACGCAAAAGTTCACAAAACTCAAGGCCTCGGCAATTGAGAAAGAAAATGCAGGATCAAAAGTTTACAAATTCCCTAAATTTTTCATATTTATTTTCAACTACTGCTGAAATGCTTATCCCAAAATTAATTCTTTCCCCCAAATTACCAGTTAACATTAAGAGAACACATCTTAATCCATCCGGAAAAATGGCCGCATCCTTTTCCAAACCACAAGGTTCCAAGGAGAAACAAAAAAACACTTGCTGAGTATATAGAACTGTAGGAGAAACAAAAATCAATTACTAAGTTGTGAAAACACGCAAAGAACTATTGCAAATTTTGTTTTGTTCTCATTACTCACTTATATGCATGCAGGAAACAGCTGCAGAAACTTCACTACCACCCATCTCTACTAACTTTAGCAGAAAAATGTTTACTGATATATCAGGCATATGTGCAAATTGCACTAGAGGCAAATAAAGATGCAGATATATGGGAAAGATTTTGAAACACTATCAAACACATTAACATAGAGAACAAAGTTAAAGACAAGGGGCACTATAAGAGTGTTTATGTTAATTATAAAAATGAATACACTATGGATCGACGTACAGGAGTGCTGCATTACTTCAAGAATGTACTGCAGCATCTGAATAATTACGTGGATGAAGAGGTAACTCATTTAGGCAGGCTAAAATTCCTCAATAAAATTGCAATTGAAGAAGCGATTGCTAAAATTCCTGAACCAGTAAAAGAAGAACAGTACAGTATGCAAAAATTAGTGGAAGAACTGGAAACCATGTTCCCAGATTTTATTCTAACCATATATATTCCTAATTGATGAAGATATAGACCTGGGCATGGAGAAAAAAGAAGATATCCCCCTGTTGTAATTGTACAAACAGCACCGCCTACTCCAATAACAAATCAACAAGCTACTTCTCTACAAGGTGCTCTTCAACATGACATCCCTCAACAAAGCCAACCACACCAGCCTCCCTCAGCAAGCCACTCATCTGCAAGGCTCTCCTTGGGGCCAACCACAGCAGCCCCCTCCTCAACAAGTCATTCCTCAATAAAGGACTCCTTGGGGCCAACCACAGCTGCCCCATCCTTGGGGCCGACCACAGCTAGGGCCTTGGCAAGCCACTCCTCCGCAAGGCTCTCCTTGGGGCTCTCGTTAGGGCCAACCATAGCAGCAGCCTCCTTCTCTACAAGGCACTCATTGGCATGGTCTTCAGCAAGGCCCACCACTCCTCTACCGATTAGTTTTGGTTATAACAATATTGACATAGGACTTGGAAATGAATTGTGAACAAGATTTTTAAGTAGTATTTTGTGTTTGGGGATTTATGGTAGAGCTGTCATTGCATCTTGTTTGCTACAGAAAAACTGTTATTTCACAGCCCATCAAGTTTGTTTTGAATTATATAACATACCTTTAACATGTGCAAGCTTGTTGATACCAGATATCCCTGGTAATTAGAAAAATCAAATCAGTTCAAAAACAAATATAAGTTGCTAATCCAATAGTCAAGCAAAGAAGAATCTCATCTCAAGCCCTACCTTCTTAATCCAATAGTCAATCAAATCAGTGTGGTTCTAATTGGACCTTAAATTTGATATTTGGGACATCTCCTACTTATTAAACCTCTTATTCACATTTTTTTTCCTTTTTTATTTTAGTCCAAAAATTTTAGCAAGAATGAAGTAGAAACTAAACTCTTCCATCAAATATGACCATTTGATAAGAAAAAGTTATGTGTTTTACCATTCTTGTGCTAACATGCTAGATATGACTCCAAATGTCATAAAATTGAGATAAAATCTTTGAGCTAAGAAAGGTTTAACAAAAATCTAAACAAACTCAATCTAAAGAGAAAGAATGGCATCATATTCAATAGACCAACCTTCTACAGTTTGCTTAATTTTTGCTAACTCATATCCTCCAAATTTTCTGTGGCAATTTTCTTGTGTTTGCATGCAGAGGTCAGATGGACTCACTTCGGAGTATGGTTGTTCCTATATATTCTATCCACTTGAATTATAAGTTGATACCTATTGTTATGGCTAGTTTGGGACTGCTATGACATACAAAAAAAAAACGGTTTCTAATGCATTGTGAATTAAAATACTTTCATGTTTTGTAAAAAGTACATTAAAAAGTTATACTCTAAGAAAGATGACGTTGATATCAAAGAAAAGTTCTTGGCATCTTATTAAATGATTTAAGAATTGGTGGGATAAAATTTCAGTTTCTTACATTCGCAAGAAGTCAATTGTACCATAATTCTTAATAGATGTCTGCATTTACACTTGAGCTTATTGCATCGCACATCATAAAAGAATTAGGAAACTTCAATTATTTGAAGGATTTGGCTAAATATACAGCAAGAGTGAGTTTATTTGTTGGAGAATCAGTTGAGGCTACACATGTGACATCTGATGAGTATGAACATGTTGGCAATGTCATTTGTGGTGATCGAGTATGTCTTCTCTGATAGGATTAAGAAGATATTTGAGAGTTTTATTAAAGATGCAGCCCAAAAATGTCACTTTTTTTTTTTTTGCCATTCTTCATCTTTCCAATTAGTCATAAATATACATTGAAATAATAAAATCCTATATTACTAGACATCAAAGTAGCTAAAATTCATTAGATTAGTAGTTATTGATCCTGACTTGAAGGAGAAGAAACTCATATTGAGAGCTAATATAAGTATCGATCACAAGACACGGATGGGCTATTAAGAACGTAGAGGAGGCCGGATTATGTTCTAAATTATTGGCACTTGACATCTTAAATCATAGTATGTACATACCATACTTTTTGAACCGACAACTGATCTCATTCATGTGTATTAGAAGAGCTGAGGATGAGGTTTTTTGGAAAGTATATATAACAATTGGTGAAAATATCCATCATCACATCAATAATTCTGCATGATATATGGATGAACGCATCAACAATTGTACATGACATAGAGAGATATGTTGGAGAGATGACATACACTTTCAAGACGCTCCACTTTTTTGATATACTTGATTAGGGGTCATCATGGAACGGGCTAGGGCCAGCCCTACCCTAAATTTTAGGGCTTAGGGTAGGGCCGGGCTGGGCTTTGACCAAGTCAACGAAAATTAGGGCCGGGCCGAGCTTTCAATATGTAAGCCCTTACCCGCCCTTAAGGCCCATTCCACAAGGGTCGAAAAGGTCGGGCCGGGCCAACCCTTTTAGATAGAGTCGGGTCGGGCTTACTTAAAATAAACTCAAACTGGAAGGTAAAAAAAAAAAAAAAAACTTCAATATATGCAATTAAATAGAAGTCCCAAAAGCATTGAGAACACATATATGAAGAGCAGTCTGATGATATCAATTACTTCTTCCAAAAACAAAAAAATTACAAAATAAATCATTCTTGTGGACTTGAAGGTTCCTACAATTATGTCAATGAACTTCCACCATGAGACTCTCAGAATTTCCTGCAATTATGGATAAAGATTATCAGTACTCATTCAATTTATATGAGAATATGCAAAATTTTTGAGTCACATACAAATACAACTGGACATATGTCTGACTTTAGTTCAACAACATATATATATATATATATATATATATATATATATATAGCTCCAATCCAACTGAACAGCTTGATAATTATGGGTCGATTAGCATGAGGCCATGAAGGATATAAAGCATTTAGTGATTCAACATATATACCAATTGAATATAAACTGGACATATACCAACTGGACAGTTTGATAATTATTGAGTTTTCAACAGCCAAATATAGAATAAATTTGCCAGGAACAGAAATAGTCTTGCCAGATAGTCTTACTCCAATGCCGGCATATGAGAGCTAAATCCAAACCATAGAGAGTCTTCTTTGCATTTGGGAGTCTTCTTCTTCTTCCTTCTCTCTCTCAACCCAACTAGAAAACCAGAAAACCACCATCACCACTCAAATGTGCTAAATAACTCCGGATTGGTTCGCTGCTATCGGAATTGGAAACGTATTCAGTTCTTTGAATCTGAAGGCTCTATACGGTCGAGCTTAAAGCTGAATGTTTCAATCTGGTTCAATGAGCAAATCTTGATATGAGAATCTGAGATAATAGAAGCTCTCAAACGCGGAAGTTCAACTCATCTCCTCGACGGCATGGCTCTGTTTGGCTGATCAATTGATCTGAGTAAATCGTATATATCAACTCAAATTCCTAATTAAAATTGATTTTGGGGTTGTTTTGGAGGAAGGCGGTTGAGATTTGGTGGAATAAAGAAGATTGGGGAAGTAGAATAGAGAAGAAGAGAGCGGCGGATCGGGAAGGGCCGGTGGCTCTATGCGAATTCTCTCTCCAAATGGCTGCCGCCTGAGGTATGAGGAAGTCAGATTAGAAGTTTAGACATGACCTAGAGCACTTTAGACTTGGACTTGGACTCGGGCCAGGTAAAATGGGCCTCATAGATTAATTAAGTTTAGGACCGATTGGTAGTATATACCCATTTTCCAATAGACAGATTATATATTTCCATAATTCCATTTCTATGTATCATGTAATAGAAAATGTTAAAAATAAAATATAAATTTTAGGGTAGGGTCGGGCCAGGCTTTAAGGGTAGGGCCGGGCTTAGCCCTTTCCGGCTCAATCGGGCCGGGCCGTAGGGTAGGGTCGGGTTTCATTTGCATGACCCATACCCTATCCTATTTGAAAAAGGGTCAGGCTGGCCCGCCCTAATACAAGGGCCGAGTTGGGCTTCGGCCCTACGGGCCGGGCGGGTTTAGGGTCGAAGGGCCAAATGATGAGGCCTATACTTGATGAAGCATCTAAAGATTATTTATTGAAGGTAAAGATATATGAATCAAGAATACATATTCCCGATGGAAGAATGATGATGAGATGCTTGGATGAGACTACTCTTTTGCAACATGATCAAGTATTTGTGCAAATATATTCAGTTGGAGTCTCATGGTTTTAATGTGAGAAGAAAGAAGAAAAAGAAGCACATATTCGTGGAGGGAACAATAGTTATTGCTAGAAGCCCATGTCTGCACCTGGGTGACTTAATTGTTTTACCGATTGTGAATATTCTACCTCTACATCATATGTTGGATTGTGTTGTATTTTCACAAAATAATAACTAAATAGACTTTATCGAGATCAAACCCAAGTTTAATTCCTACCATACCATCTTATGTTACCATTTTCTTGCACAAAAAAGTTATGAGTTAAATGAGGTCCAGTTGAGGATATTTAAAATTATTTCGTGAAAAATATGTAAATGACATCTTCACAAAAAATTACCAATATGTGGTACTTCTGTCTGAATTTATATGAAGAAGGCGCAAGAAGTTTTGAATGTTTACGGCTTGCATGGCTAGTCTCAAAAGGCAATTGATTTTGAAATGATTTTTTCAATGGTATTATCCTTGCTAAAAAAAAAAATGGAAAGCTCTAACACTAAAAAAGAATATAATGTTACCTCTATGGTTGTTCCCTCTCTCTCTCTCTCTCTCTCTCTCTCTCTCTCTCTCTCTCTCTCTCTCTCTCTCTCTCTCTCTCTCTTATGTTCTTCATTTCATTGGTTGTTCTCTATTCCTTCCCTTTTTCTTTTTTTTTTCAGTCTCTATTTCTTCCTTTTCTCTTATGTTCTTTTCTTCAATTCACTATTAGTCTTCTATTTCTTCACTGCCTGTCACTTAGAAAATAGTGCTAAATAGGTTAATTTTTACCCATTGAGAATTTCTAAATTTATGGGTCTC
Source organism: Rosa rugosa (assembly GCF_958449725.1). Taxonomy (NCBI): domain Eukaryota; kingdom Viridiplantae; phylum Streptophyta; class Magnoliopsida; order Rosales; family Rosaceae; genus Rosa; species Rosa rugosa. The sequence goes on from NC_084825.1 coordinate 22,065,650, forward strand.
AAAACATGAGAAATTAGTTTATTCTCTTTTGGTCGTCGTATCAGTACTTGCTAAACTTTCTTCACTCAGCATCAATACATACAACGACTAAATCAGTTGAGTTTAGGTGAATATTAAGATGGATAAAACTTGATTTTTTAAAGTAAAAGAAAATGACCAAATTGATAGTAGTACTTGAAGAAAGAGAACAAGTTGATGGTAAACTCAAAATTTAAGTATTACTCTACAATATTACAGAGAATGAACCCATCAATGGAAACAGCCCCAAATTGAACCCATTGTTTAACTAAATTCAATCCTAGATTGAAGATGAAATATTATTGAATCTTTAGATATCACACCATTGAGACAAAAATCTTAAAATATGGATCGCCAAACAACAAATCTCAAGTTGGAATCTCAGCAATTTGTTGATGTTTTAAGTAATACACAATTGGTAGAAACGGTACGGTGCTAGGCGATGGGTTGGGGTGGTTGATGGCGGTGGTGCGATGAGTTGGAGTGGTTGATGGTGGCAATGGCATGGGTTGGGACTGGTTACCAAGGAACGATAAATGAAGATGAGAGAGAGAGAGAGAGAGAGCCAAAATTGATTTCAAGCAATGGGAACCATTAGATGTGATTTGGTACACGTGACATCTTGTGATGAAAAGATTAGGAAGCTCAGTAAAAAGAAATGCTTAGAAAAAGATATGCTTCTTTGGTGGGATGTGTCACCTCCTTTTTTTTTTTTTTTTTGTGCAGTTGTATGGTCAATGAAGTTAATGACTGCATATCAACGTCTCCACCCTTTGAAAGAGAATAAGAGTAGAAAAAAGAGGGAGGTTGCAAAATGAGATTTTCCTCTAAGGGGGAGACTCAAAATTAATCTTGACGGTGTGTTTTGGTGTGGAGTAGATTCTAGAGGAATTGGGTTTGTAGTGAGGGATGAAGCTGAGAGTTTCAAAGGTGCATGGTCTAGGGAATCGCCGCATATGAGTAGCGCGTTACATTGCGAGGTTGAGGCTTTTAGAGCTGGCTGTTACTGGCTATTCACTAAGGTTGGAATGAGGTGGAAGTGGAGAGTGATTCCTCTATTATGGTTAATGCTCTGAACCAACAAGGAGGAGATATCTTTTAAGCTAGTCAAATTATTGATGATTGTAAAGCTTATTTGCATGCTTTTGATGTTATTGTTATTCGACATATTTAGAAAGAAGCAAATAGTATGGCAGATTAGCCCACCTTGCTAGTTTTGGTCATAATATTGATTTGTCATTAGATGAGACTCTTGCTTTTTTACAGAATGGGCTCTACAAGGACTATTGTAAAGCTTCAAATGATGCTCGGGGTTTAGGTATTACGCCCTCATTGAATGAGTCAATCTATAAAAAATAATAATATGGGAGTAGGGATGAACCTCCCAGCTTGACTAGGAACCAAATTCATTTAATATATATATATATATATATATATATATATATATATATATATATATATATAAATATATAACCACATCTCCATCTAAATATATATATATATAACCACATCTCCATCGCATATCCACATCTCGACCGCTCAGTTTTTAGGTACTAGTGTATAAATCATCTCTGCAAATTTTCAGCCAAATTGATGATCGTTAAGGTATCTAACTCGCTTAAACCAATGGACGGACTGAATCTGTCAACCTGAACCGTACTAGCTTTAAAAATTTGCAGAGACGATCTATACACTAGTACCTAAAAACTGAACGGTCGAGATGTGGATATGCGACCGAAAAGTGACCAAAAACTCGAACTTCACACGTAAATTTTCAAAGCGGAGCTCCGCTCTGGATAGGATATATATATATATATATATCTATCTATCTTTTGGATCTTCCTCATATTCAATTTTGAGTAGCTTTTTTGTTACATTGTTCGTTGTTTTGAGGTGTTTCAGTTTGGTCCCCCTCTTCTGTTAATCTCTTTTTCTATGATTAATTTAATTGAGTGTGATGTGAAGTCTATCCTCAAGCAGTCAAAGGATTATGAATAAAAGGCGTTGAGCCTGCAAGTATGATCAAAATGAATAATATGCTAGAAAATCATTGAGCCAATACATATATGCCTTATAGAAATTTTTCTATGCTTCCGACAAACAAGCTCAGGATGCATTCTAAATGGTTGACGAAGGTCCATTTCAATTGTTCTAAAGAAGAGAAAAAGTATTACAATTATTTTTATGCTTATGGGTAACATTATTAGCTACAATAAATTATACAAGCAAATCAACAAGGTGTAAAACAAATTCCAATCAAGCTACTTAATTCCAAACATATTTAATCGAGTAATTCTCAATTATCACAAACCAAACAAGAGAATATCTTATGAATAAATGACTTTGATGATTGCGGCGTAGGAGAGGTTGCGCAGATGATAATTTGAGATTCGTCAGTTCCACTTTCCCGGGCTTTTTTACATTCATCTTGAAATATTTTAAACGCTCCTTCCACATATTTGAGAGCCTCTGAAACAGTCATATTCTCAACCAGTTTGTGGGGATATATATCCTTCCTGTGATCCCCGTTTAGTGCTGCAGCCAATTGCACTAGTTCTTCTTGAAAGTCGCTGATCTTTGCATCGTCTTTAGATCCCGCTTCTCGTAGTTTGATTGGCTCGGGTAAAGTAACTGCAGTAAGCAAATTAAAATGTATGCATAAATTAAATCACTTGGCAATCTGACATATTAGCTAGTAATGGTAGTGATGATTTAATTACATACTTTCCAACCATTTACCTTGTAATATCTTATCTTTCAAATTTTGCATGTGGATTATTATTCGCGCGATGTGGTATTATATCCTCAAATACAAATAATACTTAAAAAAAAAAGGTCTGTTTCTAGACATGGGACACTTTATTTTACATATATTTTTTGCACTTCTTTTTAGCCATTAGATTTAAGTGCTTTCAATGGTCTTAATTAATTTTAAGTATGATGTGCATGGCAAATGAGGTGGAAACAAATCAACAATCATATTTTCTCAAAAATAAAAACTTAAATTAAAATAATTTTATACAGGAAATCAAATCAAAATTAGAAGATAAATGTCGTCATCTTCTTCCTCACGAAAAAAGAAAAAGAGGCATAACTGCTTTCTCAAAATTAATTATTTAACTCAAGGAAATGGAGAAGATGGTACTGAAAGGAGAGAGGCAAGGCCTCAAATTTTTCCCAGAAGAAAAACACGTTCATTTTTTATTTTTACATCAATAACTGAGAAATACAACAACTGGTACTTCATGAGTCAAACCCACAACCTCTCACTTGTCTTCTAGAAAAAAGTATAGATTAACTTCTCGACATAAAAAAAAAAAAAAAAATCCCACTTATATTCATCTTTTAGTTTTGATCTTCCTTATAAAATTATTTTAATTTAAATTTTTATTAATTTGAGAAAATAAAATTGTTTCCACAACGTACGTACATTTGCCACATCATACTTGAAATTAATCAAGACAATTGAAAACACTTAAATCTAATGGCTAAAAAGAAGCGTAAAAATATGTGTAAAATAATGTACCCATGATCTTGATCCTAATAAAAAAAATAAATAAAAAAAAATCTCTCTTATATCGGATACACCACATGACGATGTTTAATACTCTATCATTAAACTATTGATTTATATATGTCCAATATTTTAACTTTAAAAATCATCATATTGCTATAATAGTGCTTAAGGTTAATTTAGAACCCGGTTTATGAGATCTAAATCTTAAATATCACGAGCGTTGGATGAGGAAAAAAATCAGTGACATGTTGCTTATATAACACCAATTATATGTTGGCATGTCATATAGTCGATATTAAGATTCAGCAGGCATCAAAATTAAATTTCAAATAAATGTTCACCTGGGCAATCAGTTCTTGGAGTTGTTCTAGTCAAAATAACATCAAAGTTTCCTGCCCAAGCATCACGCTTTGTAAGAAACTCTTTTAGATTGAAAATCTTCTTAACAGTTGCTGCAATTGAGGAGTGCTCAAACTCTGATGAAGGATATGGCCCCGAAGGCCCATGCAACACTGCATTTTTCATTTTCAATCAGTCAGAACAAAGTTGCTATACATATATACCACATGTAGTGTCACAGCATAGTGAAGTTAATTACTACGTAGCAACATAGTTTAACTTGGATATATATATTTACCTGTTCCACGCTCAATCCAGGGAGAAATTAGGAAGGCCGGAACCCTAACACCAAGACGATCGAATTTAAAGTTGTAGGGCGCAGGACCGGTGATGTCATCAGGACTAGGAACATCTTTAACAGGCGTCGGAACATGATCATAGAATCCGCCATGCTCGTCGTATACAATTATGAACAACATTTCATTCCACTGAGGACTTGATCGTAATGCTTCGTACACTTGCTTTACGAATTTCTGGCCCTCTGAGACGTCATGAGACGGGTGATCATCGTTGGCAGGGAGGGACAATAGATCGAAGAATCTTTGTTCCACAACTGTATAGTTTGGTAATTTGCCCTCCTCGCAGTGCTTCTTGAAATGTAGATCAAACTGATGGAAGTTATCGATGTACTTCAACTTTCTTAGATTCCTGCAATGTCAATTACAATTTTAAGAACTTGCTGGTACGATTACTGGTGTCTACTTTTAAGTCTTCATCTTAGAGCGAAATGATGGGTTTCTTTTCTGGTAAAAACTTTATTTTATTATTTTTTGATTTTTTTTTAAAGGGATTTGGAACCCAGCTAAACTGGGAGACTCATCCCCACACCTGACTTATTGCATTAGAATTGAAAACTTGCATTGAAGGGGATAAGACCAAATCAAATGAAAAAGAAAGGAGAAACCAAATCAACTGTATACTTTAAAAATTAAGCATCATCATGATTAAGCATAATGACTTTAATAATGGACGCCCCACCACTAATTGATATAGTCATTCTTCTTTGGGGGACAAGAAAAGAGGTGATTGATAAAAATCAAAATAAGTTTCAGCATTATGTTAATTACTTCTGAGTTCCAACTAATAAGAAATATATTATGGGCTAAAAACAAACTATATTAAGATAAAGAAAAGCTTCGCTGTGAAAATCAATTTTGTTAACGGCTTTAATAATGGTCAGCTAGCGTTGGAATCGTTTAGGTGAGATGTTCATATTCACATGGCAATGTCCTGATAATACGATTCCTATTATTGCAAAGTTGACCCGTAATTTGTCTCCGAGAAGAAAAATATAGCAAGCAATATTCACATGCATGCTATACTAGGGACGGCTCATCCATTATAATTTGTCATTAGTTGATCTTCTAACCTACTCCATGACACCAACTTTTATCTTTTTAAAAGTTAATGTTTTCAGTGGCAAAACACTACCCACGAACAACACAATTCAAACTTGACACGAAATATCAGAGTAATTAAGTACGGCTGAAACACAATAAATATTGTTTAAATCATGTTATATGAATATTCAATATTAATTTCGTTTTTCAAATCTCTCTTTAGGATCGTTTCAAGCAACTCATGATTGAAAGTTTGAAACCGAAAGTGTCCGAAGAGTTTCAATATATTTTAATTATTTTCTGCTCGTTAGAGCAACAGTTAACGAATCAAAGATTATACTTTTAACAGATAAATTAATCAAGTCAAGGAGTAATAGTATATGCCTTTAATATTCCGATCAAAGTGATTGATGAACTATAATTTATATGGTCGACATTACCTGTACAAAAGTGTGGCAGGAGGGGTCTGATAGTAAATTCCAAAAGAATGGCCAGATTCCTCCATGGACTCAAATATAGTCTTCTGCGGCAGCCCTTCAATCAGCAACTTCGTATCAGTCCCGGAAAGTCCATGCGACGTCGCCGAGTGCACGTACTGCCGGTTCGGCTGCGTCGACGCCGGCACCGAAGCAAACCACCTGTCACACACTGCAAACTCTTTCACCAGCTCCCTATACACTGGAATGTTCTCCGGCTTGAACCCGTTCATCACCGTCTCGGCCAACCCCGCCTGCGTTGTCTCGGCGTTTTGAGCGAATCCCTCCATTGTTGGGGCGAGGTTCTTGGACGCCGAGGCCTCCGACCATGGTTCGCCGAAGACTTGCTCGTAGACAGCTTGGATGGAGTGGCCAGGGTCAGGGTCGACGTAGGCGGAGTTGTCGCCGAAGAAGACACGTTTGGAGTTAGGGTCGGAGGTGGAAATGAGGTTGGACTCGGATTCGGTGACGCCGTTGATGTCAGGGTTTAGGGACTTCATCCACCCGAGCATGTGGTCGAAGGAGCGGTTCTCTTGGACCAGAACCACCACCGTTTTGATGGGGCAGCTACTTGTACTGCTGCTCGACTCTGAAACCATTTTTGTTGGTGGTGGTGGTAATGGTGGAGCTTGGTTTTGTGGTATTGGGAAATTGGTTCTGCAAGGTATTTTAGTTCACGTTTTGTATTTGATAATGGTGATAATTTATAGACAGAGATGATGACGACGACCAGGAAGGTTTGGTTGGACTTGTGGACAACTATTTTCACCATCTCACTACCTCATAATTATATGGTACCATTTCTCCATCCTAAACTATATGGTAGAATTAAGTTACTGAGGACCTAAGTACTATTACAATGGTGTCAGTGTAACAGTCGATCGGTGCAAAATCCATCCACGGCAATGGTATCAGTGTAATAGTCGATCAACAAGTGCACTGTGCAAGTTTTCTAAAAAAAAAAATTAAAAAAAAGAGTGCAACTGTGTAAGTGTATCATTATAATTGTCAACTATGAGTTTTAGGGTAACAATGTACGTTAAGGAAGAAAAAAATAAATAAAAAGAGGATGGAGTGGCCAGAGAAGGGTAACAGGAAGCAATTATAATTATTGCAAGTTATATTTGATGTCTTTTCACTCTATTAAGATTAAGCATATCTTTCGGGAAGTTAATGGTGTAGCCAATAGCCTTGCTTAGGTCGGAGGTGACCCAAGGGCAGGTTTTCAATTGGGTCACATTGTCGGGTCACCGGGACTCTAACTCGAGTCGGAAGTCTTGATGTTTCTCAATCATTTTGAGCGTTGATCTTATCTAAGTGGATATTTATACCCTAAATATCCAATTTAATCCAAGGGTAGAGATCAAGCAGTGGTATTTTTAACGGTCAAGATCTCACCGCACAATTTTCTTTTTTCTTTAAATATTTTAAATACTTCCTAAACTTACGAAATTCATGAAAATTAGCTCGGATTTCCTGAAAATTCTCACGAACTCATCGTGTCGTGTAACTTATCGAACCCTTAGATTAAGAATTGCACCTTGTGGAAAATTTTGAAAAATATTTCTGAGCATCTTATAAATTTTCGAGATCGTAACATAATTCCCGAATGATCTCAACTTAGCTCGATAAATTTTTTGGGGCTCGCAATTACAGAGAATGAACCCATTGTCAGAAACACCTAACCCCAAATTGAACCCATCAATTGAATCCTAAACCCAAGTTCAACTAAATTCAATCCCAAATTGAATGCGAAATATTGCTGAATCTTCAAATATCAGACCATTGAGACATAAATCTTAAAACATGGATCACAAAACAACAAATCTCAAGTTCCAACCTCAGCAATTTGTTGATGTTTTAACTAATACCCAATTGGCAAAACCGGTGCTAGGCGATTGGTTAGGGTGGTTGGTGGCGGTGATGACGATGGACTGGGGTGGTTGACAGTGGCATTGGTATGGGTTGGGAGTGGTTGCCGAGAGAGAGAGAGAGAGAGAGAGAGAGAGAGAGTCATCGTATTTCAGTTTTGATGGAAAGAAAAATAAGTCAAAATTGATTTCAAGCAATAGGCGCTATTAGATGTGCTTTGATACACGTGACATCTTGTGATAAAAAGTTTAGTAAGCTCGGTAAAAAGAAATGCTCAGCAAAAGATCTGCTTCTTTAATGGGATGTGCCACCTCCTTCTTTTTTGCAGCTACTTGGTCAATGAAGTTGTTGACTGCATATCAACATCTCTACCATTTGAAGGAGACTAAGAGTGGAAAAAGGAGGAAGGCTGCTAAATGAGTTTTTCCTCCAAAGGGGAGACTCAAAATTAGTCTTGATGGTGCGTTTTGGAGTGGAGTGGAATGTGGAGGAATTGGGGTTGTAGTAAGGGATGAGCTGGGAGTTTCAAAGGTGCATGGTCTAGGGAACTGGCCTATGTGAGCAGTGTGTTACATTGCGAGGCTGAGGTTTTAAGAGTTGGGCTATTACTGGCCATTCACCAAGGTTAGAAGGAGGTAGAAGTGGAGAGTGATTCCTCTATTCTGGTGTGCTTTGAACCTGTTCGGCTCCAATTTTGCTGCAGTTGGTCAACAGTCTCTTTTCTTGCGCGGGCGTGCCAGCACCGTTCGGGTGCGGTCGTCGGGGGTGTCCCTTGACCTGACTTCTTTCAAGCGATTGTAGACGAGGAGAGCACCAACCTCGTCGCGGGATTCTTTGTGCCTCGTGGTGAGGACTTTGCTGTAGTTTCTTCTTGTTCACACAATCGATACTCAATATTGCAGATTGAGCAGAGCGAAATCACCGGGAAGTGTTGAGATCTTGCTAAAGCGTGACTTTAGCTTGGCTGGGTTGCTAGGGCGTTACCCTTGCTTGGCTGGTTCTGTAACCGTTGTGGTCGCGACACTACCGTCGGCTCCCGAGGAGACTAGGACCGAAACACGTTGACAGAGGGTTTGGTGGCACTGAAAGTCGGCTTCTGAGAAGACTAGGACTAGGAGTGTGATTACCGGTAAGAGAAAGAGAAGGAGAGGAGTTGCTCTTAGAGAGGTTGCTCTAGAGAGAACTTAGATCATCTTAGAGATGTTTTGATGTTGTGTTGTGAATGTGTCTTTGTGTTGGTGTTTGGTCGTGGTACTACAATCGGCTCTCGAGGAGACTAGGACCGAAGTACGTTGACAGAGGGTTTGGTGGCACTGAAAGTCGGCTTCTGAGAAGACTAGGACTAGGAGTGTGATCACCGGTAAGAGAAAGAGAAGGAGAGGAGTTGCTCTTAGAGAGGTTGCTCTAGAGAGAACTTAGATCATCTTAGAGATGTTGTTGTTGAATGTGAATGGGTGTTTTTAGAATGAGAGGAGAAGGTGTTTATATAGGGAAGAAAAAGAAGAGTGAAATGATGAGTGGAAGAAAAATAATGAAAGTAGATCTAAGTTCACTTGTAAAATATGGAAAAGATAGAGAAAAGATGAAATGAAAGCAAAGCATGAAGGTGCAGCAACATGGAAGTGGTGATGATCTATTAAAGAGATTGTAGAAGAAAAATATATCCAAGGAAAAAGAGAAAAGCATCTAGCTTTCTTCATGTGGGTAGGAAACATGAACATGTGAATATTGAGCTGGTTTTAGGTCAGTTTCTGCCCCTTTATTCCTTCAATTATTTCTCCAACACGACTTCATTATATGTCTTCGACTTCTTCATATGAAATGTTCCACTATGAGTGTAGATCATCCTGACAAATTTTCAGATTTTTATTTCATGTGGTTGGGCCGAAAATGCTGCTGGACCTCTTACAGGTCCAGTTTTCCAGTTTTGCTTCTGTAGAAAATTGGGCTGATTGTTTGAAGGCCTTCCACTCAAAAAAAGCTCTGGAAGTCTTCATAAGAAATGATCCTTGGGCTATGTAGAATGGATCTGCAGAGTTTCAGCTCATTTCAAGTTCATTTGGTCAGTCTGCCGCCCCTCCTTCCTTGTTTAGCTCGGTTTCTCCTAGCCGAAGTAGGAAAATGTGCTAAAGTTGACTTTTCATGCTTCCATGTTTCCATAGTAGGCTTTATTTAGCCTCTAAATATATATTTCGAACTTGTCGACAATATATAGCTTGAGCCACTGACGTTGGCTCAATTTCTCCAAGACACGCCTTGTCAGGCCAAAATGCTTATTTTGGGTCCAAACATTGCCCCCCAGACCTCGAAGTCAAAGGTCTTCGTCTTGACTGAAGAGGTCTTGAATCAGCACTCCTCTTATAATGTCGTTGCTCCAAAGCCACTTGTATTGGCTTGACTAAAATTACTTGAACAGTAGCCTCTCTCCCTCTTAATTATACATAGTGAGCATACATATATTAATCGCCAGTCTTCCTTCGCGAACCATCCTTTGCGAGGCCATGTAATTAAAACCACTTCGCTGCCAACAATTCGCAACCCAGCTTTCGCCACAATTATTGGCAAAAATATTGATTTGACCTCCTCCACTGCTAATACCATACTAGGCATATTAAATGCCTCTTGTATATGTGCCCAGACCAATACCAATGACCTCTTAAGTATATTAGCAAGTTCCAGCCACTATTAGGCAAGAACACAATTTTTTGCATCCTCCGCGACGCACAAATTTGAAACTTTTTTTGTATTTTTGCATTTTTGTATTTTTTTTTTTTTTTTAATAAGACATTGTGAATCAAGGTTTAGACATGCGGCCCAAGTATAGTCGTCTAGACACAAATTTTCTTTCAAATCCTTTAGGCAACCTTACTGAAATGGCCAGGTGGGGGAGGGCGAACAAGAGAGGCAGAATCCATTTTGGCATGAGCTACTCCCACATAGTGGTTTAGGCCCATTTGCACGCACTTCTGGATTCAAGAACCTGTCATGAACGTTGTCCCCTTTCTAGACACCATTTAACATAGGCTATACTTACTAAGATGAGAAAGGTCATAAGTGTGAAGACAGTTCAACAAGTGTTAATAAAAGCCGCCCTTAACCTTAAGGGACCTGAACTAGGCACCAATAAGGAGTTTAGGCCAATATTAACAAAAGAGACTTCACCTATTCCGTTATGATTCACAACCCCTTACCAAATTCAATTTTTTTTTTTTTTTTTTTTAACTGGTTTTTTTTTTAATGAAAAGAAAACTAGAAACGAAAAAATTAACAGAAAATTAAAAGCAAAGAAAGAAAGAAGCTAGCAGCACCATGTTTGGCTAACCTCTAGAAGACCACGGGGGAGGCCATCTATGCTTCATTCCAAGCTCCGATGTATCAAAATTGGTAGGGTAAAAATCCCTCCTGTGAGAGCTTGTAGGAAAAGAACAAAGATACTTCTCGTTGAAGAATTTGGAGGAATTTGGCTCGTGAGAGGAGTCATCTTGCCCCCCAAGTATCTTTGTTGGTTGACGAGGCATGATCTTCAATTGTAATTTGGGAGATGACGGTGTCCCAAGATCGGCTTTGTCGCCAACTGTCGCCAACTTCTCTTGATCAAAGGGATGATCATGGGTCATATCTTGCCCCCCATGCATCTGATCAGTAGCCACGTATTTGGCTTGATCAGTGGAGAGATCAGATATTTGTTCAGAGACAATTGTATTGTCAGAATAACAATCTTGTTGATAACCTTTTCCATGCACAACCTCTGTGTAAGGCTGTGACTCACCAGTGAGACCCTTAGGTTGATTGCCACCTATAGGCAAGTTAGTCTCAGAAACGACCTCTTCGCGAGCAGGTTTTTGACATCCCAATTCGCCTTGCTGCGAATTAGCCAAGCTGGAACCTTCCTCGCGTAAGGTTGTGAACTCAGATGTGATGTTCGCGGCATGTTGAGTGGTCTGTTTGTCGCTACTCAAGAAAGGCTTATAGAATTGTTCTCTAGCTTCTCGAGTGTTTTGCTTAATTTCTTGGTCCCAATCGCGAAAATTCTGCTTTGTTTTTGCGATCAAACTGGCCATGTCCCTGGCTCGCTTTTCTTTATGCCTCTCGACGTTGGCCATGATGATCGCCAGCTGTTCCTCAATGCTTGCCCCCTCTGGGATGGGAATAGGCATAAACTCATCATTAATGGCAGTATCGCCAGTGGTGGCAACATTGACCATCTATTTACTTTAGGAATTTCTTTTGGTAAAGATTTTCCTCTGGCATCCCAATGATGGTGAACACAAAAAGACTCTGATATTGTCCCACTGGGCGTGCCAAAATGTTTGTTTTGAAGCCCGGTGGTTGAATGTCTTCAAGAGAAAAAAAATTCTAACCTTGTCCCACTGGGCGTACCATGGAGAAGATATTTCTGAGGTTAGAATTATTGATGATTGTAAAGTTTATTTGCATGCTTTTGATGTTATTGTAATTCGACACATTTATAGGGAAGCAAATATTGTGGCAGATTAGCTCACTTTGCTAGTTTCGATCATAATATTGACCTGTCGTTAGATGAGGTTCCTAATTTCTTACAGAATGTGCTCTACGAGAACTATTATAAACTAATGTAAAGCTTCAAATGACGCTCAGGTTTTAGGAATTAGCCCACCCTCCCCCTCCCGATGTGTCAATCTATAATAAATAATAACTTGGGTGTGGGGATGAACCTCCCAGATTAACTGGATTTCAAATCATTTTTCAAAAAAAAAATTGTGACCTTTTGGATCTTCCTCATATTCGTTTTTGTTACATTGTTCGTTGTTTTGAGGTGTTTCAGTTTGGTCCTCCTCTCCTGTTATTCTCTTTTTTTATGATTAATTCAATTGAGTATTAGCGAGATTTTTCCTCTCTCTCACTCGTTTGTCTTTCGATAAAAAAAAAATTAAAAAAAAAACATACGTCAAGGAATTAAGGAAGAAGATGTAAAGTACATAGTCCTTTTCTTTTTAACATTATTAGCTACAATAAATTTTACAATCAAATCAACAGAGTGTAAAACAAATTTCTATCAAGCTACTTAATTCCAAGCACATTTAATCGAGTAATTCTCAATTATCACAGATCAAACAAGAGAACATCTTATGAACAAACGACTTTGCTGATTGCGGCGTAGGAGAGGTTGCGCAGACAATAATCTGAGATTCGTCGGTTCCATTTTCCCGGGCTTTCTGGCATTCATCTTGAAACATTTTAAACGCTCCTTCCACATATTTGAGAGCCTCTGAAACAGTCATGTTCTGTCACGCCCCGAATTTTGAATAACCAATTCAAATCCGAAACATGAATAAACAATTAATACAAATAACGTTCTGAATTTTTTTCTCACAAACAAACACACCACTCGCCACTCAACACAAAAACTCGAAAACCTCGAGTTAATTATTACAATTCACTCTTACAAAGTAAAATTGCAAAGCTCTAAATGAGCATAACAAACCTCACAATATAATGCTGTAATTCACATAACACTACTCTAAGCAGCCCGATCACCGTCCTGGTTCTCCTGACCTGTAGGATTTCCCGCTACACAATTTGAATAGTGTACCGGGAGTTGCAACAACACAAAACCCGGTAAGCTTTTTACAGCCAGTATGAGTAAACAAGAAAGAACTGTTGATTTTAAATTACAATTCTTATAACTCAACAACACAACCAACAATCTCAACATCCACGACGCAAACGTCAAACCCATTCAATATCACCACTTTGGTCCTATCTCACAACACTATCACCACTTGGGTCCCATCCCATAACACGTTAGAGCTCTAACTGCCTCGTTACCTCTGACACCTTGGCCTAGGGTCAAGCAACGGCAAAAATACTTCGGTTAACACTATAACCGTCGCGCTTTGGACATCCCCGTCCTCAGCACCATATACTTCGGTTAATAATAAACCGTCGCGCTTTGGACATCCCCGTCCTCAGCACACAACTTCGGTTAATAATAAACCGTCGCACCTTGGACATCCCCGTCCTCAGTACACAAACACTCCGGTTATCCTTAACCGTCGAACTTCGGACACCTCATCCTCAGAACCCTACATTCTCTGACTCTATACATCCTCCAATGTAAATCATGAATATTAACAAGAACTCATCAATCATGTTCATCACATATAAATATGGTAAGTCACATGTCAATTTATAATAATTTAATCATCTCAATTTCACACTCTTCAATGTCACGCCATTCACATATAATCACGTAAATATATATATACGTAATTATCCGCTCAGGGATAATCACTAATACCAACTATAGTTCACACAAGAAAATCGTGAAATTCATTTTGTATAATTAAAATCATTTTACTTACCTATGGACCGTAATTGATCAAGTCCATATGATTTTAAAACAAATATTTATTCCATAAATATTTTCACGCAATTACGACAAAATAAGGTAATTAAATTTATTCGGTTCGTAATATGAACCACGTGAGGTTTACTCACCTCGATAATCCCGCTGCGTCTTCAATTCAGCTCAAAATACGATCCACAATCGTCCACCAACTCAAACCGTCAATAACCTAATCCAATAATGATCTTAACTTAGCCAACAACTCATAAATGTAATTAAACGACGATCCAACGGTCAGATCTGAATATAATGATGATCCAACGGTCGGATCCTCACGGATCGCCCTTAGGATCATCCTCCAAAATTATCACGAAGATCCAACGGTCAGATCTTCCTGAATCGCCCTTACTAACATCTCCACAAAATTATATGAAAATCCGACGGTCGGATTCTCACGAATCGCCTTCCGAATAACTATTTCTCAATTATACGAAGATCCAACGGTCGGATCTTCGCCCGTGACCTCACAAAGTCATCGGGACAGTCATACGATCAACATACTAAAATTTGAAGTAAAACCGATGGTCTGATCTTCACAGATCGTAAACCGAAGATAAAACGTAAAAACCGTAAATAGTAACGTAAAAACGTAAATCCACTATTTATCAACTTTTTCTAACATGACCATGTTATATATCAAAACGCTCGTAAGGATGCGTAGATCATCACCTAGATAATAAAAACTCAAAATATGGTCGAATACGCCGCCACAAGCGGCGGTCAGTGGGCGGTCAACGGCGGTCAACGCGGCGGTCAACCACCTCCGATGCAAAAGTCGTCAACTACAAACTTGTTCAAAATGACGAGTTGATCCACTTTCATAACTAGCATGAAGTCTGAAAACGAAAGGAAGTGGTCGGAAATTACCTAGAACAGTCGAGGTGGCCGGAAAATTTCCAGAATCCGGCGAAATTTGCAGAATCCGGCAAGGCTTGATTTCGACGTCAAAACTTCAATTTCAGGCTTCGATTCCTTCTAGAGAGTTGTTAAGAAACTCAAGACGAACGCATTGGTTCAAGAATCACAGAAAAATATGGTCTGTAGCTCGAGATATACCGATCGAAAGCTTCGGTGGTCGGAAAATTTGCAGAATTTTGCAGAATCCGGCGAGGGCTCCGATCGACGTAAAAACTTCAATTTCAGGCCTCGATGCCTTCTGGAAAGTTGTTCAGATCCTCACTCTGAGTTCACCAGTTCAAGAAACACTCAAAACAACATCCTGTAGCGCGAGATATGTCGATCGAAGCTTTGGTTTTCGATTTGATCGGGTCTGGCTTCCAGCCGCCACCACGAGTAGCGCCGCCGTGCAAGGCCACTTCTGGGAGCTTCAGGACGTTGAGGTGAGCTTGTGGATGGAGTTTGGTGAGGAGTGGTGAATGGTAACTTGAGATATCAAGCTTGAAATCAAAACGGGGGTAAACCGGCCTCGTGCTCCACCGCCGTGTACGGCCCACGAGACGGCGAAAGGCTGTTACCGGCAGCTGCAAAAGGAAGAGGCGAAGCTGTGGAACGTGGTCTGGGTCGATTCGAAGGCCTGTGGAGCGAGAACAAGCTTGGAGAAGGAATGCTCTGTTTTGGTTGCTGGTTTCGGCAGAGAGGGAGAGAGTGAGAGATTTTCTTTCTTTTCTTCTGGAGCTGGTACACCACCATCTATCAACATGTAGAGTAAAATACAACTAGTGTCGCACTACCTCTCTTAATGCTTGAAACACAAAGAGCACACCTCAATTTTTTTAAACAAAGTATTTGCCACTATAAATTTGTGATAAAACCAGAAAATTCAATAACTAGTAAGTGGAAGATGAGGTTATTACAATCTACCCCCCTTAAAGGAATTTCGTCCCGAAATTCAAGTACTCAACTCCCCAAAGAGCTGTGGATACTTCACTCTCATGTCAGACTCTAACTCCCATGATGCATCGCCCTCGTCATGATGACTCCACAGCACCTTCACAAGATTAACCTCCTTCCTACGAAGGTTCTTCGTAGACCTATCTAAGATACGAACAGGTTCAACCACAAAGGTTACATCCGTGTTTACCTCAATCGTACCATGATCAATTACATGGGACTCATCTCGGACGTACTTCCTGAGCATAGACACATGAAAGACATTGTGTACACCAGACATGCTAACTGGTAAGGCAAGACGATATGCCACTTTCCCAACCCTTTCTAGAATCTCAAAGGGTCCAACATACCTTGGTGCGAGTTTTCCCTTCTTGCCAAATCTCATTACGCCTTTCATAGGTGAGACCTTCAAGAACACGTAATCACCCGTCTTGAACTCAACTGGTCTTCTCTTTAAGTCTGCATAACTCTTCTGTCTACTTTGTGCTATTTGGATCCTATCCCGAATAGTAGTGATCTTCTCTGTAGTCTCCAGAACAAGTGCAGGACCAAAGAGTCCCTTCTCCCCTACTTCTGTCCAACAGATAGGAGTTCTACATGGCCTACCATAAAGAGCCTCATACGGGGCCATGCCGATGCTGGCGTGATAACTGTTGTTGTAGGCAAACTCTATCAATGGTAGGTGATCCGCCCAACTTCCCTTAAAGTCCATCACACAAGCTCTAAGCATATCCTCCATCACCTGATTCACTCTCTCAGTTTGCCCATCTGTCTGTGGATGAAATGCGGTGCTCATAGCTAAAGCTGTGCCCAATGCCTTATGGAATCTACGCCAAAATTCTGAAGTGAAACGAGCATCCCGATCAGAAACAATTGTAACAGGCACACCATGCAGCCTTACTATCTCATTCACGTACAACTTACACAACGCATCCCCTGAGTAAGTTTTTGCCACAGGAAGGAAGTGTGCAGACTTCGTCAATCGGTCCACAATCACCCAAATTGAGTCATAACCTTGCCTGGACCTAGGCAATCCAGTCACAAAGTCCATGGAGATATCTTCCCATTTCCACACCGGAATCGGTAATGGTTGTAGCATCCCTGCAGGCCTTTGATGTTCTGCCTTCACTCGCTGACATGTAAGACACTTCGACACATGTTCCGCCACATCCCTCTTCATTCCATACCACCAAAATTGTCTTCGTAGGTCCATATACATTTTAGTACCACCTGGATGTATCGTGTATCGAGATCTATGAGCTTCCCGCATGACCTCCTCCTTGAGGTTATCAACACTTGGAACATACAATCTTCCTCGAAATCTCAACCCCCCATCTGCTCTAGTAGCCCACTCAGAAGGGCCCTCCACATCAGGATTAGCAGTCATCTCTGCAATCCTCGCCTGGGCAAACTCATCAAGTGTCTGCCCCTGAATGATCCTGGAAATCAAGGTAGACTGTAAGGTCATACTACCGAGAAAGATTTCATGTCCACCTCTTGTGGGCATAAGATCAAATTCGGATGCAGCTTCCAACATGAGCCACTCCTGTACCATAAGCGATGCCATGATTACTCGGGGCTTCCTACTCAAAGCATCTGCCACTACATTGGCCTTTCCAGGATGATACTCCAAAGTGAAATCATAGTCTTTGATGAGCTCCATCCATCTCCTCTGCCTCATGTTCAACTCCTTTTGGGAGAATAGATATTTCAGACTCTTATGATCTGAAAAGAGTTCAAACTTCTCACCATACAGATAGTGTCTCCAAATTTTCAAGGCAAACACCACTGCAGCTAGCTCTAGATCATGAGTGGGGTAATTCCGCTCATGAACCTTCAGTTGTCTAGAGCCATAAGCAACAACACAACCATTCTGCATCAACACACACCCCAAACCCTGATGAGATGCATCACTGTAGATAACTAAACCACCTCTGCTAGTAGGAATAGTCAACACTGGTGCCGTAGTCAACCGGGTTTTCAGCTCGTTGAAAGCCTTCTCACACTCATCCGTCCATACAAACTGAGTGTCCTTCCGTGTCAACTTAGTCAAAGCTGAAGCGATACTAGAAAACCCCTCAATGAAGCGCCTGTAGTAACCTGCTAATCCGAGGAAGCTACGGATCTCTGTAACAGTAGTGGGGCGACTCCAACTCATCACCGCTTCAACCTTCGAAGGGTCCACAGAAACTCCATCCTTCGAAACTACGTGACCAAGGAACTTGACTTCCTTCTGCCAAAAATCGCACTTCTCGAGTTTGGCAAACAATTTCTTTTCTCTTAATGTCTGTAGTATAATTCGCAAATGCTTCTCATGGTCACCAGACGACTTTGAATAAATCAAAATGTCGTCCACGAAAACTACTACAAACTGGTCCAAGTAGGGACTGAACGTGCGGTTCATCAAGTCCATGAATGCTGCTGGTGCATTAGTTAGACCAAAAGGCATGACAAGGAACTCATAATGTCCATACCTAGTTCTGAACGCCGTCTTTGGAATATCCTCATCCTTCACCCTTAACTGGTGATATCCAGATCTCAAGTCAATCTTTGAGAACACAGTAGCCTCTCTAAGCTGATCGAACAAGTCATCAATCCTAGGTAAAGGATACCTGTTCTTGATGGTCACCTTGTTCAGCTGCCGATAATCCACACATAATCGAAGTGAATTATCCTTTTTCTTCACAAACAACACTGGTGCACCCCAAGGAGATACACTAGCCTGTATGAACCCTTGAGTCAGTAATCCATCAATCTGAACCTTCAACTCCTGAAGTTCAGCTGGAGCCATCCGATAGGGTGCTTTCGATACAGGGGCAGTACCTGGTATCACATCAATGGAGAAGTCCATTACCCTTTTTGGAGGTAACCCTGGTATCTCCTTAAACACATCAGCATATTCTGAAACTACAGGAATCCCTGTGATCTCAGAAATACTACTCCCTGACTCAATATGAGCCAAAATCCCTGCCCTCATGGCAACGTCGGACCTCAGACAACGGTAATGAAACACCGGTTGTCCAGGAATACGGAAGGATACAATCATCCTAAAGCAATCAATCAATGCATGGTTCGGGCTCAACCAATCCATACCCAAAATCACATCATATGTGTGATCCGGAATCACAATCAATGATGCAGAGAACTCTCTACCACCTATCCCAATAGGGCAATCATCACAAAACATATCCAGCTCAAGAGACACACCCAGAGGTGATGTAACACATAATGATCTAGTAAGAGGCATGACAATCAATCCCAACACATCCACTACTGAACTAGATATGAAAGAGTGGGAGGCTCCCGTATCAAACAATACTTTAGCAAGATAGTTATAAACAGATAAAGTACCTTCCACCCCAGTGCCTCTCTGACCGATTGCAAAGACTCTAGCTGGTACTGGAGGTAAGAGCCTTTGCTGATTACCCTGTCCTCCAACACGGGGTCGAGTACAGTCCTTGGCAAGGTGTCCAGTCTGTCCGCAACGAAAGCATCCCTTAGCCCTGGGTTTAGTGCAAGCCCTAGAGAGATGACCCAACTCATCGCAGTTATAACATCTCACAGGCGCTGCAGCTGCAACTTGTCTGACAGGTACGGCCCGAATAGGAGGAAGAGGAGCTGCTGCTACTCTAGCTGGGGCCTGATGGTGGAACTGAGTCTTTTGTCTCTTCCAGTATCCACCCCTAAAGTCTCTGGATCCACTGTTACCTGCCACTGCCTTTCCCTTTCCCTGAAAATCCCTCTCAGCTGTTTCCTTCTCCTTATGAATCAAGTTCTGTTGCTCAATGATCAGAGCCTTTGCTAGAATTTCCTTCATGACCTTCAGTTCCAAAATGGCCACATCACGCTCAATGGAAGCATTCAACCCCCGCTGAAACTTCTTGGCCAAATCCTCAGCATCCATTGATTTCACAAACCTATATAGCCTAGAGAACTCTGCCTCATACTCTGTCACCGTCATCTTCCCTTGTGTTAGTGAGAGGAACTCCCGTTCCAATTTTTCTCTCACTGAAGCTGGAAAGTACTTCTCTCGGAATAGTCTCACAAAACCATCCCAAGTCAGGGTGGTCACATCAATGGTCTTTTGCATACAATTCCACCACACCCTAGCCTCACCCTTTAGCATGAAAGTGGCTAACTTCCTCTTTTCAATCTCATTACAGTCCATCATCTCGAAATAATTCTCCATATCCTCGACCCATTGATCAGCCACCATGTAATCCATGCTTCCATGAAACTTGGCTGCTCCCAGATGATTAATGTCTCTAGCCAATCTCAACAGACGACCAGGGTCAGCCATTTCACCCATGGGCGGAGTAGGTTGTACACCGATAGAAGACTCTACATCATCATCATAAAGCTCCTCTATGGGACGGAACCTGTCCCTATCACCAGTTCTACCTTCTCTTACACCCCCACCACGACGTCTAGGCCCACCCCTCGGAATTTCCATTACCTAGGAAGCATAGTATGTTTGGTTAATACATGTATAACACTCAACATAGTATAAGTCAATACTAGTCCATATTAACCAAGTCGATACTACAAGAAAAGTATTCACGTTCCTAAGACTACTTAGCGGCCTAAACGACTCCTAACACTCACACATACCCAATGACTTAGCCAATACCGAAGAGCACACGATGGGGATCCGCTGCAGACGGGCCATCACTCGGAAAGTATTGACACATCACCAAATATGCACCTTACGCTCTGATACCAAACTGTCACGCCCCGAATTTTGAATAACCAATTCAAATCCGAAACATGAATAAACAATTAATACAAATAACGTTCTGAATTTTTTTCTCACAAACAAACACACCACTCGCCACTCAACACAAAAACTCGAAAACCTCGAGTTAATTATTACAATTCACTCTTACAAAGTAAAATTGCAAAGCTCTAAATGAGCATAACAAACCTCACAATATAATGCTGTAATTCACATAACACTACTCTAAGCAGCCCGATCACCGTCCTGGTTCTCCTGACCTGTAGGATTTCCCGCTACACAATTTGAATAGTGTACCGGGAGTTGCAACAACACAAAACCCGGTAAGCTTTTTACAGCCAGTATGAGTAAACAAGAAAGAACTGTTGATTTTAAATTACAATTCTTATAACTCAACAACACAACCAACAATCTCAACATCCACGACGCAAACGTCAAACCCATTCAATATCACCACTTTGGTCCTATCTCACAACACTATCACCACTTGGGTCCCATCCCATAACACGTTAGAGCTCTAACTGCCTCGTTACCTCTGACACCTTGGCCTAGGGTCAAGCAACGGCAAAAATACTTCGGTTAACACTATAACCGTCGCGCTTTGGACATCCCCGTCCTCAGCACCATATACTTCGGTTAATAATAAACCGTCGCGCTTTGGACATCCCCGTCCTCAGCACACAACTTCGGTTAATAATAAACCGTCGCACCTTGGACATCCCCGTCCTCAGTACACAAACACTCCGGTTATCCTTAACCGTCGAACTTCGGACACCTCATCCTCAGAACCCTACATTCTCTGACTCTATACATCCTCCAATGTAAATCATGAATATTAACAAGAACTCATCAATCATGTTCATCACATATAAATATGGTAAGTCACATGTCAATTTATAATAATTTAATCATCTCAATTTCACACTCTTCAATGTCACGCCATTCACATATAATCACGTAAATATATATATACGTAATTATCCGCTCAGGGATAATCACTAATACCAACTATAGTTCACACAAGAAAATCGTGAAATTCATTTTGTATAATTAAAATCATTTTACTTACCTATGGACCGTAATTGATCAAGTCCATATGATTTTAAAACAAATATTTATTCCATAAATATTTTCACGCAATTACGACAAAATAAGGTAATTAAATTTATTCGGTTCGTAATATGAACCACGTGAGGTTTACTCACCTCGATAATCCCGCTGCGTCTTCAATTCAGCTCAAAATACGATCCACAATCGTCCACCAACTCAAACCGTCAATAACCTAATCCAATAATGATCTTAACTTAGCCAACAACTCATAAATGTAATTAAACGACGATCCAACGGTCAGATCTGAATATAATGATGATCCAACGGTCGGATCCTCACGGATCGCCCTTAGGATCATCCTCCAAAATTATCACGAAGATCCAACGGTCAGATCTTCCTGAATCGCCCTTACTAACATCTCCACAAAATTATATGAAAATCCGACGGTCGGATTCTCACGAATCGCCTTCCGAATAACTATTTCTCAATTATACGAAGATCCAACGGTCGGATCTTCGCCCGTGACCTCACAAAGTCATCGGGACAGTCATACGATCAACATACTAAAATTTGAAGTAAAACCGATGGTCTGATCTTCACAGATCGTAAACCGAAGATAAAACGTAAAAACCGTAAATAGTAACGTAAAAACGTAAATCCACTATTTATCAACTTTTTCTAACATGACCATGTTATATATCAAAACGCTCGTAAGGATGCGTAGATCATCACCTAGATAATAAAAACTCAAAATATGGTCGAATACGCCGCCACAAGCGGCGGTCAGTGGGCGGTCAACGGCGGTCAACGCGGCGGTCAACCACCTC
The DNA here is from genome assembly GCF_958449725.1 of Rosa rugosa. NCBI lineage: Eukaryota > Viridiplantae > Streptophyta > Magnoliopsida > Rosales > Rosaceae > Rosa > Rosa rugosa. Next base: position 22,088,123 of record NC_084825.1, read on the forward strand.
CGATGCAAAAGTCGTCAACTACAAACTTGTTCAAAATGACGAGTTGATCCACTTTCATAACTAGCATGAAGTCTGAAAACGAAAGGAAGTGGTCGGAAATTACCTAGAACAGTCGAGATGGCCGGAAAATTTCCAGAATCCGGCGAAATTTGCAGAATCCGGCAAGGCTTGATTTCGACGTCAAAACTTCAATTTCAGGCTTCGATTCCTTCTAGAGAGTTGTTAAGAAACTCAAGACGAACGCATTGGTTCAAGAATCACAGAAAAATATGGTCTGTAGCTCGAGATATACCGATCGAAAGCTTCGGTGGTCGGAAAATTTGCAGAATTTTGCAGAATCCGGCGAGGGCTCCGATCGACGTAAAAACTTCAATTTCAGGCCTCGATGCCTTCTGGAAAGTTGTTCAGATCCTCACTCTGAGTTCACCAGTTCAAGAAACACTCAAAACAACATCCTGTAGCGCGAGATATGTCGATCGAAGCTTTGGTTTTCGATTTGATCGGGTCTGGCTTCCAGCCGCCACCACGAGTAGCGCCGCCGTGCAAGGCCACTTCTGGGAGCTTCAGGACGTTGAGGTGAGCTTGTGGATGGAGTTTGGTGAGGAGTGGTGAATGGTAACTTGAGATATCAAGCTTGAAATCAAAACGGGGGTAAACCGGCCTCGTGCTCCACCGCCGTGTACGGCCCACGAGACGGCGAAAGGCTGTTACCGGCAGCTGCAAAAGGAAGAGGCGAAGCTGTGGAACGTGGTCTGGGTCGATTCGAAGGCCTGTGGAGCGAGAACAAGCTTGGAGAAGGAATGCTCTGTTTTGGTTGCTGGTTTCGGCAGAGAGGGAGAGAGTGAGAGATTTTCTTTCTTTTCTTCTGGAGCTGGTACACCACCATCTATCAACATGTAGAGTAAAATACAACTAGTGTCGCACTACCTCTCTTAATGCTTGAAACACAAAGAGCACACCTCAATTTTTTTAAACAAAGTATTTGCCACTATAAATTTGTGATAAAACCAGAAAATTCAATAACTAGTAAGTGGAAGATGAGGTTATTACATGTTCTCCACCAATTTGTGGGGATATATATCCTTCTTGTGATCCCCATTTAGTGCTGCAGCCAATTGCACTAGTTCTTCTTGGAAGTCACTGATTTTTGCATCATCTTTAGATCCAGCTTCTCGTAGTTTCATCGGTTCGGGCAAGGTAACTGCAGTAAGCAAATTAAGCCACTTGGCAATCTGACATATTAGGTAGTAATGGTAGATTGGTAGTGATGATTTAATTACATACTTTTTGACCATTTACCTTGTAATGTCTTATCTTTCAAAGTTTGCATGTGGATCACTATTCGCTCGATGTCGTATTATATATCCTCAAATACAAATAATTCTTATGAAAAAGGGTCTAATTCTTGGGACACTTTATTTTACACATATTTTTACACTTCTTTTTAGTCATTAGATTTAAGTTCTTTCAATGCTCTTGATTAATTTTATGTATGATTTAGCAAATGATGTGGAAACAATTATATTTAAAAAAAAAAAAACACTTAAATTAAAATGATTTTATACAAAAAATAAAATCAAAATTACAAGGTGAAGGTGAATGTCGTCATCTTCTTCCTCACGCAAAAAGAAAAAGAGGCATAGCCCCCCCCCCCCCCCCCCCCCCAATTGCATATTCTCCAAGTTAATTGCAATTACCATAATTACCAAAAATCTAGACCTAGATCGGATAATAGACTATGGACATGGCCTAAAAGAAAGAAAAGGGGTATGAAAATGATTGAAGACCCGAGAAGAAGAGAGATATGAGACTTGTAGTTCAATTACTGATACTAAGATGATGGAATGAAAGGAGAGAGGATGGATTTTTACAACACAAATAGTAAGACAAAATGATTTAAGTGAGAGGCTTTTTTCTAGCAAATCGTGTAAAAACCTAAATGAAATGAACTTAATAAGGTACCATTGAAAAAAATTAATATATTATTAACTCAAGAAAATGGAGAAGATGGTACAGAAGAGAGAGAGGCAAGGCCTCAAATTTTTTCGAGAAGGAGAACACATTCATCTTCTAGTTTTTTTATTTTTTTATTACATCAACAACTAAGAAATATAACAACTAGTATTTCGTGAGTCGAACTTACAACAACCCACTTATGTTCATCTTCTAATTTTGATTTTCCTTATAAAATTATTTTAATTAAAAAAAAATTTATTTTGAGAAAAGAAAATTATTTCCACGTCATTTACCACATCATATTTGAAATTAATAAAGACAATTGAAAACACTTAAATTAATAGCTAAAAAGAAGTGTAAAACAATATGTCCCATCATCTTGACCCTAAAAAAAAAAAAATTAAAAAAAAATCACCTTTATATCTGATACACCACTTGACAATGTTTTTTTTTTTTTTTTGACAATGCTTTATTTCCATTTGACAATGTTTAATAGTCTATCATTAAACAATCGGTTAATTTATATATGTTCAATATTTAAACTTTGAAATATATCATATTGCTATAATAGTGTTTAAGGTTAACACCCGGTTTATGAGATCTAAATCTTAAAGATCACGAGTGTTGGATGAGAAGAAAAATCAGTGACATGTATCAAGAAACAATGATATAACACCAATTATATATTGGCATGTGATATATTCATATATATATATAGTCGATATCAAGATTCGGTGGGCATCAAAATTAAGTTTCAAATAAATGTTCACCTGGGCAATCAGTTCTTGGAGTTGTTCTAGTCAAAATAACATCAAAGGTTCCTGCCCAAGCATCACGCTTTGTGAGAAACTCTTTTAGATTGAAAATCTTCTTAACAGTAGCTGCAATTGAGGAGTGCTCAAACTCTGATGAAGGATATGGCCCCGAAGGCCCATGCAACACTGCAATTTTCATTTTCAATCAATCAGAACAAAGTTACTATGCATACCACTTGTAGTGCCACAACATAATAAAGTTACTATGTAGCATCTTAGTTTAACTTGGATAGTTACCTGTTGCACGCTCAATCCAGGGAGAAATCAGGAAGGCCGGAACCCTAACACCAAGACGATCGAATTTAAAGTTGTAGGGCGCAGGACCGGCGATGTCATCAGGACTAGGAACATCTTTAACAGGCGTCGGAACATGATCATAGAATCCGCCATGCTCGTCGTATACAATTATGAACAACATTTCATTCCACTGAGGACTTGATCGTAATGCTTCGTAAACTTGCTTTACGAATTTCTGGCCCTCTGAGACGTCATGAGACGGGTGATCATCGTTGGCAGGGAGGGACAATAGATCGAAGAATCTTTGTTCCACAACCGTATAGTTTGGTAATTTGCCCTCCTCGCAATGCTTCTTAAAATGTAGATCAAATTGATGGAAGTGATCAATGTACTTCAACTTTCTTAGATTCCTGTAATGTCAATTACAATTTTAAGAACTTGGTATGAGTACCGGTCACCGGTGTCTACTTTTAAGTCTTCATCTTAGAGCGAAATCATGGGTTTCTTTTCTGGTAGAAACTTTGTTATACAAATGAAAAAGAAAAGAGAAACCAAATTTACTGTATAAAAATTAAGCATCGTCATGATGAAGGATAATGACTTTAATAATGGACGCCCCACCACTCGTTGATATAGTCAATCTTGTTTGAGAAGGTCTTACGTACGGCACCCGCACCACGTGGCAGTGGGGCGGGCCAATCATATCCCAAGCAGGGGGGTATTTTGGGTATTGCATATTAAAAATCAGGGGCAGTTTCGGAAAAGAGAGAAAAGTTTTAGAATTTTGATTGGAGGGCCGCACGGCCCCACCACGTGGCAGCCCCTACCCAAGACTTTTTCATCTTCTTTGGGGGACAAGAAAAGAGGTGCATGATTGATAAGAATCAAAATAAGCTTCATCATTATGTTAATTACTTCTGAGTTCCAACAAAAAAGAAATAGTTTATGGGCTAAAAACAAACTACATTAAGATAGAGAGATTCTTAGATAGGGGTATGCTACGTGGCGACACGCCTAATCAATTAATGTTTATGTAGAGAGTGTTTTGGGTATTTTATTTTGGTTAAACATGAGTAGTTTCAGAATACAATTAAAAAGTAAAGAAACATGATTAGTTGGGCACATCAACCACGTGGCACGTTTGCCCTATCTAAAATTTTTTCATTAAAATAAAGAAAAGCTTCACTGTGAAAATTAATTTTGTTATTGACTTTAATATTGGTCAACGTTGGAATAGTTTAAGTGAGATGTTCATATTCACATGGCAAGGTCCTAATAATACGATTCTTATTATTAGAAAGTTGACCCATAATTTGGAGACAAGGAAAAGAAAAATATAGCAAGCAATATCCCCATGCATGCTATACTAGGGACGGCTCTTATAATTTGTCACTAGTTGATCTTCTAACCTACTCCATAACACCATATTTCATCTGTTTAGAAGTTACAGTTTTTGGTGGCAAGGCACTACGTACGAACAACACAATTCAAATTTAACACGAAATATCACAATAATTAAGTTCGCTGATACACAATAAATATTGTTCAAAAGAATATTCAAAATTAATTTCGTTTTTCAAATCTCTGTTTAGTACTTTAGTAGCGTTTCAAGCAACTCATGGTTAAAACCGAAAGTGTCCGAACAATTACAATAGGGCCCCCTTACAATATATGATAATTATTTTTTGTTCGTTAGAACACAGGTAAACGTATAATATATTACTCCGATCAAAGTAAATGATGAACTACAATTTATTTGATTAGGTCATTACCTGTACAAAAGTGTGGCAGGAGGGGTCTGATAGTATATTCCGAAAGAGTGACCAGCTTCCTCCACGGACTCAAATATGGTCTTCTGCGGCATCCCCTCAATCAGCAAGATCGTATCATTCCCTGAAAGTCCGTGCGACGTCCCCGAGTGCACGTACTGCCGGTTCGGCTGCGTCGACGCCGGCACCGAAGCAAACCACCTGTCACACACTGCAAACTCTTTCACCAGCTCACTATACACTGGAATGTTCTCCGGCTTGAACCCGTTCATCACCGTCTCAGCCAACCCCGTCTGCGTTGTCTCGGCGTTTTGAGCGAAACCCTCCATTGTTGGGGCGAGGTTCTTGGACTCAGAGGCCTCCGACCATGGCTCGCCGAAGACTTGCTCGTAGACAGCTTGGATGGAGTGGCCTGGGTCAGGATCGACGTAGGCGGAGTTCTCGCCGAAGAAGACACGTTTGGAGTTAGGGTCGGAGGTGGAAATGAGGTTGGATTCGGAACCGGTGACGCCATTGATGTCAGGGTTTAGGGACTTCATCCACCCGAGCATGTGGTCGAACGAGCGGTTCTCTTGGACCAAAACCACCACCGTTTTGATGGGGCAGCTACTTGTACTGCTGCTCGACTCTGAAACCATTTTTGTTGGTGGTGGTGGTAATGCTGGAGCTTGGTTTTGTGGTATTGGGAAATTGGTTCTGCCAGATTTTTTAGTTCACGTTTTGTATTTGATAATGGTGATAATTTATAGACAGAGATGATGATGACCAGGAAGGTTTGGTTGAACTTGTCAACAAATATTTTCACCATCTAACTACCCCATAATTATATGGAACCATTTCTCCATTCTAACCTATATGGTAGAATTAAGTTAATGAGGACCGAAGTACTATTACAATGGTGTCAGTGTAACAGTCGATACAAGTTATCTAAAAAAAAAAAAAAAAAGAAGAAGAAGGGGCACGGAGAAATGCAGCGTACGTAATTATGCGTCTTTTTTATTCATGTTTTGTTACTTTTGTATTGAATAATTTTAAACAATAACTCATGAGTTATCAAAATTTTAATTAAATTAAGTCTTCGATGATTAATGAATAATTAAGATTCCTACAAAAAATAAAATTGATTTTTTTTTTTGTCACCCTTTTTTCAGATTGTTTGCCATATCACAAAAACTTTCAAAATTTAGATATTAATCCGCTAGAGGCCTGAATAGCCAACATGTCACGTTTATAATTCAGTAAATAACACTAAATAACTAACTCGGCCAGCATTCAAACACAAGACGTGGGGATTCCACATCTTGAACGTTCTCGTGACGAGACATAGTGCATCCACTAAACCATTTATCGTAGTTAAAATAGATTCTTATTGGATTAACTATACTAAGAATAGCCGTTGAAAGTTGAAACTCATCAACAACTTACGTGAGTGGAAACAGTAATGGTTGAATGTTGGCATAAAGAAATCCAACTGGAAAATATGTGTGTGTGTGTGTATCTGGGTAGTAATTAGAGTCATGATGACTTGGTTTATAATTTCGAAGTAGGTGATGAACACGGTAAGCAGAAGCGTACAAGTTATTCACTTAATTTGATTGACTCGGATCTATCGAATAATGCCTTTTTGTCCTGCTACATGTTTGTGCCTCTAAATTAATTAGGCTAGCTATATCTATATTGTGTATGATCTGTATATTCAGGTATATATACAAGTCATGCTAACGAATAAAAGCATATACGATGCGTGTATATAATACTACTAATATAAATTGGCACAGAGATGTGATGGCCTCAATTCAGCAATTTCAAAGTCTATCAAATTATCACCAACTGAAAATTAAGCATGAAATGGATCATCAAGGCTTGCCAGATTTTGTTTATTTTATATTATTTTGTTAGTTTCTGAAAAGACTACAACAAAAAATTACAAATAAAATCCTTAGGACAACTTGATCCAAACGAGTCAAAGATGAAAGCTCTTAACACACAAAGGGAAAGACAATTATCCCAAACTTGCTCATCCCAACGTGAGTGACCAAGATTAGCCAAATCATCCGTTATAGAGTTTGCTTCTCTCAACATCTGACGTCATATATATATATATATATATATATATATATATATATATATATATATATATATATAAATCCTATCCAGAGCGGAGTTTCGCTTTGAAAATTAACGTGTGAAGTTCGAGTTTTGGGTCACTTTTCGGTCATATATCCACATCTCGACCGTTCGGTTTTTAGGTACTAGTATATAGATCGTCTCTGCAAATTTTCAGCCAAAATGATGATCGCTAAGGCATTGATAATTGCCTTAAAGCTAGTACGGTTCAGGTTGACAGATTCAGTCCGTCCATTGGTTTAAGCGAGTTAGATACCTTAACGATCATCAATTTGGCTGAAAATTTGCAGAGATGATCTATACGCTAGTACCTAAAAACTGAACGGTCGAGATGTGGATAGGCGACCGAAAAGTGACCCAAAACTCGAACTTCACACGTTAATTTCAAAGTGGAGCTCCGCTCTGGATAAAATCTGTATATATATATATATTAGCTAGGGCCCTTCTAGTGAGGAATTTTTTTTTTGTTTTTTTTTTACCATTTTAAGGGTTCACTTGTAGGACTTACTTTTCGATCACATATCTGCATATTAATCGTTCAATTTTAAGTTTTCATGAGTAAATTACTTATGCAAATTTTTAACCAAATTTAATAATCGTTAAGGTATCGAACTAGATCAAATCATTATAATAAATATGTACAATATATATCTTTGTATGTTGAAAAGATATGTTGAGAGTTTGTTAGATAAAGTACGTATTTAGCATGTGGCAAGTGTGTAACCATTATTTCATCTGAGCGTATTAGGATAAGGTACGTATTTAGCATGTGGCAAGAGTAACAAATTAATATATGTAGTTGTGTAGGTAAGAATTTTTGAAAAATAATAAACTCAAATTACCTACAACCTTTTTCTCTCCCAATTCTCACTAAGCCATGTATAAAATTTGGTCAATTTATCTCCTCATGATTCGACTGCCCTTAGGGAAGTATATGCATATATAGAGTTGACCAGTTTAACTAATGTCGGAACGACGGCAAACCGGGAAATGCCATTGTCATCTTTTAGTTTTTATTAAGGGGAATTTGGTCAACTTAGAAGTGTTGAGGATAAGGTGTTGCAATTTCCTTCAGTGTTTGGCAGACTAAATTGGGAACCTCAAAAAAAAAAAAAAAAAAATAGAAAATAGAAAATCGAAACTTTCGTGACATTTCTTATAATGGCTCGCTTGAAGGGTTGCCCGAATCCTTTGGTGAAATTGTGCTGTTTGAAAAGGGTGGACATGATAGCTAGAGTGTGCTGGTATAAATTAGCTGTCTTCGTCTGTAATGCACCTTCGTCAGTTAGAGCTAGTGTTCTGTGTTTCCAGTAGAGAAGATGCATGGGACATCCCTTGTTTAAGACTCTAAAAATATACGCATAGTGGTGGTACCGGCCAAGAATATGCCTCCCCCGTCCCATTGTTTTAAAGACATTCATTCGCATATACAGTACGTGGTCCAGTAGAGGCGTCAACCAATTTTTTTTATTATTTATTTATTTATTTATTATTATTATTATTATTTTTTCAGTACGTTTTTCTTGGCTCATCAGGGCTTCGATTCTGACTCGGATCACTTTCCTTTGAGCGAACCTCTCCATTGTTGGGGCGAGGTTCTTGGACGCCGACGCCTCCGACCATGGCTCGCCGAAGACTTGCTCGTAGACAGCTTGGAAGGAGTGGCCTGGGTCAGGGTCGACGTAGGCGGAGTTGTGGACAAATATTTTCACCATCTAACTACCCCATAATTATATGGTACCATTTCTCTATTCTAACCTATATGGTAGAATTAAGTTACTGAGGACCTAAGTACTGTTATAATGGTGTCAGACAGTCATTGTAACAGTGGATCGGTGAAAAGTCCATCCATGGTAATGGTATCAGTGTAATCGTCGATCAACAAGTGAACCGTGTAACCTTAACTGTAGCATTATGATTGTCAACTATAACTGAGTTTTAGGGTAACAATTAATTAACAATGAACGGGCATGAAGAAATACAGCGAAATAGTATATATGCATGTATAAATGTTCTGCATGCAGTAATTTTACGTTAAAAATAAGTCATGAGTCGTCGAAAATTTAACTAAATTAAGTCTTTCATGAATGAATAATTAAGGTTCCTAATAAAATGAAATAGATTCTTGTCGGACTAACTATACTAAGAATAAATGTTGAAAGTTGAAACTCATCAACAAGTATGTAAGGGTGGAAAAAGTAATGGGTGAATGTTGGAATAAAGAAATCCAACTGGGAAATGTGTGTCTATATATATGTGTGTGGAGAATCTAAAGAGGACCACTTTAAATGTGAAATGTGATGATACTTTTATTTTTAACTGTAGTTTAATAATTTAAACAATTCATTTTCTAATCGCATACACACACATAAATCCTCCTATAAAAAATAGGTCATTAAATTATGTCATATATTAGTGTAAGATAGTATAAATCCTCAAATTTTTAAATTAAAGAGATGCTCTCTAAAACGAGCCTCTATATACTATATATTGTTTAAAGGACCTATACACACACACAGTTGGTTTATGATTTCGAAGTAGGTGATCAACATGGTAAGCAGAAGCTACGTACAAGTTATTTGATTGACTCGGATTCCATAGCTTTCTGTTCTACCACATGTTTGTGCCTATAATTTAGGCTCTATGTATATTGTGTATGATCAGCAGATTCAGGTATACAAGTCATGCTAACGAATAAAAGCATATACTATGCGTGTAAATAATACTACTTATTTAAATTGGCACAAGGATGTGATGGCCTCAATTCAGCAATTTCAATAGTACGTCTATCAAATTATCACTCATTCATATAGACTTCGATCATCTTCTAGGTCTCCACGTAGAAAGACATTCTTGACATCAAACTACTGTAACCAGCCAATCGTATGTGAAAGCCAAAGACATAAGAATTCGTAATTCTGTATGGTGTTGATTTTGCAACTTGAGTGAATGTCTCTCAATAACTACTCTATGTTTTTGTGTGTACGTGTAACCCCACAATTTACACCTCATGAAATCGAAGTCATTATAGTGCCCCAAATCCGTAGAACCTAAATTAAGATTAACCCAAGTCATTACAGACACAGAAATGTATGCATCTATGTTTTTTGAAGCTGTATGTATGTATCTATATGTATGCAGTAGATGTATAACAATCATATATACTTGCTTCAGTACTCTTTTCTTGCTAGGGCGGCCATTAATGGTGTATTTACAGCTACCCATGATAGTAACTTGGTTAACGCACCTACATCCATGATAGTAACTATATATTTACAGCTGCTCATGGTTTGTACTTTGATTTATCTGAATTTGGTTGTTTTCGGGGGCCTACTTTTGTAGTCTAGTTGTTGTTCTTTTTCATCGGAAGAAAAAAAAAATTTCTTATATATATTTTTAATAGATATACTCAAGAATAATATTATCTTCATCACCATTTCACAAAAGGGCAATTTGGAGTCTATTGTGCAACAACTATGTAGTTTCAAGCGTAGTCCGGTTCCAAAATTCCAAAACGAAGTACATGTTGCTCAATGGATGCAAACTCTTATTAAATTAGAAAGAGAACATCCTTCACTATTGGTCCTGGATGATGTTTGATCTGAATGAGAATCCATTCTTGAGTTTCTCATTCCATATTCTAAATTAAAAATTTTAGGTGCAACATAATTTCTGAGATTTGGTTCATTATATCTTCTAAAGCTATTGGATAGTGACAATGATATGAAACATTATATTTTTGTTCCTCGGCATCATTGGGATCGAGATAAGAGCTCTCACATTCCAGAAGAGCTTTGAAGAAAGGTACGTAAAGTGATTTAGTTGCATGCAAGCTTACTTGATTTACAATATAAATCTAAAACTAATTAAATCATCAAAAGAAATACAAGCTATGGAGTTATATGCCAACCAATTTTCCGATCTTCTGAAATTGGATATTGAGAATTACACTACTCAAATAGTAATTGGTTGACTTCATTTTGAGTTGTCCAATGGTTTGCAGATAGTGGAAGTGAAACGTTGTGGTGGATTTCCGCTTGCCATTAGAGTGGTGGGAACTGGGAAGATCACTTTGTAAAAGACCTATACAGATACGGAGAAAAGAGAAGCCGATTGGTCTAAAGATTGTTCAATTTTTAATTCTGAGAAGAATTTGCTTCTTTGCCTCTAAAGTAGCTTGGATGGTCGATCTGGGTAAAGAAATGGCAATTGTCAAAGAGTGTTTCTTCGACTTGGGCAAAATAATCCCATTTGATGACCTCAATGATATGTGGATGAAGAAGCTTTTTGCTTTGCGAATCTATATGAACTTAGCAATCGGAGTTTGGTTAATCTTGCAAACGCTAGATTGGCATGCATCTTATGTTTATATATTACCACTAGTTAGCTTCTTGATTTGCACTGAAAATTATTTTTCTTTGTATATTCAGTTTCATCACACGTGCCGTTGCACTATTCAATTTGATCAATCATAAACGGCCCTTAACTTGTTCACGTCATTTATGTCAATTAACCAAAAAAATGACGATATAGTTAATGACTAGTTATAGTTATCAAATTGAAAATGTAAGGTTTCAACTTTCAAGTTTGAATAGAAGATGGACCTCATTGGTTATCTGATGTACTAGTATCCGATGTAACTATCTCAATTGCTTATATAATAATTAAGAGAGATGCTCTAATGAGGACCTTTAAAATTAGGACTTTTTAATTAACGGTTGTGAGACCAACGGTTCGATTATATTTTGACAAATCAACCGTTAGATGTTTAGGTATCATGAGTAGATCACTTCTGAATTTTTTTTTTTTTTTTTTCAAATCACTAATCGTTAAAGTACCGAATTAGATTAAATCAATGGATGAACTAAATCTGTCAAACCTGAACCTTTCATGTTCATAAATGATAAATCATGATTATGAATGCCGTAACGATTTTCAATTTGATTGAAGATTTGAAAAAAATGATATACTCATGAATATCTAAACATCTAATAGTTCATTTGCCGAAATGTGATCGAAAAGTGAGTCTCACAACCGTTGATTAGAAAGCCCTCATTAGAGCTCCACCCTATTAATTAATGCAATTTCTTTCTTACTTAAAAAAAAATGCAAGGCCTTTCAAAAAAAAAATGCAAGGAATATGTGCAATAACAAATTAAAAATGCAGTGACATAAATGCATGAATCATATATAGAAAATAAAACTATTACTACTTGCTAAGACATAACTTACTACACAAGTATAGTTGAAAAGTCACTTCGATCTATGTATTGTGAAATTAATTAGCATTAATTTCATCATCCCTTCTGCTTTTGTTGTTTTTTCACTCAACCCGGTGGACTAAGGAGGAAGGGAATGAATACTACAGCGATTGCTATGTTACCCAGCATGATTTGCTTAGAGATCGAGCTGGCGATTTATCATGTCAAAATAGACCCGGTAGAGACGTAGAGTAGATCGAGAGAAAGACTCATCATAGATATATGTAAAAGAGTTTTTCTATTAGAACTTCCAAATTTACTCACTTGACCTCCTATGCTTTTTACACCTCCTATCAAATTTTCAAATACTAAATTTATTCATTAAACCTCACAAAATTCCTCAAATAACCTCACTTATAAAATTTGCAAACAAGCTATTATCTTTAAAATAAGGGATAATGATTAAAAAAAGGTCATTTTAAAGTGTCTTATTATAATTTAAACACCACAAATGTCCTGATGATAATTAAGGTCACATGTTCACGATCTACCACTGTACTTCAAATTAATTACAAAACTGCCACCGTCAGTTTTCTTTGGCAGTTTGTGTAAACTAAAACGGCACTATTGTTCATCTTCTCCACATTATTTCGGAATTTCAAACGTCAAAAAATCGCTCAAACCTACTCCGAAATAGAGAATTCTTAATCCTCTTCATCTCCGGCGGCCACATTCTGAGACACATACATTCTCCGACGACTGTTTTGCTCAACGGTGAAGCAGCGCCGACTCTGCAAAAGTACTTCACAGAAAAAGCCCCAAATTTTAGGGATTCGGAGAATTGCAGAACTCGAATCGTCTACCTCGACCGGGTAATCTTTCAGCCTCGATTCTAAGAAACTTCTCTTACTTAATTTCGAGTCATTGATATAGTATTTAGTTTTGGAATTATAAGTCGAATATGATATAATTATTTATGCATTTGATTCTGAAACAAAACAATTCAATTCCAAGTTTTGGTTTGAGTGAAGATTTAAAGCTTTTTTGAGTGGAGATGATAAATGACTGTCTTCAATTTTTAGTTTGATGCTGTAACATACCCAGTGACATAGGGTACTGAGTGGGTGTGATTTGATTTTGGTGCGGCTGTGTTTTCATTTTGGTGTGATTTGATAGAGAGACATGGACAGTAACATAACCATTTATATGGAGATAATGACCGTTTGTGATGCTGTTTAGGCTATAGGCTGTACTAAAATGGAAATGCTGCTAGTTCAAATACATACTTTATAGGATCATATAATGAAACTGACCATGTAACTCACCATGTAACTGACCATGTAACTTACAATGTATGTGACTGAACATGTAACTGATCATGTAACTGAGCATGTCACTTACAATATATGTAACTGACCAACTTACTATGTAACTGATCATGTAACTGACGCTGTCATTGACATGGCCTGTGACTTCACTGGCCAGATCACTAGCTGGCCGAGTTACTGGTTATGTAACTTGCAAACTCAATGCTAACCTTCTTATTTTGAAAATTTTCAACAGAATTAAAACATCAGAAATGGCAAGACCAAAAAGAAAGGAAAGGGAACAAAGCAATGATGACGAAGACTACAGAGAGGTGGAATCAGAATATGAAGAAGATGATCAAACGATACAGAGAAAGAAGAATTCGAAGAAGAATTTGAAATCAAAAAGAAAAAGACAGGATAAAGTAGAAGAATCAGAAACAGAAGAAGAAGAAGAAGAAGAAGAAGAAGAAACATCAGCAAAGAAGATTGCCAAGAAGCATTCAAAAGAAAAAGGCAAAAAAACAGAAAGTAAAATATATGGAAGATTCAGAGTCAGAAGAAGAAACAACACCAAAGAAGGGTTCAAAGAAGCATTCAAAAGTAAAAAGCAAAAAACAGAAAATAAAGCAAGTAGAAGATTCTGAAGAGGAAGCAGAAGAGGAAGAAAAACCTGAAGCTGCACCAAAGAGGAAGAGACATCTGAAACCAGGACATGTGCAGTACAGGTGCACATTAATAAGTTTCTTGAACACAATTAAAGATAACAAGAAGAATTTGAGTCCAAGAACATTAGATTTGCTCACGCAGACACCATTTGGAAATATTGTTGATGCTGTCCATGGTGGCCACATAGAGGAGAAGTCAGCAAAGAAATCTGATGATTTCATTACCCTCCTACTGCAGGCCTACAACCATGAAAAGGACCTCTTCTTCTTTGGAAAGAATAAATTCAAGATCTCGAAAAGAGCTATTTCAAAGATCCTTGGACTGCCAGCAAAAGGCGAGTTGGTCCCAAAGACTTCTGAGGGTGCATATCAGTCCGACTTTGTCCAGCAGTTTTTTTCAAACTCAGCGAGAATTAACAAGAAAGCTGTGGAGAAAGCTCTGCAAGTTGCCATCAACGACAAGCCAACAACCGAGGAAGGGATTGAGAAGAAGGACAAAAATGTGGCAAGATTAATTTGGCTGGACTTGTCAATAAAGTTTTTGTTCCCAAACGTAGGGGGAACAATTTCATGGGACTATGTCAGAGCATGCGAAAATTTGGATCAGATTGGATCTTATGACTGGGCAAAGGAAGTTGGAAGCTTCCTAAAAAAGTCTATAAAGGCTTTGAAAAAGAAGAATTCAAAGAGCTCATATGGTAATACGGGGGGCTGCGTTCTAATAATACTGGTAAGTTATTGTCATACTGAAATGTCATTGGTCAAGTAACTGATTAAGTCAAACTGCATGTCACTGACTAAGTTGTTATGACTAATTTTTTTTTTTTTTTTTGTGCATGCAGTATTGGTTCTGTCAAAAGACTGAAAAAATCAGGCCAATATCTGAAAGGGAGAAGGAAGTGCATGGGATGAGAAAATGGGACATCTAGAGGCTAATACAAAATTGGGCTAAATACAGATTACTACCCTATGGTTTAGGTCCAAAATCAATTCAGTCCCTGTACTTCTAATTTCATTAAAAACACCCCTGCACTTTCAATTTTGATCTAATAGGTCCAATTTGTTTTTTTTTTTTTTTTTTTTTTTTTTTTTTTTTTATAGAAGCGAGCTAAGGACTAACTCATCGCCCTTAGTCGAAATTTTATTAAAAAAAAGAAGAAATGTACAATAGGAAGGGGGGACTAGGCCAAAACCACTTCCAAGAGGCGCAAAGCAACAAGTCGGGCATACCCAAACTTGCAAAGGAGCAATACATAAACAGTACAAAGAAAAACAATCCGATAAGAACAAAGGACAAACTATAAATCTACGGGAAAACATAAACTAAGAAAAGCGATAATTAATTCTTGAAGACAAGTCTCTTCCAAACTCTGCCAGAAAGGAAGAGGGTAAGGTTCTCCACCAGACTGCACCAACATTTGAGGCTCCATAACGGGCAAATTTTTCAGCTAAAGCATTCCCTTCTCTAAAGATATGTGTCATTTTGAAAGTGATCTGACTAACCTTGTGTAAACAATTCAACCATGCGGTACGCAATCTCCATGGTATTAAACCAGGGTTCTTGAAGTATCGTATTGCTAGTATTGAGTCCGTTTCCAACCAAATGTGAGTCCAGCGACAGACCAAAGCAACATTAATTGCTTCAATAATCGCGAGAACCTCAGCATCAATAGCACTTGGCACCGTAGCATTAAATGAGAAGCCCCAAGAAAAAGCCCCTCAGAATCTCTAAACACACCCCCAAAACCTGCTCTTGTAGTGCCTGAAAAAGAACCATCCGTATTTACCTTTATCCAACCTGAGGGAGGAGCCTCCCAAACCACTGGTATAAACTTTGGGGCCTTTGCTCTGAGTGGAGAGACTCCCAACAATGAATAAACTGGCACTGCAGACGTAATTCGAGCGCAAGGAACAAAGTAACACAGCGCTGAGTCCTTGAAAGAATTAAGAAGGAACTGTTTAAATTGCCAGGAAACAAATACTCTCCCATCAAACCGTATTTGATTTCTTTCAGTCCATATACACCAAAACAGATTGCAAACAGCTAACCTCCATAACAGTTTTGAAGCAAACGGAATCGGGTTTAATAAAACGGGAGAGAAGAGCCCTTGTAAAGAAAGTAGCGCTGGGCGCTGTAGGCGGAACATGGCAAACAACCAAGTCCATACGTCATGAAGCACAGGGCAATTGAAGAAAAGGTGATGTACAGATTCCACATCCGCATGACAGAGTGAACATTGAGAGCAAATAATCATACCTCTGCGCTGCATAATGTCATCAACCAAGATTTTGTGATGGAAAACTTTCCAACAAACAATGCTTTTTCGGGGTTGCAATGCTTTGTGCCAAATAGCCTTTCCCCACTCAAGAGGAGCATTCGGGTCCAAAAGAAAAGTATAAGCCTCTGCTGCAGTCAAGGAACCAGACGTAGTAGTAGGCCAGATCACAGTATCCTCCAAACCAGCCTCTGGAATGTCAATCTTCATAATATCATTAGAAGCTTCTGGAAAGTTCTCAAGAAACTCTAATGGAAGGTCCCATTGATTCTGCACAATATAATCACCAACACGATCGTGAAGGAACGGCAGAACTGAAGGATCAATGTTCAATCTGACTGCTAAAGAGCTACCGAGCCAATTGTCCTTCCAAAAATATATATTCATGCCGTTACCTACCTGCCATCTCAAGTTTGATAATAATACAGACCATAATTGCCGCAGACCAGTCCAGACAGACGATCTTTGATAATAAGAATAAATGTCTAGATTCACTTTTAAGAACCGAGCTCGGAGAAACACTGAAGAGGAAGATGTACCTATTACCATTTCCCAACATCGCTTAAGAAGAAGAGAGCGATTTAAAGTGAAAATATTTTTTAGACCAAGCCCTCCACAATCTTTAGGCAAGCAACAATTCTTCCAAGCAACCAAAGCAGCGCCCTTCTTCAAAGGATCCCCAGACCAGTAAAAATTGCGCATCCAGCCTTGCACTTTCTTTAATAATTCACGTGGCCAATGATAGACCTGAAAACTATAAACCAATAAACTTTGGATGACAGAAGAAATGAGTTGCAGTCGCCCAGCTTGTGATAACTGCAAGCCTTTCCAAGAACTTAATTTGCATCGAACCTTGTCTACAATAGTCCTGAAGTATGCCGTTTTAGGCCTCCCAAAAAATATTGGGACCCCCAAATAATTAAAGGGCACACAACCTTCCCTAATGCCAAGAATATGTTGAATAGCAGTTGCTCTTGGTCTGGCATATCTTCCCAAGAAAACAGAGGATTTTGTTTTATTAACCACCTGCCCTGAGTTGGCTGCATATTCTTGAAGAAACCTGTTTAAAGCTCGTAGCCCCCTGGAGTTACCCTGCATAAAAATCATCACGTCGTCTGCATATAAGACATTGGTAGGAGGTTGCAGCTTCTTAGGGGCAGCGATGCACTTGATTTTTCCCCTACTCACTAGATCACAAAGCCCCCTGCTGAGAACCTCTTCTGCAAGGCAGAATAGAAGAGGGGATAAAGGGTCCCCCTGACGAACCCCTCTAGAGCAGTTGAAGAACCCACAAGGTGTCCCATTAACTGATATAGACAGTCTAGCTGAGTGCAGAACACTTCGAATCCAATTTACAAAAGTAGAGCAAAAACCAAAAGACCGTAGAACTCGAGTTAAAAATTCCCAATCTAATGTGTCAAATGCCTTGCTAATATCAATCTTAATAGCAATATTCCCTCCCGCACACTGCCGATCTAATAAATTCATACACTCAGAGGTCAAAATAATTGAGTCAGCTATGGACCTACCTCTGATAAACGCACTCTGGCTTGGCGAAACAATTCTCATAGCAACTGAGCAAAGTCTTTCAGCAAGAATTTTAGTGATCACCTTAAAGACAAAATTTGCAAGAGCAAGAGGTCTGAAGTCGGCCAGTCCGTCTGCGTTCTCCTTCTTCGGAATAAGAATAATGAGATTGGAATTAAAATTAGGTGGAATAAACCCCGAAGCAAAGAAAGATTGTACTGCGGCAATCACCTCATTAGCAACCACACCCCAACAGTGTTGAAAGAAACATCCTCCAAAACCATCCGGCCCAGGGGCACTGAAACCATCCATAGCTGAAATTGTCGCAGAAATCTCCTCTGAGCTAGGGAGAGCAACGAGCATATTATTTTCCTCCATAGTAACAAGGTTAGGGATCACCCTTTCCACTAGTCCAGAATTTATAATATTGGGGTCTTTGGTGAATGCATCTGTATAGTGCTGAACAACCCTACTCACAATTAACACTTGGTCTTGAATTATCACATTGCCAACCCTAAGAGACACCAACGGTTTTTGTAGTCTCCGAATCCTGATCATATTGTGAAGAAAGGAAGTATTCCTGTCACCATCAACTAACCATCGGACTCTAGCTTTATGGCGGAGGAAACTATCTTGCATGGAGAGCGCAAGAAGATAATTAGAATTGGCAGCCTCCTCAAGATGGAACAATTCCTGAGAAGGACCCCGAGCAGAAAGTTCAAGTTGAATACCATCCAACACCTCTCTAGTATCCTCCACTCTTTGATTGACATCTCCAAAAGTCGTCCTATTCCAGTTCTTTAAAAACCCCTTTAAAGCGCGAAGCTTAGCTGCAAGGACGAACATTGGACATCCTGAGAACTGAACTTGGCCCCAAAAATCTCTTACTATTGAAAGGAAGTCCTGGTGTTGAAGCCACATGCGCTGAAAGCGAAAAGGAGATTTAGCAATGCTCAGTAGCTTAGAGAAGGTAATAAGAAGGGGACAATGATCTGAAGTAGCTTTTGTTAGAGTACGGCATTCAAGTTGCGGCCAAGCCTCAATCCAATCCAAATTTCCAAGAGCCCGATCAAGTCTTACATTTGTTCTGCCATTAGACCACGTGTAGGATAGGCCTTTTGTCTCAATATCAAGTAAACTGCAATTTGTGCACATCTGCTGGAACTCAGAGCAGGAAGTAACACTTGGAGCATTACCACCGCGTTTTTCATGAGCACCCAAAATGCAATTAAAGTCCCCAAAGACAAGCCAAGGCCCATGAACAATAGTCTCCTTAATGCCAGCCAACTCATTCCAAAGAATACGACGGCCAGATATTGTTGTTTTAGCATATACTGTAGTCAAAACACAACTGACTCCCTCGAAAGAGCCAGAAATAGTGATTTGTTGCTCAGTTGAAGAAACCACTTGAAATCTGAAATCAACATGACAAAGAAACCAGATATTGGGGTCCTGTGATCCCCTATTATTAGTAGCAAAAGGGACTAAACCCAAGGATCTCCAGAAAGAAACTGAAATAGAAGAAATCATCACAAAAGGTTCCGACAGACAAACAATAGCAGGCCTGTGAGAACGTACCATACGCTTGAAAGCCCGTTTTGTATCCTCATTGGCAAAACCACGGGCATTCCAGTATAAAATCTTCATTTAAAAAGAGATATGTTTGGCTCCCTTATTCAGGAGAGCCCGGCTTGTTACAGGTTTGCGTTGCATCAGCTTTTCCTTTGCTTTGACAGACTGCTTGTTAAGCTTCTTTGTCTTTTTGGAAATCACAGGAGTGAATTCACCTTCTTCCACATCATCCTCCTGGACTTGATCGACAATCTTGGTAGGATCATATGGTGGAGTGTTGGAGCATTGAGATGGCTCCTCCGTCACGTCTTTCAATCTAGGAAAACCAGGAGGTACACTCTCAGAAGAGGAGTTGGCCGCCTGTTGGAAAAACTCTGAATGCTTTTGCCCTAGCATAGAAGAGCCACAGGCATCAGTCCTCCCTATCTATTCAATTGCCCCCAAATCAACTGCAGCTTCCTGTACCGTGGTATGCGCAATCACTGGCTCCACAGCTGGCACTTGCACCATCATTGGATCATGCATAATGGCTAGGGTAGCATGTTGTTGGGCACCGGTTGCAGCAACGTCCGCAGCCATTGCAGATGGAAAAGGCTCTGAGTCACACACATGTTCAAAGCCACGCTCAGGGACATCGTCTAGTTTTGAGGGCTGCACAATGTTCCGATCGCGTACCTCAGCCGTCGCCTGTGCAGATGGGCGCCTACTCCTGCGCGACCTTCTTGCGTTACGTTTCTTTGACCCGGAGCGCTCGGTTGAACGACCCCGAGCAACTGTATCAGCAAGCCTTTCCTCCTCCAAAGACATTGATCTACACGAAGCAGCAATATGACCAATAATCCCACATCTGCTGCAAACATGAGGCACAGACTCCAACTCAACCCCAACAACCACAACCTCACCATTCGCTCTAGTGATTCTGAGTTTATCCGGGGGAGTTTTCGAGAAGTCAACATCTACAAGGATTCTAGCATACAGGCCAACAGTGCGGTTCTTTGTACGGGGATCCAGTTTCAATGGCGTGCCAATGCCAGCAGCAATTTCGAATAGGGTTTGATGGTCCCAGAAAGCAAACCCCAAGTCCCAAAATCGGACCCAAACCTGCCCAAACGTGTTCCTGTAGGTCGATGGCGAGAAGCTCGGCGACCACTTGATGAGCCTGAGCATCCCAGTTTGAAGACGTAGTGATCCCATAGACCAGACTTGTTGCATATCAGTTAGGGTTTTAAATTGGAGCATGAAAAAACCCCTGCCCAGAGGCGCAGCAGTCCATTCTCCCAAGGATGACCAACACTTTCTAAGTTGTTGAACAAGATCCGGTGTTCTGATAGGAGCGGTTACGCGACCTACCAAATTCGTTTTGCATCTCTCCATCCCTCGACGAAAAGGTTCCTCAGAGATTCGAATGGAGACCAAACCCTCCTCCTCAAAAGGAGTTGGCAGATCATCTATTACAAAGTTAAGGGGTGAGTTATCAGAAAGAATAGCCGCATAGGAGGTCGATGGGGTTTTTGGACTTGCGTCCGCCATCCCTAAACCCTAACTCCTCCGGTCCTTCGGTTCGATCTCTAACTTAATTCTTTTCTCATCAGAGCCTTCAAGAGATTACTTGAGTTTGTTTGTTTTCTAAAACAATCTACTGGAGGAGACTAATAGGTCCAATTTGTTAGTTTTCCGACAATTAAGTTATTTAACTTGTTAATGTGGCTCATATATGGCCTATGTTTTATGATGTGATGTCGAGGTGGTCTGCATAGTCAATTTAGGAGTGAGTCCTACTATTAAAAATAAATAATTTTTCAACAAATAATCCAACTATAACTTGAACCTATAACAGAATATTAACGAATTGGACCTATTAGATCAAAATTGAAAGTGCAGGGGTGTTTTTGATGAAATTAGAAGTCCAGGGACTGAATTGATTTTGAACCTAAACCACAGGGTACTAACTAGTATTTAGCCCTACAAAATTGGACAAGCTTTAACAGCTTGAACAAACTAACTGTAAGTTGTTCTCTGTCAATGAAGTTGTCATTGGCCAAGGAATTATGTTGGTTAAGAGTTACTGATTAAATCACTGGCACACTGAAAGTCAATGGCCAAATCACACTTCATGTCACTGGCCTTTATAACTATTATAAACATGTCATTGGTCATGTCACATAGTATGTCACTGACATATGGAATATGTTTCTTTCAAAAAATATTTGAAAAACTGAAGGAGGATAGAGAGGAATCAGAATCCGAGGAAGAGGAGAATAGTTCAGATGAAGCAAAGACAGCTTCAGAAGGAGAGGAAAAAGGAGATGATGATCAGGAAGTTGAAGTGGCTGAACAGGAAACAGCTTTAGAAAAAAGCAAATGGGAGAAACAGCTTCAGAAAAAGGAAGAGAAGATAAGATGTCTAACTGTGGAGAAAGATAATTTGCAGCAAAAAATGAAGGAAAAGGAACATGAACTAACGAAATTTGCGGAGGACAAGGTGGATCTGGAGGAACGAAATGCTACACTTGTGACGGAGAATTTTTGCCTTGCATCATCAGTGAAGGAGCTAGAGGAAAAAGTGAAGAAATTGGAGCAGATGTTGAGCCCAAAGACTCACACCTCACCGGCAGCTCAACAGCACAACTCCCCACCACCTAACTCAACAGAAGAAAATAATGAATCAAATACAGCTGCATCTAAGGCTGCTGAGAACACAGAAAAGAGAGATCAATCAACTGTTGAGGAAGGTCAGTCCCAAGGGATCTTCACTGTCGAAGAATCTGCAGCCACAGCAGCTCAATCTCCACCTCACTGCACAGTGCAAGAAGAAACTCAATCGACACCTCCATCACAAAAGGACTCACTGTTCCAGAGCCCCACAGTCTGTATGCTCACAGTCGAAGAAATGGAAAAATAATCTGACATGTTTCAGATAGTGAAAAGTCCTGTAGCTGCGCGTGGCTTTCCACTTCGTACGTTGAGCCCAGAGAAAGAGCAGAAGACACCAGAGGAGAACAAAAAGGGCGAGTTAACAATGCGCCTTACAAAGCAACATTCTGGTGAAACTATATCATCAATGGGTCTCTACTCATATGTCGTCAGATTGAAGAATAGGAAAAGAACACAGAAAAAGGACAGCATTTACTAGTGGGGGGATGTGAAAGCATAACGGGAGAAAAAAGAAAAGGAGAAGCAAGATAGATTGAGAGTTGCTGAAAAGGAAGAAAAAGAAAAGTAGAAGAAGGCCTCACTGCAACCTGAAGAACGTAAAAGGCTAGAAGATATGGTAGCACAACAGAATTTGGACGGTTTACCCGAGGACATTCTGAAAGCAATAAGAGAGATCGACGCTGAAGAAAAAGCAGAAATCAATGAAAAGCCAGAAGATAAACAGCTCCCTCCTGAGGTCGTATACTGGGAGAAGAGCAAAGTGTACAATTATATGGACCAGGACACCAAGAGGAGAGTGCAGAGATACTGGCAAAATGCACCATCAGGGTAATAATTTAATTAAGTTAAAATTCTTTTTAAAACTTATTGTCACTGGCCAAGTCATTGTTCATGTAACTGGATAAGTAACTGGCCATGTGAAGTGGCTGGCGAAGTAATTGTTCATGTAGCTGGCAAAGTAACTGGCCGTATAACTGGCCTTGTAGCTGGCAATGTGAAGTCACTGTACATGTAACTGTCCATGTAGCTGGCCATCTGAAGTAACTGGCTATGTAACTGTCTATGTAGCTAACCAAGTAACTGGTTAAGTAGCTGGGCAAGTGATGTCACTGGCCATATCATTGTTAAAGTAACTGCATATCACAATACATATTACTTATACTATTCATTATGTGCAGAGTGTTCTTCTGGGTAGGCAGGCGCTATGGAGCGGAGGTATCCAGACAGGATCTAAAGGACATGATATTTGATGAACCTATAGCAAGCAACTGCATAGAATGCTATGGGATTCTGTTGACTGATCAACTATCAGACAAAGAATCACAAGGTCTGGAGGTGCCATCTTTTATGCATCCCTTATGCTGGGTAAGTACTGGAACGATGAATCTACATTCAAATAAAATCATTTGTAATTCGTAATAACTTGTCTTCTGTTCTGTTTTCCTTTGAAACAGCATTCCGCAGAAAATTTGACGGTGTATTTCGTACATTTATACCTCTGCGAACCACTGTTCCAGAATCTGGCAAGGTCAAACTATATATTCTTCCCAATTTCACATGAATCCGGATTTCATCATACCCTGCTGATTTTTGACAAGAGTTTAAAGAACTGGTTCCACTGTGATTCAAAGAAACCGAAAAAACCATTAACTGGAGGTTGCTTTCAAAATGTCAAAAAAATGGTATCGAACTCTTCCTTCATAATAATTTTTTTATATTTAATTTAAAGAGAGAGCATATTATTGATTTGGCTGTGATATTGGAAGTGCAGATTGAATTGGTAGAGCTTTGGATGACAGCAGTCAAACAACAAGCAGATGACATGCTAGACCAAGGATTCCGAATGAAATTCGATGAAAAGAACAGCTCGGAAGAAGAATTGAAACTGATCGAAGTTCCCCTGACTGAAAATGAGATAGAAAGCATCAAATGGATCAGGGATAACTATGATGGAAAAATGGAAGTGAAAGACATTAAAAGCTGCCCTCAACAAGGAAAAGACTCGTAAGTACACAGTTGTTTAAAAAATGTCGATATATCATTATAAAGTTCAAATTCATTGACTTCAATTTTTATGTGACGAACAGATTGGACTGCGGCCTTTTTGTGATGTACAACATGGAGAAAATATCGAAAAATGAGAAAATTGCAAACAAACTAACCAAGGATGATATTCTGAATTTTAGAGCTCATGTGGTAAAGTCATTTGCAGAAAGTAGGCACAGCTGGAACTCAACACATGAAGAAACGTAGAAATTTGTTTAGGGAATAGGACAGGTTGAAAAGCTACTTGAGTACATGTTATGTAGTTTTTAGAGAGCTTCTTAAGTACATGTTTTATAGTTTTTGGATTGCTTTACTATATATAATTTCCTTTGCAATGATCTTTTGAAAGCAATTTATCTGCTTAGGTACTTTCTAAAGTAACTGGCCAAGTTACAGAGAAACTGAATGTCAGTGAATGTCCTTGTAATTGTCTATGTCGTTGTTTAAGTCACTGTCCATGTAGCTGGACAAGTGAAGTCGCTTGGCAAGTCACTGTCAGTGTACCTGGCCATGTGTAGCAGCCCAAGTGAAGTCGCTGGCCAAGTCACTGTCAGTGTAGCTGTCCATGTGAATTGGCAAAGTCACTGTTCATGTAGCTGGCCAAAGTGAATTCGTTGGCCAAGTCATTGTCAGTGTAGCTGGCAAGTGAAGTCGTTGGCCAAGTCACTGTCCATGTAGATGGTCAAGTCAAGTCGTTGGGCAAGTCACTGTCCATGTAGCTGGTCAAGTGAAGTCGCTGGCAAAATTAAACTCATGTCACAGATTATGTAACTGAACATGTAGCTGATCATGTAACTTACCATGTCACTTACAGTGTATGTAACTGACCATGTAACTAAACATGTAACTGACCAAGTTATAGAGAAAATGAATGTCACTAGAACTGGCAACCTGAATGTCATGGACCAGGTCACTGGTCAAGTTACTTTAGACTGAAATTAACTGCCAAGTCACTAGCCAACTCATTAGTCAAATCACTAGCCAACGAAACTTTAGAACTCTAAGTCACAAGAGAAGTCACAGCAACGGCAGTGTTCCGCTGCCCATTAACCAACCAAAGTTTTTCTCGCTATTACTTTTTTTTTAATTTTCATTAATATTTGCAGCGTGCCGCTGCACCGCAACGGCAGCGTTCCGCTGCACAATTCAGAAAATCAACCTCTATGAATCTTAGTGGAAGACAATGAAAAATTAACCGGCCATTATTTGACAAAGTGACTGTAAAAATTAACGTCATGAGTGAAAACATAGAACAAATAACTGTGTCTGTTTCAAATTACCTATCTAACCCCAGAAGTAAAAAAATTTACGATTATAATGACCACTGGCAGTTATCTAACCCGAGCACGACTATAATGACCACTTTCTGTGACTTTTCACAATTTTAAAAATCACAGAAACCGCTCAAGATTTTCTCTCCGGCGAAAAAAGCAGAAAACGACTGATTTTCTTACTCCGTTAACCGGTGGCTAAGCAAGAGTGATTCACCGACTAAGCCCCAAATTCTAGGGTTTTACAAATATACCGAAAATCTGTCCTCGTCAGACAGACGACGGTGAACTCCTCCTCCTCCTTTCATATAATTTCGATTTGAATAGCTTGGGTTTTGTTTGAATTAGGAAAGATATTTCAATTGCATGTGGAATCTCGTGAGAATAAGAATTTGCATGCGAGATTTGTTTGAATTTCATGTGGAATGGGATGAGAAAATGAATTTCCGTGTGAAATTTGTTTGAATTACATGTGGAATCGGATAAGAAAATGGTGAGATTTGTGTGAATTAGATCTGAAAAATGATGAGAAAATCCTGAGTTCTGTTTGAATTACATGTGGAATCCGATGAGAAAATGGTGACTCTTGTGTCAATTACATGTGGAATATGATGAGAAAATGAATTTGCTTGAGAGTTTTGTTTGAATTACGTGTGGAATCTGATGCGAGAACATTTCAGCGTTTTGTCATTCTTCAATGTCTTTGTAACTGCCCATGTCGCTGCACTACTCACTGGCTATGATCAAGTCACTGGCCAAGTCTCTGGCCAAGTCATTGTTCATGTCACTGTTTATGTCACTATCATTAACATATGAATAACTATGTCACTGCTTATGTAACTATCAAAATCAATATTGACTTATCATTTTCTTAACTGTTTACAGGATTTTTATAAAAAGTTCGAGGAGATGGGACAACAAAAAAGAAAACAAAGAGACGAATCCGAAGAAGAACAATCTGAAGAACAAAGTCCTGAAGAAACAATTGGGGAAAAGTTGAAACAGATAAAATGGAAAAAAGCAAAAGAGAGAAAAAAAAGAAAGCAAACAACAGAAGATGAAGAAGAATCAGATGAAAAACAAGTCCGTGGTAAAAAGAAGAAGAAGGATAAAAAGAAGAAGACTGGAAAGGAGAAAAGAAGAAACAAGGAAGAAGAAACAACGGAAGATGAAGAGGAAACAACTCAAGATGAAGAAGAATCTGATGAAGAAGAAGTTCACGCCAAGAAGAAGAAGAAAATGGATAAAAAGAAGAAAACTGGAAAGCAGAAAAGAAGAAATAGGGAAGAAACTGAATATGAAGAAGAATCTGGTGAAGAAGAAGTTTGTGCCAAGAAGAAGAAGAAAATGGATAAAATGAAGACAAAAAAAGAGAGTAGAAAGAAGAAGGAAGAAACTGACGAGGAAGAAGATACAAAGGATGACAAAGAGGAAAGAGTGCCAGCGAAAAGGAAAAGATATTTAAAAGAAGGTTATGTGCAGTATCGCTGCACAATGATCGCTTTTCTGAAAACAATTTCAGAAAACAAAGATAAGCTGACTGAAGGGACTTTAGAGCTGCTGCGGAAAACACCCTTTGGGACACTGATAGATGCATTCCATGGAGGTTCGATTAAAGAAAAGGATGCAAAGAAATCAGATGACTTAATCACACTGCTGCTACAAGCATATGACAGTGACATAGACCTTTTTGTGTTTGGGAACAGGAAATTCAGAATGTCAACAAGTGATATATCTATGATTTTAGGAGTGCCAGGGTCCGGCTTATCAGTACCAAAGACCAAAGAAGGGGCATACAGCTCTGAGTTCTTGACTAAGTACTTTGATAAAAAGCAGAGGATCAACAAGGCGGGTGCAGAGCAAGCTTTGAAGAAGGCATTGGCAGAAACTCTAGAAACAGGGGAAGAAAAAAAGAAACAGGACAGAAATGTTGCCGTATTAGTACTCTTGAACCTTTTCATCAAACTCCTATTCCCAAACTCTGGAGGAACACTATCTTGGGACTATGTAAGAGTTTGTGAAGAGGTGGAAAGTCTGGGAAAATACAGCTGGGCAAAGGAAGTTGGCGACTTCCTTAAAAAATCAATTAAAAGAAAGGCAAAAGAATCGCAAAACATGGCAGGTTGCGTGATATTGGTGATGGTAAGTTCCGTAACCTTGTTATCAATTTGTTTATGCATCATTTAGCTGTCGCATAAATAACTACGTATGCTGTTGTGAGTACAAAAACTAGATCAGTCTCATGTCATTGGTCAGATTACCGGCCAAGTCATTGATTATGTTACTGTTTAGTTTATGTCACTGGCAATGTCACTGTTTATGTATTTACCTATGTCATTGGTTATGTTTGTGATATTCATATTCTTAAGCAGTTGTTTGAAAAATAACTAGTTTTCTATTTTTGTTTATTATTTTCCAAACAGTACTGGTTTTGCCACAAGACGGGAATAGTGCCGCCAATCGCTGGAAGAGAAACCGAAAATCACGGAATTAGAAAGTGGCAATTAAAGACCCTGATAGAAAAAAAAAAAAAAAAAGGGATTTCAACACAATGGGGAAGTTCAAAGGTATGTTAATTTGATGTAGAAAAACTGGGTCACTGGTCTTGTCATTATTTATTTATTTATGTCACTATCATGTTCAAAGTTATTGTTGTAGCGTTCCAACTGGTCAGGTCACTGAGCAAGTCATTGACTATGTCACTGCCCATGTTACTATTATATGGTCATGTCACAGTGCATGTAACTTCACATTTCACTGACAAGTTTTTGTAATTTTGTTTCAGAAAATCTTTAAAAAAGTTAAAGAAGATGCAGAGGATGATGATTCTGAGTCTAATACAGACACAGAAAGTCAAGAAAAACAGAATGATGGGCAAGAACAAAATGTTGAAAAGAGAACCAGTGGAAACATGGAGAAGGAGACTGCATGGAATGATATACAAAAGAAAGAATTAGAGACAAATCTTCGGAAGAAGAGCTAAGAGATGTGGAAATAGAGAAAAAGGGCCTGGAAGAAAAAATAAGGAAATTGGAGAAAGAACTGGAAACAAGAGAAAAGAAAGCTGACCACATTAACAGTGAGAAGATGGAGACAGACATAGGGAAGAACGATGAAGAGAAGAAGGAATTACAGAGAAAGCTGGAGAGAATGGAAGAAGAGCAAAGTGTTTTGAAAAAAGAGGTTGAAGAGAAAGAAAAGGAAATTGGCAGAATAAACGAAGAGAAGGAGGATGTGTTATTGGAAAATGAGGTGCTGAAAATTGAGAAAGACTCCCTGAATTCAAGAGTGAAGAAATTGGAGAGCATAGTGATGGCACTAACTGAAAAGTATGAGTCGCCAATAGCACATCCAAGTGATGATAACGACTCAACTCCTCCTCCCCCACCGCCTAGTTTCCCTTCGCCAAAATCAAAGCCCCCTCGGGACAAGCCAACTGACACCAAGCAATCCAAAAACACAAAATCTGAAGGTGGAATTCAGGGAACTCAATCACAACCTGCTTACTCCACAGCAAGCGCATCTGAGATGACATCTGCGGAACCTCACTCTACCAACCGAGGACATCAGTCACCACTTGAATGCCTTGCCCGAGTAGCTGCACAAGTTCATTCACCAACCTCTCCTGAGGTTAAATTGAGAATGACGGAAGATGCTTGCACACCAAATACTGCTTGGGTTAATGCATTGTTTGTGTTTCCACCTCCGAGAGTGTTACAAACTCCACCTCCACGAAAAGTCAGTTTGAAAGATATGCAAGCAGAGCCGCAGAAGTATCAGATCATTATATCACCAGAGGTTCAGCCTGTTTTTGACATCGAACCAGTCAATTACATTTCACCTACAGAACAGATGACAAGAGCTGAGTTCACCATGCCAATTTTAGAGGACATATCAAGGCAGAACTCAGAATCTATTGGCCTCTATTCTTATGTAGCTAGGATCAAGAGAAATGAGAGAGTGCAAAAAAAAAAAATGATATTTTCTGGTGGGACGAGGTGAAAGACAAAAGGCAGAGGGCAAAAATGACCAGAATCAAAGCAGTGAAAAAGAAAAAAGGACAGACAGCTGAACTGACACCAGAGGAGGAAGTGATACATGATTTGACGATTCATGTGGATGATGTGGAAGAAACAGAAAAAAAACGAAATTGAAG
Source organism: Rosa rugosa (assembly GCF_958449725.1). Lineage (NCBI taxonomy): Eukaryota > Viridiplantae > Streptophyta > Magnoliopsida > Rosales > Rosaceae > Rosa > Rosa rugosa. The sequence continues at coordinate 22,117,706 of NC_084825.1, forward strand.
TGATAGATTGGCAAAAGCTACAACTGTACAAGCTACTTGACAACACAACTAAAAGCAAATTAGAGAAGTACTGGAACAAGGCAGAACAAAGGTAATGTTTCATGTTACAGCTCACAAGCTAGTGACTTCACTTCACATGTAGCTGGCCTAGTAACTGGCCAGGTCACTCGGAAAGTCACTGGCCACATCATTGGCCATTGAAAGTCACTCGCTAAGTCACTGGACTAACACCGTTCTATGTTATGCAGGGTATTATTCTGGGAGGGACAAGAGGCTGGAAGCGAAATCACAAGGGCGGATGTCAAAATGTTCATCACCGATCAATCAATAGCAAACAACTGGATTGATTGCTATGGGGAACTGTTGAAGGATGAACTGCAAAACGAAAATTCACAAAGTTTGGGAAGATCCGGTTTTATGCATAGCATTTGTTAGGTAAGTATGACAAGCACTTTCTATAAACATTGAATGCTTATCTCTCATTATTTGTTTATTTATAACTCGTTCAATGTTTTCTTTTCTGTTTTTTTTTTTTTTAAATAGTATTCGACAATATATTTAACTGTGAGAAACCTGCATCAATACTTGTGTGAGCCACTGTTCCAAAACCTGGGAAAATGCAGCATGCTTTTCTTCCCAATTACCCATAATGAAGAATTTCACCACACGCTCTTGGTCTTTGACAAGGACTTACCGCAATGGCTGCATTTTGATTCAATGAAACCAAGAAGAGCAGGAACAGGGGAGTGCTTTAAAAATATAAAAAAATTGGTAAGAAACTTCTTACTGACCATGTAACTCACCATGTAACTATCACTCACTAACCTGTACTGAACAGAGACATGACCAGTGACTACACTGACCAGCGAGGTCACTGGCAATGTCACTTCATTTTATCTCATAATGTTGGTCTGTTGAAAAATGCAGGTTGAAATGGTCGAGCTGTGGATGAGAGCAGTTAAAGATCAAGCAGACGATATGCTGCGGCAAGGCTGCAGAATGCAATTTGACAAGAATCAAAGCACTCACACAAAATTAAAGATGGTTGAAAGTATTTTGAGCGATGACGAGATAAGAACAATAAGGTGGATAAAGGAAAATTATGACGGAGGAATGATCCCTTTGAACCACGCCAGAATCTGCCCCCAACAAGAGGAAGGATCGTAAGTCTATATTCAAAAATTTAAAATAATAACTTTACTGTTACTAAGTTAGTCAAAATCATTAACTTGAAAATTTTATTTGCCAACAGATTAGATTGCGGACCTTTTGTAATGTATTACTTGGACAGAATGGCGAAAGAGGAGAAGATGCCAAACAAAGTCACAAAAGCTCAGATGATGAAATTCAAATCTCAAATATTCAAAAAATTTGCTGAACATAAGCAGAGCTGGAACTCAGCAAATTAAGAATTTTAGAAATTTGTTTGTTTAGTTCAGAATTTCAGAAATTTGTTGTTTAGTTCAGACTATGACTTGTATGGATCTTTTTATTCAAGATTAAAGCATCTTCTGAATTCATAGGACAAGTCACTGACTATGTAAATATGAAGGCCGCATATAATTGAAAATGTCATTGTTAAATTCACTACTACCCATTATGTAACTGCTTAAGTCACTGGCCAAGTAAAAAGAAAACTGAATGTCATTGGCCAAGTCACTAGGCAGGGTAATGCAAAACTCAAGTCACTGATAATGTAGCTGACCATGTAACTGCCCAAGTCACTGACAATGTATGTAACTGACCATGTAACTAAGCATGTAGCTGAATATTTTACTGGACAAAAAACATTAAAACTCTAAGTCACTAGAGAAGTCACAGCCAAAATGATATTTCTATTTCAGTTTGCAGCGTGCCGCTGCACCCCTCAACGGCAGCGTTCCGCTGCCTATTAACAAACCAAAGTTGTTGTAGCTACTTCATTTTTTAATTTTCATTAATATTTGCAGCGTGCCGCTACACCACAACAACCAAAACAACGTTTTTACAGCTAATTTTTTAATTTGTCATTAACATTTGCACCGTGCCGCTGCCAATGACCAAATCTATATGCAGTGATCCAACTAAAAGTCATTGAACAAGTCACTGCCAAGATAAACTAAAAGAGTAATGCTAGGTGAACCACTTTTTGAGAAACCACCTAGAGCCCACCTTAGGTGGCAGCTTATGTGACGTATCCATATCATTAAAGCATAATTTTTTATTTTTATATTTCTATGTTTTCTTAATTACAAAAATTCCTTCTTTTTTTCTTTTTTCTTTTTTACTTTCTTGATTTTATCTCTTAAACCTTTTTTTTTTCTTTGTGATATTATTTGGGCAAACGTCTTCTCTATCAGACGTTGTTTTCTTTTCTCCTCCTCTCACCCCTCCTCAACCCTCTCACCTCTTCTTCAATTGATCAAAGCCTTCTCAATTTGATCTCGGTTTCCTCGCAAGTATCGTCAACAAACACTCTGCCTAAACGTGGTTAGTTCTTTTTTTTTTTTTTTTCCTGAGTATGAAACACGATTAGAATGGGCAAAGGCTCTATTAACAATGCTTGTGAGGAAACTAAAATCAGACTGAGAATGTGTTGATCAAATCCTAATTCAAATCCACTTCCCCCTAAACCCTAATTTTGAACAAGCTATGCTATTCGTGTTTCATACTTAGGAAGAAAAAAAAAAAATGAACTAACCACGTTTAGGCAGAGGGTTTGTTGACGATACTTGTCAGGAAACCGAGATCAAATTGAGAAGGCGTTGATCAATTGAAGAAGAGGTGAGAGGGTTGAGGAGGGGTGAGAGGAGGAGAAAAGAAAACAACGTCTGATAGAGAAGACGTTGCCCATATAATATCACAAAAAAAAAAAAAAGGGTTTAGACAAAATCATGAAAGTAAAAAAGAAAAAAAAAGGAATTTTTGTAATTAAGAAAACATAGAAATATAAAAATAAGAAATTATGCTTTAATGATATGGATACGACACATAAGTTGCCACCTAACCTGGGCTCTAGGTGGTTTCCCAAAAGGTGGTTCACCTAGCATTACTCAAACTAAAAACTAATGTCAATGGACAAGTCAATGTAAATCTAAAGAAAATGGTTATGTCACTGTACATGTAACTATTAAAAACCTGTAGACACAAAGAATACTGAAGGATTTATAAAGGAAGAAAGCAGATACACTGTCTCATAGTCAAAAAAAAAATTCCAATGAGTAAGCACCTTACAAGCACTTCTTATCATTTATTGAAAAAAATGAAAAATTAAAACAAAATTTCAAACTGTATTGGAGTCACTTGCCATGTCACTGTTAAAGGCATCTAGGCAGAATTGAACCTATATCGGAGCTGTACAACTCTTTCTGTTGTGACCATCACATTTTCCGTACCTACCACACTTGATCACCCTGGTTTTCTCTCTCCTTTTTCTGAACCTCTTCTTTCTAGGCCTTCCCGGTGGTCTTCTAGTCAAAGGCGCCTGCAATATCACCGCATCTCTACTATGCCAAAAAATGCTTCAGACGACAGACCATATCTGTCGTCTGATGAAGTAAAAATCTGTTGTCTAGCTGCCGTCTCTAAGCCATTTAGACGACAGATATTCTCCGTCGTTTCTAAGATACTCAGACGACATATTTAGTTTAAGTTCTGTCGTCTGAAGTACCTAGTATTGAAGAATCGGAGTCTATCTGTCGTCTGAAACACCATACCACTACATATTAATGTTGTTGGAAATTCACTTCATCAACGGATTCAAAAAATAACTGTCGATGTAGTTAATGTAAGATGACGGAGTTTTTGTTGTTTCTGTCGTTTGATTGAACCAATATTAAGCTTAGTTGATGCTTCTGTCGTCTGATTTGAAGAACAATGACAGTTATATGTTGACTGATTTTGTATGCAACAACAACATTTATACCATGAGTTATGTTGTTTGAGATTTGTTTGGACTACATATAATTTTGATTCTTGTGGTTAGATTTGGTTTCCAACTACAATTTTAGTTTTTTTATGTTGTTTGAATGTCATTTAGAGTATAGTCTTACTCAAATTTCTGTTGTCTGAAGTAGTATTCAATCTCATTTTTCTGTTGTTTGTTTGCACTTTCAACCATTGTTTTAGTTATGTTCTGTTGTTTGAAGTTGGTAGAAACAACATATCAACACCTACTTCTGTTGTCTGAGAGCTATTTGAACTCTACTTTTCTGTTGTTTGAACGTGATAGAAACAACATATCAATCACCTACTTCTGTTGTCTGAGAGCTCTTTGAACTCTACTTTTCTGTTGTTTGAACTTGATAGAAACAACAGATGATCATTTGTTTCTGTTGTTTCTATTTTCTTGATACAACATAAACCTGCATATATCTGTTGCCTTTCAACCATTTCAACATCAGTCATTTACAATCATCAAAACCATAAAATTGGACTAAAATATGCATTGAAAATGATGGCTACGTTTCATTAATTGCATCAACATCATCCAAAATACAATCCATAGTTCCAACTCTAAACCTAGCCAACAGTTACATAATGATCAAGAGAACCAAAAAACCATCTCATCAATCTCGATCATTTACCTAATATTGGACTAAGTCAAAAACCTATAAGGTAAAGAAAGAGTAGCTAGGTAAAGCAACTGCATGCATAATTTAGGTTCATCAACACTTTCCATCAGTTATATATAAATGCACAAAAGCAGTTCCTGGTGCTACTCATCTACCTTAAACAGAACCAAAGTTAGAACTTCATAACATGATTTGCCCATTCAGCTCGAACCACATCAATATCCTTCTGTGTGTAAGCAAGATTTGATTTCCTTTCCCACTGAAACAAGCAAATGCAGCAAGTTATTATGATGCAAATGCAGCAAGTCCATTATAACTTGGTAGCAAACCTGAAATATGCCTATAATATGAACCTTATCATGTTGCATATGCTTCTCAAAGTTACTTGCAGCAAGTCCAGTACCTTATTATGTTGCATTTGCTTCTCAAAGTTACTTGCAGCAAGTCCAGTAAATCAACCTTATTATGCCTATACTGGACTTGCTGCATTTGCTTCTCAAATTTACTGGACATAATAAGGTTCGATCAGTAACTTTCAGTAACTGAAATATGCATATATGCAGTTGATCATTCTTACCTTGGTAGCAAACTCCAAGTTCTTGTCCTCCACAATTTCTTTCATATAACGCATAACGTAACAATAGATATATGCATATATTAAACAAGTATCAAAAGCACCTTAAAAGAAGACCCACATGAGTAAATGACCAAACCACAAAATGTCCTTTGTACTCTATTCTTTCGGAGTTAAAGACAACTATGAAGGATAGATGAGTGAACCTAGCAGAAGTAATGGAATCTTAAAAATGGACAGCAAAAAGGGCATATATTTCAACAAATATAAACATAAAAGTCAGAATCAAAATTAATCAATAATCCCCGTGATCTTCATATTCACAAGATCGATGCCATGAGTATATGAACAGAGGAAACAATAGAAGGAAAAAAAAAAGAATCAAAATCTATATCATGTATATATTTTCACAAGATTGATGCCATGAGTATATACACAGATCAAGGGATGCAATAGAAGAAAACGAAAAAGATGAGAATCAAATAGGAAGAAATAGGCAAAGAAAAACGATCGATGATACCTGTCTCTTGAGCCAGAAAAAACAATCAGCACTAAACCAATTCAGCTTGAATCCAAACCTGCAAGAAGAGCATTGTCAACTCCTCAACTACACCAATTATGTGATTTTGAGTACGACCAAGTATCAATATGCAATTTACAACACAAAATCATTAACAAAATCACAATCTGGACAATTAACCAACAACACATAACTCTAAATATGGATTTCCCAATTACATTTTCTATTTAGTTTGCTGTTCAAAACCAATTTGAGTTTTTCAATTCGTCCTTAACATGAGATCCCATAACCCGGCCAAACTAACTTTGTCTTCCATTGAGGAGTGCAGCAGAGTGCTTGTTAATTTTCAAAATCTGCAGCAGAACAGCAGTGATCAAAACAGAAACCAAGATTAACAACTAATCAAAAGTTAAAAACTCATCAAACTAGTATAATCTTCTCTGCTCACATATAAGTATGATCCATGTTAAGAGTAAGACAAACATTACATTCCCCCTTCAAAGAAACTTTAAAAATCTCTACAACAGACCTTCAACCATTTGAAGTCCAAAAACATCGATCATGCTACTACAGATCTCAATCAAATTGGTTTAGGAAAATAAACAACCATGTGTACATATTTGATGTCATAGACTACCCAGGTTTCTCACTTACAAAAAATGGACTAAAGTTGTTGTCTTGGAATGCCATTAATCTATTATGATTTATGCCAATACAATTATAATTCACATATATGTAACACCTAAAATTACAATTATGACAATAATGCCGATACAATTATCAAAATAGCAAAATTTAAATATTTAATGAAGTATTTACCTTTTTTTTTTTCATTGTTTCTCAATGAAGTTGTGGGCTTGTGGCCTCTGCTTCTGAGAGCTTCTCCTCACTAACCTGAGTGAGATAGTGACCGAGTTACAAACTGCAAGTCTGCAATTCAAGAAGAAGTTATCTTAATTAAATCATTAAAATGGAAATCAACTAATCAAGTTATCAAACAGTCAGTGTCAAACACTCTCAAACCCATTTGTAATCCACCCCTGAGTCAAAACTCAAAAGGAAATTGAAGTATCGAACCCATTTCAAGTTTTCAACCATTTCAATTTTCAACAAATTGACCATACGGTCCATCCATCCATACCATTACCTTAGTTCAAAACCAACAAGAATACAATATCAAATCGAAAGCCACAAATGACAAATCGAACACAATTTACATATCACGAAACCAATCAGAATCAGAAGCTCAGATTAATAAGAAGTCAGAAGCTCAGATCTAACAACATCATGATTCCAATCAAAGACATGCTTTTGCCAAGACTCTTGACAAGTAAACTAAAACTACTTGAAAGAACTTACATGTCATCAACAATGACAGTACACAAAATAGAGCATTAGAATCAATCTACGATAAACAAGACCATACCATTGGAATGATGATACTTGTCAGCCATCTAATATTAAACAAAGCTACTTATTGAAATACACACTAGCATGACTGATACAAAACTCAAATGAACACATCTCTGCTCAAGTAAACAAAGGTAGCAGAGGTTTGACTGTCTGGGCACAAGCAGAGGTTTGACTGTCTGGGCACAAGCAGAGGTTTGACTGTCTGGGCAATGGGGGTAAAACAGAGAATTGCAAGGAGAGATATCAATACCTAACCTCTACAAATCCATGTGGATGATGTTCTAAAATATACAACACCTACTCAAAGAATTCTCAGGAGATATCAAAGTTAACAGACTACCAAGCTTTTTGGGGTGCAGCTGAATTTTGAAGGTCTATAGCTCGAACAAATTGTACGGGCAATGCAATTTATGCAATTGCCACAGTTCTAATAATTAAGTTTGCGTTTGCAGTGAGTAAATGCTGATAGAGAAATGCAACAACTTAATAGTACAAATTCACAGCCACACAATGATATCTACAAATCAAGCTTGTAAAAAGTAATTCATAATAACCCTAACATTTCTTTGCAGTAAAAGCCCTAACATTTCAAAACAAAAGAAAAATTGCAGAAAAAGCACCAACCCATGATTGTTTTCCCCAAACAAGCACCAACCCAGCTTTGCTCCATCCCAGCTTTGCTCCATCCTTTCTCCAAAACTAATACAAAACCATTCACTCAATACGATCAATTTTGAACCTCGATTCATGATTACACTAGAAGAAATCTTCAAGACGTTTTCAAAGTTCAAATGATTACAGAAACCTCTCACTGATCCAAACAACAAAAACCAATTCAAACCCACCTCCCCAAAAACGTCAAAGAACCAAAAGCTCCAATCTTTTACTCAACTGCTTGATACCCAATTCACCCAGCAATTTCATCAAACTCAGTAACTCACCTAGGAAATTCGTCAACCCACACACTGCCGGCAACCCAGCAATTTATTCACCTGATTTGAAATCATTAAATCAATAACCAGCAATTTGGTAATCTGAAATTGCAACCCAACATGATACTTACATAGTTAAAAGAGGAAGAACTGAAGAAGCAGAAGACTAGAACTCAATCTGAAGAATCGGTAGTCTGAACTCTGAAGAAGAAGACTCTGGCTATCAGGCTATGCAGTCGGCCGGGAGTGCTGAAGGATTGAGTTCGGTGGGGCTCCAAGGAGAGAACTAGTCTAAAAAATACCCTTTTTTTTTTTTTTTTTCCGGCCCATAAATCCCAGTGGGGCTTAAGCCCTACCCAGCACTGGCTAGATCCGCCCCTGTGGCGATGGCAGCTTCTCAAGAGTACCGGTGTCGATGGCGAGATTGAGAGAGAGAGCGAGAGAAAAAGATTGTGCCTAAAGTGGTTGGTCGGCACAGTTTTCCGAAGCAAATATCGGATCTTTGACAACGACATGCTTTGCCGTAGTAATTTTGGCCACTGCATGACTTGCCGAAGCAAAAATTGAACCAATAGCGACGGCAAATCAGTGCCGACGCTAGCTAGGGGTAGCCATTGCAATTCTTTTTTGTAGTGGAGTATGGAGGGCTGGAGGTTGAGATCGGAGACCGGAGACCGGGAGACGGGTTTGCTAGTTGCAGGTTGCTGGGCAAGGAGCTCGGCGGTGGGGGCTAGGTGGGGCTTGAAAGACCGGAGAGGCAGAGATGCCTCACGCCGAGACGGGTTGGAAGTTCCAAGGAGAGAGAGAAGCTGGATCGGGAGTGTGGAGTTCCGCGGAGCTCCGGCGTCAGAGCCGGAGAACGAGGATGGGAGCGGAGGCGGAGGATGAGGGTGATGAAGAGGAGGTCGGCTGTTGTGTGGTTAGGGTTGAGAAAGAAACTTTATGTTTTTTTGACCAAGTGTTGAGAAAACTCGGGTATAGGCTAGGCATCTGCTGTTTTTTTTTTTTTTTTTTTTTTTTTTTTTTGCAAATAGTTCACATTAAGTTTTAGTACGTTCAACCAAAAAAATTTTTTGTCCCGATAAACTTTTCCCTTTACTCAGACAACAGAATCTGTTGTCTGAATTCTCTAAATTATAACAAACTTGAAAATGTTGAATTGGTGTTGATTTTGATACCATTTAGACGACATAAATAGTTAAATCTGTTGTCTGAAGACGTTCAAAAAAATCAGACAATAGAAAAAACGTCTTCTGTCGTCTGAGGGGTATGGTATGAAGCATTGTTTGACATAGTGCTCTACCAAAATCATGCACTTGCTTCGAAATAGAGGGAAGAGGATTAATTAAGAAATAATAAGTTTCTCGATATTTCTCCACCTTGTACAGCTCATTGACATACAAATACGGGGAAGAACCATGTTGTTGGATCACTACAAGGGCATGGGAACATGGGAAGCCATACAGCTGCCATTCTCCACACGAACAAAAGCGAGTTTCCAAATTTACCATGCTATTATACTTCTGGCAGTGAACTTCATACACATAGGTAAGAGATCTGCTCACTCTCCAATGCCTTCCGACTTCCAAATTCTCCTTCAGCTTCTTTTCAATCGCCGGGCACAACTCAGACAACCATTCCTGAGCATCCTGCTTCCGAGCAGCAATTGAAGCCATGGACTTCACTCTAATCCCATCATTAATATCAAGAACATGAAGACTCTTCAGAGGCAACACCCAATTATTGAAAGACTCAGCCAAGTTATTTGTCATTTCACCAAATCTTTCGCCGTTAAAGTAAGCCATACACCAGTTCTCCTTGGGGAGATCCTCCAGAAATTGAGCAACTACGTCGCCGCCTTCACTCCTCAAGATTTCCATGTTGAACTCATACATCTCCGGTGTGCGAGAATAAGCACAACACATAAACAAGTGAGGAATACGATCCTTAAGGTAAGAACCAGCTGGAAATTTGTCAGAAAGGTTAGCCATCAGATGTCTAAAACAAAACCCATGTGGATTATTGGGAAACACCCTAGGGAAAGCACTAACAAGCCCAACATGACGATCAGAAATGAACGTCACCCTCCACATAGAGTGTTTTGCAAACTCTTCAGCCAAAACCTCAAGAAAAAATCTCCAATTACTCTCATTTTCAGAATCCACAATAGCATAAGCAACTAGATACAAGCCTGAAGAGAAAAACAAAATTATGTCACTGTCATGTAACTGTTAGTGTCACTGACCATGTCGCTGACATAACTGCATATTACTTGACAGTGACATAGCCAGAGACATGTCATTCAAATCACAGAACATTCAAGTCATTGGACATGTAACTGACCATGTCAGTAGCTATGTAACTAACCATGTCACTTACATTACAAAAAAACAGAACATTGCAGGAAATAGAAAACAAGAAAAATAAAAAACTAGAAATAATGAAGGAGATTCAACATTGATTGGCATCCTTTGCCGATGCAGCAATAATCTGCCCCTTGTACTTGTTGGTAATGAATGTAGCATCAATGAAAAGAATAGGTCTACAAGATTGAAAACCCTTCATCCATGCACCATAGGTCACAAACATACGCTGAAACCTGTGTGTTTGTCGATGAAACTCAACCACTATCCTTGAGTCGGGGTTTGACTTCATAACAGACTCACTGAACCAAAGTAGCTGAGCATAAGACTCAGCTTCATCACCATGTAGGGCTGTTTTTGCCAACTCCGTACCATACCAAACTGTACGATAAGGAACATCCAAACCATAATCACTCTTGATCTCATCAGCTATATCAATTGGCTTTTTGTTTGGATTGGCACGAATCTTATCAAGCACAATAGACTTGACAACCTTGGATCCCATCATCTTACTCTTCTGCAAACGAATCACACCATGACAAGTGTGAACATTAACCAACCTTTTAATCATAAAGAAACCATTAGCCCTGCATAAATGAGCCTTCACAAGCCAATTGCAGCCTTGAGAATGTTTCTTAGAACACTGAGCAATAACACGAACCTTGTCATTTCTAACAAACTCATATGAAAAGCCAATTTCTATGGCATACTTACGCAGCTTATCCCTAAACTCAACAACCCCACCCTCAAACTTTTGGCCTTCAGAATGAATATAACTCTCCCAACCTTTCGTCATATAACTCTTCGGTGCCTCTGCCCTATAACACCCCAAATAATCATTCTCCTCAAGCATGGTACTAGAATCCTCACACACTGTATTACTCACCACGCTTTCACTAATAGAAGGCAAATCAGTCACAAACACTTCAAAAAAATCAGAATTGTAACGAACCAAATTCCTAAAAATCATTCTCATATCAACTTCACTCTCTAGAAAACATGAAGTAGAATCCGGAGAAATAATGTACCTCAACATGAAATTGCCTTGAATCAAATCCGGAAAACGAGAGCGTATGGAATTGTATAGGTAAACAAACGACCAATTATGCAACAATGGAACTGTTGCTGCTTCACCAGAATAAATAAACTTGACAACATAGCTAGTATCCATAACAACTGCACAAGAATTAAAAAAATCACTATCCATGTCACTACTAAGGAAATCAACAGAATCAACACAAACAAGTCACTGCCAAAGTAACTGTTGATGCCTGAACAGAAGAACAATATTATAAATGTAACTGGCCATGTCACTACTAAGGAATCAACAGAATAACACAAACAGATCACTGCCAAAGTCACTATTAATGCCTGAACAGAAGAACAACATCATACTCACAAAATAAATGATAATTCCTGAACAAAACAGCAGTATTAAAAATGTAACTGGCCATGTCACTGATAAAAAAATCACAGTATAGAACAAATATAGTACCGCAATAGCACAAAACATCATCAACAATTCAACATAGCAATGAGTCGACGAAGGAGAAGAACATAGTAATCCAAAACGAACAAGTCAACAATTTAACACAAACAACAAAAATACACTGCAAAATCCAAAACGAACAAATTCACAGAGAGAAGGCTTACCGATCAAATCAGAGAAAACCAGAGAGAGGAAGAAATAGAGAGACTGTAACTAAGCACTGAGTCGACAAAGAAGAAGAACACAATAACATGATCAAGACGAACACCGATGAAGCCAGAGATCCAGAAAAAGATAAAAGAGCCGCGGAAGCTCCAAAACCAATAAAAACTGAGATTTCAGATCGTCACAGAGGCGCAAATCGAAATCGGAAGCTTCCGATGGAGAGGGCGGCGAAGAAAGAATCTCGGAAAGAGATCTCCGATCAAATCGAATCGGAAGCTTTCTGATCAAAGGAGAGAGAAAATTTGAGCTCCCAGATTTTGAAATGGAAGGTTATAAAGGTTTATTACCTTAGGGGCAGAATCGGAATGATAAAAATTAAAAACTGACCTTTTTTAACATGACCTCATTATTCATAAGGACTAAACTAATATTAATAACAATTCACAGTGGACATTTTTATCAAGTGGGAAACTAGGTGACCTTATTATCATTTCACTCTCTAAAGTGACCTTTTCCATCATTTCCCTTTAAAATAAAAAACTTAGTTATTTCAATGATTTAATTACTCTATAAATCTTAATCACATATACATTCCTTAATCAGACAACATAAATATCTTTTTTCAATAAAAATAAAATAAAATACAAGGTATTGAATTTTAAAATTTAATTTCTAATATATTTTTTTAAAATTTCTAATCAACAAGAAAATAACATGAACTATTCTGTGTTTTTTTTTTAGCTATGCAAAAAAAAAATGAAGATTAATCATTTTTTCTTATTGTTTATTTTATTTTCTCTATTTTTTGTACCTCATGATTAATTATTTAAATATTTGTTTAGTTTTTTTTTAATTGCTAGCTCAAATTTTTTTTTTTTTTTTTGCAAATATAATGGATAGACTTAGATTTAGGTATAATATGATTTACTTTGTTTTTCCTTCACCAATATGTGTTCAACATGATCTCTCTCTAAAAACTCGGACGGTTCTTGGTCTAGGGTTTGCAAATTTTCTTCTTGTCCGGTGGCGGTCATGGGCGGTGGTGGCTTGCCTCGCCGGCTAGAGGCTGCTGCCGGACGGGAACTGAAATACTAGAGGCTTGAGAGCTGCTTGGAGAGGGGTTTTTGACTCGGGCTTTGGATGGGATGGATTTGGCGACAAGCAGCAGACGCGGGTCGGCGGGCTCGGTGGGCAGCGGTGCAACGCAGGTCGCGTCGTCGAAGCATCTCCATGATCGGGGACGTGATGGTGGGGCGGGACGGTGGTGGCGGCGTGCTGGATCGGACTGGTTTCGGCATGGCTCGGTCGGGTTTCGCCATTGTTTTGAGGCAGCAAGGTCGGGAGGTGAATTGAGGTGGCGAGATCTGGCATTAGGTGGCAGAGGCGAGGGCTGGCATCAGTTTCGCCGCCGCCGCGTCTGGCGTCGGTTGCTGTGATCGACCAGTGAGGCTGCAGATGGTCTGTGGGCTTGGGTCAAGCCATTCTTTGTTTGGGCCTGAGTTGGGCTTCTTTCTTAAGGCTGTTGAGCTGCTATTTTGGGTTGTTGTTGGTCTTTTTCAATAATTCCCTTTGTTTAGGGAACTCTATTTCCTTTGTTTTTAGGTTACTATAAGTTTTATCTTTAGGCTTGCTTATTTACTATGTTATTTCATAGTTTGTAGGCTTGCTTAAATAAGTGAGCATGGGTACCGTCAAATGATCGGACCTAATCTATGTATCGCTGTGGTTTTCCACAAACTCTTTATCTACCCAGAGATGGTAGAGGGAGGATATGTAATGGTCCTTTCTGGCCTGAGTATTAATATATATCGACATGATATTTTTCAAAAAAAAAAAAAAAGTGTTCAACATGTATATCATATATTTTTATGTCACATGATCTTAATCATAGTTTTAATTCTTATTATATATATATATATATATATATATATATATATATATATATATATATATATATATATAGGATTTTTCTCAGGTAAGGATGTCCTTACCTAAGGTTTAGGTACGGATTTGGTGTTTTCACCCACTTTCCGATCATGTGAAAAAGTGATCGGAAAGTGGGTGAAAACCGGAAATCAGTACCTAAGGCTAGGTAAGGACGTCCTTAGTGTAGCCGGACTGTATATATATGAATGCTTTATTTTTATTTTTATTTTAATTTTATGGGGCTCGAACTCCTGACCTCTTATATATGAGACCAAAGCCTTACCACCCCACCAAACACACACACCCTGAATGCTTTATTTAGTATGTAGTGAAATTGGAAAATGAAAATAGATAAGGAAAATAATAAAAAATGCAATCTAATATTATTGAATTGGAAAGTCTAGAGAAAATCAATATAATATTTTTTTGGTATAATTATTGTCCTTAATAGTCATTTTATAGTAGGTTATATATGTCATTTAATAATTCATAATAGAGTGAGGTCAAATGAGCAGATTTGGAGGTCCCAATAGCAACACTCTATGTAAAAACAAATTTCCCAACTGGTGGAGCGAACAAAAGTATCAGCACTACCGCTGGCCTCTTATCTATCTCTAGTTCTCTACTGGTACGTACACTGTTGAACAAAAGTTTAGCACCTCAAGGCTCGCCTCTTTGACCAAAAAAAAAAAAAAAAGGCTCGCCTCTTATCTATCTCTACTGGTACGTACACTGTTATACATATCTTCTATCACTAGCAATTGCTTGTAAAATAACTGCTCTGCGGTTTTCGTTTAGTTTCTTTCTTCACTTGTGTATCAATAAATAGCTAGCTAAAGCGCATGCATGGGGTCGCAGATAAAGAGTTCTTGATGAAATGGCCCACCATACAACTACTAGAGGCACAGGTTCTCTTCTTGAGTTGTAAGTCCAGACGCTATAAAATACCGGAATTTGTGAGGAACATGGACAAATTAAAGGTACTAGTGGACCAAACGGGCCGGCGTTTCTCGTATCATTGGTCTAAAAAATTTCCTCCCGGGGTAGTCCATTAATGATTGACTTTGAAGTAGTACCGGGTTCGTTATCGTATCTGAGGAGAATTATTTAGATTAACAGGCTTCTTCGTAATTCCTTACGTAACCAAGAACCACATACAATGATACAATCGAACAGTCTACAGAAAATATATTTCCTTCCGTTGTTAGTTCCACTTCATCGACACTTCCAATGACCCCAACACTTGTATCCAATTAAGGTGCTTTTAAATTTTTCAATGCAGTTTCAAATCTAGCATCGACAATTGTGATTTGTGACCTAACTATGATAACCTTTAGTCAACAGTTGCAAACTGATTCATTTAAAGAAGCTTAGTATAAACAAATTGTCAAACCTAGTTTTTATGCGGGAAGAATTTGGGAATTAGAAATGTTGAGGATAAGGTGTTACAATGGGGTTGTCTATGGTATTGAGATGTTTATCATATACTCATTTTACATATAATTGAATGAAAATTATAATTTAATTGAACCAAATTAATTTACTATCACTAGGCCAAAAAAGCTAACAGACAACGGACCAAATTCGTTGTGTGATTTGGACGATCTCCGTTGTGTATCGGAGCGTTGTGTGATGAAAAATGGCACAACGGTGGAAATCCGTTGTGTGAAACACAAACAGTCAACACTTATTTGTTAAAAGTGTTGTGCCTTCTCTCGGCAGATGGCAGCCACAGTTGCCGCGCAGTCATGCTGTGCGTGGCATGTGCATCCTTTAGACAACAAAACTTGTTCCAAAGTTGTTGTTGGAAAGCCTAGTCAGACAACAGTTTTTTTAATTTCACCGTCGTCTGATATACCATCACACTTCAGTTGTGCAGTATGCTTGTTGTGTGAATTGGTTTTGGACAATAGAGTTTAGTTTTTACCGTTGTGTGATTGTAATGAATGCATTGTGTGAATGGCCTAATTTTGTGTATTCAAACAATGTTGAATTGCTGCACTATAAAACTGTTGTACAATCATTTTCATTTTCTATATTTTGTGCACAATAATGCTCCATTTTACCTAATGAACGCAATCAATTGGAAAGAAATCACATTACAAACCATCAAATGAGTAATCCAACCCATTCTATATACATCAAATGTTAAAAGGGAGCATTTCTCAATCATCTGAGCCAACATTAAAAGAAAAAAAGTATTCTAATACATGCCCATCTACTTGGGATATCCAAAACTGATACAAATTATTCCAAAACAAGATAGCATTCTAGTGCCATGCCATTATCAATATCAATAAACCATCAAAAATTAATATGATTATTGACAAAAATATGAGCAGCTGCTGCATGTGAATATTATATGCCAGCAAACGCAGAAAATGGTGCGCCCATCAATATTTTCCCTCTCTTTTGCAGAATCTAGAATGAGTCTGTAAAGCCTTCTTACTAGCTTGAGGATCTCAGTTATCTGCAAAAGCAAGAGGATAGGCTGGATTAATATAGAACTTTAATCTGTACATGTACGCACAATTGAGACTTTCAAAGTGATACTACTATGTTAGTTAAGTCCACAACCTATGTTATTAGCTGAAGCAAAAGAAAATACAAATGTCCAAAAACAACTTTAAGATGCATCCTAGCAAAATTTTATACATTCTGCAAAAACTTACCAGAAATTTGACCCTTTATATCCTGGTATTGGAGATCTCACAGAATGTGAGCAGATGATTATCACATTGCAAAATATCTAATCTCATGTTAATCTAAAAATGCAGCAAGTAGAATTCATAATACAATATGCTGGAACAATTTAAAGTGGAACTCAATTCATGTGGTCATTTTAGAGCTGAAGACACTAAGGGAAAACAATAAAGGGCTCTAAAACGACCTCTTTATATTGCAAGCAGAGATATAATACAATCTCCTCATAATACTTGCTTTCATGTCCTTATACTAACTCATGAGTTATGTGTAAGGAGACTGTACATTATCAATATAGCAGTAATAACACAAGGAGACTGCAAATTTCCAGAAATTGAAGCAACTTACATCAAACACTGCTCTTCTCATGGGCCCATTGTATTTGATTTGGACGTTGACTGTTGTAGCTAGTCACAACTGCTATACAAGAAACATCAACAGATAGTACCCTGCCCACCTCAAGATTTTTCTGTACAACTAGCATCAATGGAGAAAGCCAAAAAAATTCTAAGATTAGTCCAAGTCCAACTAAGGGATCACTAGCTAGATTGACCAAGAAAGAAACATTATTCCAAGAGTTTTCAACAAAAGTAGCAGAAGTTTGTCCTTTTTTTTAGCATTTCTAATAGAACATTTTACGAACTGCAAAGAATGATGCTGCAAAGAGCCTTTTGTATCTCCCACTTTTCTGAATGTCCTATGCATCTCCATTTTTACTATCACTGAAAAGTTTTATGAAAGAGTATTCTTGAAAAGAGAGGTTAAGATTTTGCTAGTTTTGTTCAAGAGACAATGTAAGAAGTTTATTTTGTCATGCAACAAAAGAAACTACAAATACTTTTAGTTTAGGATCTGAGGTTAAATTTAGAGCAAAAAGGGAGAGAAGAAAAGAAGAAAACAAGAGAGGTGGTTTGATTTAGCAAATAGATAAAACCACACATTTAAATTGACATCTAACAACTAAGAACCGACTGAACATATTTGTAGAATCTGTGGCAGAATGTGTCAAGAAATGCTTACCAGATCCACCTGCAATTATAAATGCAAGCCCTTGGCCAGATAACTTCTGTCTTAGAAAACCCTACAGTACATTAACATTGCAATCAGATAAACAAAGAAAAGACATGGAACTTTGAAAACAAATGAAGGAAACAAAATAGAAAAAAACAAAAGAAATTAATTAATGGTAGAAGCATGGTCAGGAAAAAAAAAATGAAATATTTCTGAAACACCCAGTATCTTACCTCTGCACCAGGAATAATATTACGAGCCCTTTGGTCAACTGTATTACTGACTTTAACATCATTAACGAAACAAAGGAATGCATCTGGCTACAAAATTTACCAAACACAGAATGCACACAACCTGTATGAGTGAAATATCAGAAGGAGAATCTGGCTTTTGGTGTTATGCCAGTAAATAAAACTTAGCGACTTTCACAAATGCAACTAGCTATGAAAGATTGTTCATATTCCCTTCCAGATCTCAGCAAGAACCTCACTTAAATGTCAGTCAAAGTTATTATTATCTAGTTTATAAGATTTAGCTGTTGTTGCTGCAACTAAAATAAGACATAAATGAAAAACTGATTTGCTATATTTTTCTAGTGAAATTAATGTTACTTCATAAGCTCAACTTCAAACTCACAACCAATTCAAATCAAGCAAAAACTAACTCTTAACAGGTTCTTATGTTGTCTTCAGAGATAAAGACTTGAAAACTAATCACCCACACACAACTTGCACAAACTGAAAAGAGAATGATCAAACTAAACTAATAAATAAAGAAGTTGAGAACTTTATCACTATGAGAATTGAGGTCAACAAGTTGGTTGGGTGTTAAGGTCAAGGACACGCATATAAGCTACAGAAAAAGAATATACAAACCCGAATCATCTTGTTCATAGTGTCATGAATTGTTGTTTTGATGATCAAGACCTCCTTCCTGGTCTGCAAAATTTGTATATACTTAGCGCTCTTGTAATAAAAATGCCATATCTATAAAAAAATGGACCAGTTCTTATACCATCTAACTCCACAACTTTATCAAGAGCTTTAGCGGATCCTCTATTAAGAAGCCGAAACGTACATTTCTTGCCTACATGATCAGTATAGTTCTGTAATAGAACAAAAAAGGTCAGAAGACTTCTTTTTAAGTCATAAACATTACTATTTTAACTCTTAATAAGCAGTCAGCTTGACCTGAATTAGTGCACCATTTTCTCTCCCAAACTTTGTTTTTAAAAGATCGCCCGAGTTTTCGATAACAGCACAACGGCCAAACATGCGAGGGACATATGGTGGTGTGAAAGGGAGTACCAGAGAAAGTTTCTCCGCACACAAAGTTTTATTCTTACAGCGGTCACCGCAGTACAGAAATACCCTATATCAATAGTTGTCCAAGACTGCTTTATTCTGAAAAAGGTTTTCATGTGTGTTACTCACAGTAGTACTCCTTTATTAATCCTACGCCATGCATAATCCTCCCATCCATTTGGTAAAGAATCAATGAACTCCCGAGTGAGAATGGTGGTACTATTCTGCACCTGAGCAATCAACTCACTGAATAACAAATCAATTGTAAAGCATAAAACAAAATCAAATTTGACAGCTGAAAGAGAGATCAGAGCAGACAGAATAAAATACATTTGACATGCATGGCTGGATGTTTGATTTGACGACACAGTTACAACAGATATTAGTTCTCAAGTCTTGTGCACATATCTAAGAATGATACATGCATCAGCTAGCAGACGTAACACAGTACTCACCTGTTCCCAAGTAGCCAAAGCTTCACACAGATTAAACTCATACAATAAACCTTCAAGCTCATTGGTTTTGGGACCTTTCTGTTTGTACATAAAAATTCAGACAATATATGAGTCTTCAACTTACGTAAATCATCAACCACAAATAGCACACAATAAACAAGCAAACACAAATATTTCCAGAGTATTGCTTGATGAGATTGTAAGTCAATACAAAAATGCGCTTAACATTGGCTCTTGTCTTTAAACTAAATCATTAAGCAGCTACACTGATTTTCAGATAAAGTGTAATTCAGAAATGCTCACCCATTTAGGAATGGTGTCACTAGGAAATTTCATGGTGACTCCGCAGTAATCTTAACTAGTCTCAGCTTGTAAACCTAATCCATTCGCAGCCTGCATAGGTAGACCACGCACAAGAGTAACAACACCGATTTTCAATCACTTCAAATTCCGCATATACATTACTAAATTTTACCAAAGCACACACACACACACACACACAATTTAGACTAAAAAGAATGAAGAAGATGAGACTCACCATACATTTCTGGAAACGGCTCTGCAGATTTTGCAGCGCTTCCAAATCATCATCGGTGAGCCGATTGATCTCATCTGCATCACATAATTCAAACCATTATACACATCATGCATATATATTTATATAGTGACATAGAGAGAGAGAGAGAGATGCTTACAGAGATCGGAGATTCCGGTGATGTAGATGAGGATGGCGACCAATCCAAACAGTAAAGCGATGACGAACGCTAACCGCAACAGCTTCATTGACTGCGACTCAGAGAGAGAGAGAGAGATTGAAGAAGAAGCTGGTAGAGAATTGAAGAAGCTCTCGATTTCACTTTTTCTGGATCGGAAACGCTTGCTTTGCTCTATACTTGCTCCACTTCAGAGAAAGGGGGGTGCCTTGCCGGAGAGAAATGGGGGTGCCTCGCCGGAGACTTCTTCAGAGCGACACTAGGTTAATTGAAATAAAACCCTAGGTTTGATGAGAGTTTGTTTCTGAGAATTGGGGGAAAGGGTGGATCAAATCAGAAATCCTAAATTGGAGATTGAAAGGAGATGGAGATGGAGAATTTGAGAAGGGAGAAATTTCGAAAATTACAGGAGGTGGTGGTGACTTCTATAAGGCGGTGGAGACGGAGTCGATAGTGGAAGATCGGTGGCCATGATGAGTGTTGTGGGGCGGAAGAAATACCCGGTCTGGAGCTTGCAGCCATGGAGACGGGGAGAGAGAAATCTCAGATCTGTTTTCTCTCTCATTGATGGTGTTGAAAAGGAGAAATCGATGGTTTTGATGAGATGCGAAGAAAAGACTGCCCAAGTATTGGAAATAGCTATTTTGTCTAAGCGGGACACAAAGTCGCTAGTGCTCATTCTCACAAAAAAAAAAAGTCGCTAGTGCTAATTAAGTTATGAAAAGCAGGCATTTGGCTCTTTTTATTTTGTATTCATGAATCAGACAACATATAAATGCATGGAGTTGTGTTGTCTGAACATGTAGGGATTAAATTTGAGTGAATGGAGTAAGGAGGGAAAGTTCCCACCTATATGTAATCAAAGTATTAGTTTTGGTGTGAGAGATAGGCATTTGTCATTCAGAACAACATAAATAAGTAATTTCGTTGTAGGAGTACAGATATATGTAACCTACATGTCAATTAAAATTTGTTCATTTTGGGGGGAATAAGTGGCATTTGGGGGTGCATCCACACCTTCCCAATATATATTCCTTGATCATACAACACAAAGTAAAAAAACTGTTGTATGACATTCTGCAAGCTACTCTCATACAACAAATATAATTATTCTGTTGTGTAATGTAGTACATATTTGGACCCAAATTTGTGTCGAGTTAGGGGAGAAATCTGCCGCTCTTTTTTTTATCATTCACACAACAAAATATTCTTGTCAGTGTTGTGCAATCACCTTCTAGATAAAAACTTCAAAATTTTTATGGCCTTATACAACGGAAGGTTCTTAAACGTGTTGCATGATTGACTTTTCATCATCACACAACAACTTTTTTTTTTTCGTTGTGTAAAAAGTGTTGTATATTGACATTATTGGCCTAGTGTATATACTGACAACAAATTTACCACATTCAATTCCTACATATGTAATGATCAGTTGTTTTGAGTTGCCAAAACAGCTATGTGAAGATATTCATCAGCTTATGGTCCGGTTTTGGTGGGGAGCGTCGGAGGAGGAGCGTAAGATACATTGGGTGTCTTGGGAAAGACTGTGTGAACCAAAAGAGGAAGTTGGAGCGGGGTTTCGTAATTTGGTCCAATTTAACCATGCCCTCCACTATGCCAAAATGTGCTTCAGACGACACACATCAGACGACATAAGTTTTGTTTTATGTCGTCTGAGTTTTTCAGACGACATAATTTTTTTTTGTGTTGTCTGAATATACACTAAAACCATACTCGTTCAATTTGAAAAAATGGTGAGCATTCAGACGACACATTTGTGTAGTTGTAAAAGATGATGATTTCCTATCTCAAATGTGGAGGGATATCCAAAATTTGATCAGGTACTTTTCCCTCTCAAATAGCCGAACTCTAGTTGACAAGAAAATGTTGTGACATTTAGACAACATTTAAATGTCGTCTGAGTGTGGAGCTTGTTTTAAAATTTTTGAAGTTATTTTGACTTGTGCTTTTTTACATAGAGATAGACCTCAACACCTAATTAAAGTCATTTTCTCTTGTCCTTCAACTCTCTCAGCTCGACCTAGTTAGCGCGAAAACGAAAAACTCAAACACCAGCCTCTCTCCTTCTCTCTCAACTCTCCAAGATCTCGATTCTCACTCTCTCTTTCATCTTCTCACTCTCTGGATTCTTCTTCTTTGTTTCTCCTTCTTCTTCTCAGTCTCTACTTCATCTTTTGCATCTGGATTAATGGAGCTCTCCAGCAACAAATAGAGCTATTTTCGATTCCGATATTGGTAAGCAATTTAGGGTTTCAATTGTTTTTTAGTTTAGTTTTTCGACTGGGTTCAATCTTCGATAGATTTTAGGGTTTTATCTGCAGATTTTGGGTTTGCTTATTATCCAAAATTTCGATTTTGGGGTTTGATTTCGATTAGGTTTTTCTTCTATTTGGGGATGGGGTGATTGAAATGGATATAGCTATATTGGGATTTTTTCTTGGGGATTTTTCTTCGATTTAGTGATGTGGTTTTCCTTCGATTGAAATGGATATGTGTTGGGGTTTTGGTTTCCATGTTGTTTGACAAGAACTCTTTCTTCTTTCAATTAAAACTGATTTGGGTTTTGGGGTTTTGAGTTTGGATAATTGTTCTTCTATTTTGTAACATGTTTCTTCTGTTTTGTTGGCCTTGATAGGGAAACATAATCAGCAGACTGATATTGGTATGTTTCTTTCACCTGATGGTACATTAATCTTAGAGACTAATCCAAGATCTAAATGGGCAAGTTTTGTATTAAAGCATATATCTGGACCTTAAGTTTACCAGTTTTAGTAGGCATAGATTAGGCTCTGCAATTGTTCACCTCCTTCAACTTTCACACATGGTCTTCGCTGCAGGGAACCAACTTGCAGTTGGCAAGGAAACAAGAAGGCATCCCGTACTTGATTTTGGAGCCTATTTGATTTTCTATCTGTGAGTTAGACCTTTTTATATTCTTAATTCTTATCCTTTTCTTCCTTTTGTGGTAGTTTCTTTAGTTAGTTCTGTTATATATATATATATATATATATTTGGTTATTAGATAATGGTTTTTAGTTTATCACTTTTGTTATATTACTTTCTTTTAAATTTGGGGTGATAAGAATGATGGTTGCCAACTAAAGTGAGGCAAGGAGACGGGAAAGAAAAAAGAAAGAAAAGAGAAACAGGGAGAAGAAGGGAAGAAAGAAAAGAAGAAGAAGAAGAAGAAGAAGAAGAAGAAGAAGAAGAAGAAGAAGAAGGGGAGGAGGAGAAAAGCAAGGCAATCAGGGAGAAAGAAAGAAGAAGAAGGGAAAAGAGGGAGTACGGGGAAGAGAAAGAAAATAGGGAAAAGAAAAGGAAGAAGAGAGAGATGAAAAGAGGAAAAAGAAGGAAAATAGAAGGGAGGGGAGCACGACTAGTTAAAAAAGAAAGAAGAACGAGAAGTAGAAAGAGGGAGACGGACAGGGAATGAGAAGAGAGAATTGGAGAGTTTGGGGCTTTCCTCAAAGGCTGCGATTGGGTATTTCTAGATTGGAGGAGAGTAAAGCTATAGAATGGTGTGAGTTTCGATTTGGGTGTTAGAAGAAGAAGAAGGAGATGAATGAAGGAGAATGGGAGTTTGATTTTGCTGCTCTTGAAACTGAACTGTGGGAAGGCAAAGGGAGGAAGATTTCAGAAGTGAAGGGTTTCCATTCGGCCTGTTCAGTATCTATGGTTGTTTTCCAATTGTGAGTGACTCTTCTGATTTCAATCTTTCTTCAATTTCTATTTCTCTATTGGTCTTGCTTGGATTGCTTGGATTTTAATCTTGGTCTTGTGAAGTGGTTTGTGTCGTCTATCACTTTTCAGAGTCAAGTAAAGTATTGTGATGTTTGAGTAAATGAGAAGGGTGTGGGTTTGGTGTGCTTGTGGTGGCCTAATGATTATCGGTTGTTTTGAGCTGTGTGACCTCTATACTTATTTGTTTTGTTTTCTCTTTTATCGTTTTGAGAATTTGGGAGGCTGCTGTTGTTTAGTTGATCTTTTTCTTATTATAGGTTGTTCTAGCCTTTACAATGACAGAATGCTAATAGACCTTTTGTTTATGTATTTTGATTTCTACCTTGTGTTTTAGAGATGGTTAGAGACTTTCAATTTGTTTAAATGTCAGTTCTCCAATTGTGAGTGACTTCTTTACTTTACGATTTTACTTGATTTCTATATTGCTCTTTTGGTCTCTGCTTTGAGTTGAAATCATGGTCTTGAGAAACGATAATTTGTCAAGTATTGGTTCTCTCAGTAGTTCATTTGTGATGATTGATCATATGAACAACGATGTGGTCTCTTAGTATTTCATTTGTGACGATCGACTATATGAACGGTGATGTGGTTTCTTTGCTTGTGGAGGTTTGATTTTTAATCGGATAGTTTTTTTTTTGGTCGTATAATCGGATAGTTTTAAAAATCTATTTTTCTAGATGAGAAACTTGTTTACATGAGAAACTTGTTTTCCTCTTTGGTATCATGGTTTGTCTTTCAGTTAAATCTCTAAAGTTTGGTTGGGGTTGGTAAACTGTGAGGTTTGGGAGGCAAGTGTGTTTGAAGGAGGATTTTTTGGGGGGGTTTTAGTGCAGGGTAAAGTTTCTGAAATTTGCAGGTCTCTAGAAGTATAGAGCTTTATGGATTGTTCTTAGTTGTTCCTGTTTTGCTTCTGCATAGGATTGATGCAAAGGACTTCTCTGCTTTGATATTTTCCTTTCATTATATCAATTTCCCCACTGATATTACTTTGGAGATTGAGAGGCTGGTATTGATGCAGGTTCTATCATGACAATACCTAAAGGCAGGGTCTAGCCATCTCCAGTTCCCGACAGGTGGAGGCTCACTGAAATTCTTGTAACTGGGGTTGCTCTGGGTAGTTACTTGTCACTAATGACTCTCATATTCTTCTAGGTAGCCTCTGAACTGACTTCTTTCCTGTAAGTGGCAGTGGTCTCCCTTCTGTTATCATATTACGAAGAACTTATAAACTCTTAAGTTTCCATTGTTGCTGACATAATGTAGGATGTCATTTGAGATTTTAGTCATTCTAACACATAACCATGGTCATTTTTTCTCTTCCTTTTAAGTTAGCAAAACTTTTAGTTCAGATCATCCTTTGCTGTAATAATAAAGGAAACAATGAATAGCAATTTGTTAGTCAATCTCTTGATTTATGATAAAGACTTCTCTTCTTGCAGAATGCATTCTCTGTAGTAAGTTTCAATCAACATAACTATAAGATGGCAGTTTTGCCTGATTATACTGCATAGGAAGAGAGAGTTGTCTTCTTGTGATATCCGTAATTTTTTTTAATGAGTGCTTGTTACCTAGACTAGTAACTTGGTATTGTCCCACTGTTGTGCTTATTGTTTTCTTTTTCTTCTTTATTGTATTATCTTTGTTCTATTGTGCTTGCTATTGTGTGGACTGAAACAAGGCTTCTTTTTTTTTTTTCTTTTTCTTTAAAGTTTGCTCTTATAATTGCTTGACGTGGCTAGAGTTTAGAAAGACACCAAACTAGTTTACCTTTTGGCTATTCAAACATTGTTCTTATTTGAACTTGTAAAGGGAGGGTGCTGGAGCTTTTAGGAGTGGGTAGAGAACTTGCTTTGGACAGGAAATTAGGTCGGAGAAGAGAATAAACGATAAGAATTGAGTTTGGTTTGGGTATTGACGAAACTATGGGGAGATCAATATTTTCGGTTTCTCAACGGATTTTGAAGGTTATTTTCCTTCTTTCTTCATTTTGTTTTGACTCTTGAAAGAGGAGCTGGAACCTTGTTATTTGTAGTGTGATTTTGTTGGTTTTCTTTTGTTGTTCAACATCAATTTTTCATGCACACAAGGTGTTTGACAAAATGATTCTAAATTGCTTTACTCTGGTTACCACGTAGTCTTGGAGTATTTTTATTCATTACTTTTGGTTGTTTATCTTACTAAGTCATGAATAACTATTCAATTAAAGAGTTCTAAGGTTGGGTACTTTTCTGTGTTTTGAAGGACCTATTTTGTGGTTAGAGGACCTATTTTGTACCAGGTGAAAGTCTTACCAAAAGAAGCTACCAACTGTATGTTGATTTTGTTAAACAGAGAGTGTAATTAATCATACTCTGAAACTTCTGAATGTGTGGGTGTTTAAACTTGTATATTGTATATATGCAGAGATTGCAAGCATGCTGATATCACTGGAGGAAAAATTTAGAAAGTAAAGTTCCAGATATTGCAAAATCTGGATTTACATCGGCATGGTTGCCGCCATCAACTCATTCCTTTGCCCCGGAAGGTTGGTGCATGAAATTCATCAAGTTGATTTTTATTCTTTCTACATATAGATGACCAGATCATTGTGTCCACTTTGCTTTCCTCATATTGTAGGTTACCTCCTTCAGAACATATATTCCCTCAATTCTAAATATGGATCTGAGCGCCAATTAAGAGGTTTACTAAAAAAAATTGGGTTACCTCCCTCAGAACATATATTCCATCGAATTGGGTTTATTTATTTACAGCTTACTCTGTTTTGTGTTTCCGAATATTCAATTAGTTATGCAACTAAATATGTGAAGGAGTATATTGAAGGAGCAAAACCAATTTTTTCCGCTGGGGAGTATTGAGATTCTTGCAACTACAATGGTCATGGTTTGGACTACAACCAAGGTATAATATATTGATGTTTATTGAGCACCAATTCAACAAATCAGATCAACAAACCAGTCACTTCAGTTATTCTATATGAATAAAGTTATATAGGCGTGATGAAGCTCTAGTCTGAATAACTAAAATACCTCAAGGTTGATAGTATTAGTTAATATAGAAAGGCTAGCTTGAATTTAGTAGTAATGACGTTACTTTGGCTCTCTCTCTCTCTCTCTCTCTCTCTCTCAACTGCATTTGACTTCACAACCAAGGGAGTTCTTCAGGTATCATCCATTTTCAATAGGACTGAGATGTTCAACTCCCAGCTGACTGCTACACCCACATATGCACACATAAAATCTTTCTCTTGAGTAGACAGCTGCATTTGTTCTTGTTTTGACCATTGGATATGAGTGCCCCAAGTATGATTGGTCATGTTATATTAGTTCATTTCTACAGGACTGGCATCTTAATTGAGATTTCCTATTAACATGTTATGTTTGTTTCTCCTCCATTTTGGTGATAATCATGCATGCTTCTGTGTAGGAAGCTGTCAAGGGACAATTATGGAGCTTACGTGATCCCCAGGGGAAGCCACCAGGTGTAATGCAGTAGTACAACTAGCTAGTTCCTATATTTAACTTGTGTCTAGTAGAAATTCTTTCTTCATTAAGTATTTGGACTTGTCTGCAAATTCAGATTAGTAGATATGGGCCATTTTGAACTAATGCTCATGATTAGGTTTGTGTACATGAGACAATGGTGGATTGGAGAAAATTGCAATGAATGATTTTGGATGTGTATTTTATGGTTTTATGAATGGACAATTTTAATGTTTAGATGAATGCATACCAAGTGTAACAGGGGACTACTAATATGTGTTATCTCAAATTGCAAGCTACAACAAAGCACACTAAAATGTGTGGTTACAGCTGAACAAAAACAACACAAAAAACAATTAGAAGTCTATTGTCTTTTTGGCATTGGGACGACAGAAAATTGTAGTCTAAATGGCAAAACAACAACGTAAGTTAGACGAAAGTGTTGGCTAAAGCGTATAATAATAACAAATAAGTGTGGTTGGAATTACTCACAGACAATATAAAAGACATAATAAAAGACCTTTCACACAACACTTAAATGTCATACAAACCTACCCTAGAGCGACACTTAATTGTCCTCTGATGCTCTTTACGACCACATATAATTGTCGTTTAAAGTAAATTAGCACAACCTTTAATTGTTGTTGTATGAGAGAAGACACTACATATGAGTCTTCATATTTCTTATTTAAGGGCATTCAGACCACACAAATAAGTCTTGTAATATGCTTCACAGAATAGTATTTAAAAAATACTGTCATTGTTTTGTTTATCAGACAATACAAAACCGTTGTTTGAATGCTTTTAAGAAACAGATCACAATGTTCCCAAAATGCAAAACTCATCAGACGACACATTTTTTATGTCGTCTGAAAATTCAGACGACAGAACTCTTCTGTCGTTCGATACGCCCAAGAGACGACATCGTACTAGACGACACATTTTTGTTCGTTCAGACGACAGAACAGTTCTGTCGTCTGAAGGCCTTTTTGACATAGTGCTCCTAGCAAAACAAGGGTGGAGGATGTTAAAGAGGCCTGATTCTTTGGTAGCAAGGCTGTTTAAAGCTCGTACGTTACTTCCCTCAGTCGGATTTCTTTAAGGCGAAGCTTCATGGTGGTGCCTCGTTTACATGGCAGCGTATGATGGATGGGAAGGAGCTGCTTATGAGGGGGTACTTGAGGTACCACCGTACCAGATTGGGGATGATCGGAGAGTGTCAGTGTGGAGTGACCCTTGGATGCCGCTACCATATGATTTCAAACCCTTCTCCCCCATCATGGAGGATACTGAAGAGATGTTGGTAGCCAATCTAATTGATGATGTGGAGAAGGAATGGATTGGGGATATTGTTGATGAGTTATTCTCACGTTTTGAAGCTGATTTGGTTAAACGGATTGCTTTGAGTCTTCGGCCTGCGGAGGATAAAATTCTATGGCACTTTGATAAGAATAGGCAGTTTAGTGTTCAGAGTACTTATCATACAGCAAGAGCTTGTGAGAGATTGAGAGTGGGTACCCCCTTGGCCTCTTCAGGGTCTGGTGGTTCGGGTGGTGGTCTATAGCAGTGTGTTTGGAAGGCGAGAGTGCCCTTGAAGGTGAGGGCTTTTGTCTGGAGGTTATTACGGGGTATTCTGCCAACAAGAACAGCGTTGGCTCAGAAGAAGGTTAGTTTTTCCACCTACATGTGTCATTTATGTGAAAATGCACCAAAGACCAGCTTACATCTCTTTAAAGAGTGTAATGTGGTGACAAGTTTCTGGAAACAAAGTCCATTTCTTTTGCGTACTAAGGAGCACCCAACGCCAACTTTGAAGTCTTGGTTGTTGGAATTGTTGGAATCTTTAAGCACACAACAGCGTGATATGTTCTTTATGGGACTTTGGGCGATATGGCATGAGAGAAATAATGTGGTGTGGAAGGAGGGGTCATTTATTCCTGAGAATGCAGTGAACTGGTGTATAATTTAGTTGGGAGAATACCAGAAATACAATCCTGGTCCGAAGAGTCCGAGTAGGAGGCTAGTTGCTGGTTGGGTGTGTCCTCCAAGTGGTAGACTGAAGATCAATGTTGATGGGTCTTTTGTGGTGGACCGGTCTGTAGGCGGGGTTGGTGTAATCGTCCGGGATGAGAATAGAGGCTGTGTGTCTGCTTTTGCACGTCATTTACCACTGGTGGCTTCTGCTCTTTATGTTGAAGTAGAGGCGTATCGTGCGGGGCTGCTCTTTGCTATTCATCAAGGGTGGTCTGCTGTGGAGCTTGAGAGTGATAGTGCATTAGTGGTGGCAGCACTTTCTAGCGATCTGCTCTGAGGTGGGACGTATTTTAGAGGACTGCAGGGAGTATTTGAATGCTATAAGTGACGTTCAAATACTCCATTTTCTTGGAGCTTTTGCAGCTAATATTGACATTCCTAGCTCCATGGCGGCAAAGGTTATGGCAGTTATCAAGGCAATTGAGATAACTTGGGTACGTGATTGGAAGCATATTTGGCTAGAAGTTGACTCCTCCCTGGTACTTGATTATTTTCGTAATCCTTCTCTTGTGCCTTGGAATCTTCGATTTAGGTGGAATAATTGTTTGTTCAAGATCTCTATGATGACATTTTGGTCTTCTCACATCTTCCGTGAAGGGAATAAAGTTGCTGATGCTTTAGCAAACTATGGTTCATCTTCTTCTGAAATGGTGTGGTGGGATTCACCTCCTTCATTTATCCTTTCGCTCTATGAGAATGATAGGTTGGGTCTTCCTCAATTTCATTTTCGTTAACTAGCTAGAATTTCATTATGCTTGTTTTTTGGATTGGGAGGTTTTGGTTTTTGGTCCCCCTCCTTTGTATTCTTTTTTCCTTTAATCTCATGGAGTGATAGAGAGGATTCTCCTATTCTATCTCTCTCTTTAACTTAAAAAAAAAAAAAAAAAAAAACGTTCGAGTACTCCATGTAGGCCGAAAAGCAAATGGTGTGGCGGATAGATTAGCCCACCTTGCTAGCTATGCTATGTTAGATGAGTATTGAATTGGGGAGTCTCTTGCAATTATTCAGGATGTGCTTTTTGAAGATGTGTGTAATTTGACCAGAGGAAATGGTTTTATGTCCTCCTCATGGTCTACTCATCTTGTTACTTAATAAAAAGCTTTTGGGCACCATTTCAAAAAACAAAGTCATACCACCGAAAATAAATTTGTTTACAAACTTGTAATAATGTCATAAGTAGAGTAATTATCTCAATAGAACTATTATTGCACAAAAAGAACTCATGTTGTCACAATGACAACAAATTTGTAAGTGTCATATGTGTAAATGTGTATATGACACACATACACACACAGAGGGCCCTTCTAGTGAGGGATCCCTTTTTTTGGCCATTTTAAGGGATCGGTCATTAGACCAATTTTGCGATCACATATTCACAACTTAACCGTTCAATTTTTAGGTATATATGAGTAGATCATCCCTGCAAATTTTTAGCCAAATTGAAAATCATTAAGGCATTCATAACTGCGATTCACCATTATGAACACGAACGGTTCAGGTTGGATAGATCGATTCGGTTTGTCCATTGATTTAATCTAGTTTGATACCTTAACGATCATCAATTTGATTGAAATTTTGCAGAAATGATCTATAAATTAGAACCTAAAAACTGAGCGGTCGAGATGCTGAAATATAATAAAAAAGTGGGTCCCACAAGAGATCTCTTAAAATTGCCGGAAAAAAAGATCCGTTAGTGGAAGGGCCCTCATATACATAATGTACACTTAGAAATTTGCATGTTCAATTATCTTCGGTGTTTATTGGCAGACTCAATTGGCCTGGGAACCTCAAAAATAAAACTTTCTTGACATATCTTATAATGGCTCGCTTGAAGGGTTTCCTGAATCTTCATGTGCTGTTTGAAAAGGCTGGACATGATAGGGTGTGCTGGTATAACATAGATGTATCTTGGTCAGTTAGAGCTAGTGTTCTGTACTTTCAGTAGCAAAGATGTATGTGACATCTCTTGTTTCAGACTAAAAAATATACGCATAGTGGTGGTACCGCCGAAGAATATGTCCCCCCTGTCCCATTGTTTTAAAGACATTCGCATATACAATGGTCCAGCTAGTAGAGGCCTGAACCAAAAAAATTTCAGTACGTTTCCTTGGGTCATCAGGGCTTCGATTCTGATTTGGATCACTTTCTGTCCTCTCTCTCCTTTTTCAGCTTTTAATTCTTAGTTAGGGAGGGAGCTTCTTGTAAGGGTTGTGTACGTTCCTTCTTACTGTAATTCTTTTGGGCCAAATTTATATTCCTTGAAACACATCAGTTCCATGAAGCATTGTGCCCAATTCTCCAAAATATTACGATGTTAAACTTATGGATATATATTTTTTCTTTTTGAAAATGGAACTTTCATTGAATCAGCGATAGAAATCGCTTATAGGGGCATCCCAACGGGGAGCATACAGAGGCCAAAGGTAAGTTGACCCAAGAGCTAAAGAAGAACAAATTGGAAGGAGTACTACACCAATCAGTTGTCCTTTTACAATAAGGCGCTGCTCATGAACACTAATAGAAGAAGTAACAATAAAACTAGAAGAAAAACTAGCAAGAACCGAAACCAAATCCTCAAACTCCTCAAGATAATTACCAACAATAAAACCATTGTCACGACCTTGAGATTTGTAGATCCAACCGTCAGAACCTGCTACTAGGGCATGCAAAGAAATGGCAGACCACCCAAAACTAAACTCGTCCCAACATAAGGAACATTGCTCGCCAAGGCACGCAATTGTGGTACTCATAGCGTGATTATATTGGGAATCCTCATAGAATGTAGAATTGAGTTGGCTACCTGATGGTGAAATCAGGACACCCGAGCAAGAGAAAGCATCAAAATTGAACAAAATATACAGAAGGCCTCCTGGATCCCAAATCCAGACCCTTAAGGAGATTTGGCCCAACAGGATAGTGGTTTGGACCCCACATCGGCCCAAACACCTAAAAGCTCGGCTTGTTTTGGACACCCAAAGTCTGGTTGACCGTCGTCCTTCCTCCAACCCCTGTGCCATCTGCACCCAGCACCGCCACCAGAAAAAACTTCTGCAGCCTTCTTCAAGACAGAGCCAAATGGATCCCAGCGGTAACAACCATGTTCTAGTGGATCTGGACACCTAGCCATAACCACCTGTCTTCATAGTCGTCGCCACAGTAACCTGCAGTTCAGGACCCATCACAACCCAGCGCAACTCCCACAGCCACCACAGGAGGAGCCAAAGGCCGGCCAAACATCGATGTCGGAGACGGCCACGCCTAGGCCGTGGCCAGAAGCCACCCAGCCCAATAATCACCATCAACCATCCCCACAAGGACTCCCCGCGTTTGAGAAATCTCGGCTGAAAACCGGTAGGTGCGGTCGCAGGAGTCGCCGCTATGCTCGGTCGATGATACAACCGCTGGCTGGAAGGCTTGGAAGGTTCCCATCTCTGCCGTCTGTCGTTGGCGGCGCTAGGGTAGCGAGAGCTTTCGCTCTCAAGGGTTTTCATATTTCTATTTCATAGAATTTATCGATTTAACATTCTTTGTTAACTTAAACTTATGGATTAAAATATCAGTTTATACATATCGGGTCCGGATCAAGGGACACATTATTTGACACAATTTTTTTCACTTAATTTTATTCCTTAGATCTTGGTTGATCAAATGGTTGTTATTAATTGTGAGTATAATTTGGCAAGTGACATGGCAATAATATTATTTTCCAATTAAAAAGATAAATAAATTTAGTTAAACAAAATTCTTTTTATAAAGAAAATCAAAGAAAAATTTTTACATGATTGAACTGTAGAAGAAGAATAACAGAGAATAGCAAGAATCCCAGAATTCACTTCGAAGCAAATTCAAAACAGAAATAGCAGAAATCTTAAATCAAAATTGCACAGTAAAAAAAGAAGAAGTAAATTCCCGAACACTATACTGTCAATACTCTATTAATTCCATATATGAACACCGCCAACCAACACAAATGCATGCAGTAGAAATAGAAATTCAAAAAACCATCAATTTCAAAACACCCAGGCAAAAGATCCAGGTTCATGTCAAAGAGGTGTGTTCCCCCTTCAAATAAAAACACCACCTCTTCAAATAAAAACACCAAATCTGAGGTCATATCAAATTAAAAATCCACATCTCTTTACCCAAGAAAAAAAAAAAAAAAAAAAAAACCCAGGACCATCTTCTTCTTGAAGAAAGGGAAAAGAAGAGTTTAGATATGGATGTAGTTCATTACAAATCATAGTATTTGATTCCTTCCTATATATTCTAAAACCTAAGAATTAGGATTTGCTCAGGTCTCTAATCTCACTGCAAAGGTATTAACTTGATCAATTAGATTGCTTTAGTTAAAGGCATTCAATTAAGAAGATTGATTTGGTTGTTTAAAAAGAAAGATTAGATGAGGATTTTGAATATGATATAACCCCAGATTGGAGTTTTTATTTGAAGATGAGCACTCCTCTTTGCCATGAACCTGAATTTTTCTTTTTTTCGTTGAAGAACACCCATGTTCTTTTGGATCGAGTTGGACCATGTAAAGCTTTTTTTGATTTTCTTTATAAAAAAAATTGTTTAACTAAATTTATTTATCTTTTTGGTTGAAAAATAATATTATTGCCATGTCACTTGCCAAATCATACTCACAATTAATAACAATCATTTGATCAACTAAGATCTAAGGGATAAAATTAAGTGTAAAAAATTGTGTTAAATAATGTGTCCCTTGATCAGGACCCATACATATATATATATATATATATATATATACATGCCCGTTCTGAAGCGGCCGTCCGCACTTCGCTAAAGTGTGGACGGCGACGCAGCGGAGGCGTTCCAGGCGGCGACGGCGGCGCATGGCTTGCAGGAGGGAGACCAGAGGCATCTCGGACGGTTCTGGTCAGCGTTCGAGGTCGGAGGAGGTCGGGGTTGCAGGTTCTCGGCAGCAACCCGACCTGCAACTGCAGGTTTTCTGGGCAGCCCTGCAATGACGTCGCCGGCGACTCCACCGACTGCAGACCTCTCCGCCCGACCCCTAGCGTCCTTCTGGCAACCCCCGCCGCTCCGTCGCGCAGCGAGTCGAGCTGCAGCGTCGCCGTCCGCACTTTAGCGAAAGTGCGGACGTCCTCTTTGGAACGGCTCCGTATATATATATATATATATCTCAGAGATTGTGCATATATTTTAATCCTTGGTTAAACCTATAGTTTCTCGATCAACCTCCAGCAAGCCTGCCGGGTTAACATATGTCCGTTATATAACTTTGTTTTTCTTGTGTGCTTCCCATCTAACCTTTGTTTTGGGCGCTCAAACTGATCTCATTTCCTATTGATCTCACTTATCAGCCTTGGGAATAAACTAATGTGGAAAGCCATCAGATTCTCCATTTAGCCAGCAAATCATAGCCTCACTCAAGAAACAAGTGTAAACTAATTCTCATCCTAATCTCTAGGAACGCTATTTTTCCTTGTTTTGGCACTTTATGCAGCTGATTTGGAGATCGTAACGCTCTCTTTGTGGTTCAGCTGTCAGAGGAAAAAGCATCCCATCAGGTTACTGCTAGACATGGTATACATTGAAGCAAAATAAATTATTGTTCAAGGGTCAGTCCCGCAGGAAAGTTGCTAATTACACTGAATATGGATTGGATACATCGGCATTGAAGGCATCGGGTGCTCGTAGCACACTACTGATGACGGGGAGATGTTTTACTGTAATCAAGTGAGGAATAGGATGTTCAAAAGCTTCTTTATCTAAAGGCTGACAGTTCTTAATCCATTTGGACTACTCACAGGTGTTATACTTGTACAGCTTAGTAAATGCCAAAACAAATATATATTATATAAGTAAACATTGTGTCATTATGGATACCTTTTTTTGAGTAAAGAAAGCTTTGGTTGTTCGACATGTGATTACCGAATCCGGCACAATTGCATTATTTTTTGATTATGAGCTGTATGCGCGCATTGTCTAATTCTTCAAACATTTTGGCTGGGAGATTCCCCTAGCCTGTAGACTATACATGACATGTTACTGCAAACCATCTATTCCCCTGGATCCTCTTCTCTCTCTTAGAAAGGATGTTGAAGGTAAGAAGTAAGAAGTACTTCAGAACATTACTTCTTAATATTGTTGACACTCAAAGCATTATCATTCATGTGTTCCTACATTGCAAAGCAGCATAATGTTGACGTATCAGTGAGTGAAATTCATCAAAGCTGTAGCTGTTGCACTGTGAAATGTATAGGAAGTAAATGGTAATAATATATAGATAGGCACTCTGGCTCAAATATATTACTTGATGACCGTAGAGTTTGTAGGCACTCTGGCGAAAAAGCAGTTGATGCTAAAGTGTTTTCAGTCTGGAAAAACACTGGTCCTGCACGTACGTCAAATAGTCTTCTAATAAGTGTGCTGATTAAAATCATTGATTTCTCCTCTATTGCAATAGTTGCTCTTGTTTTGGAGCTAGACATAGTGATCGATGGTTTCCCATGAACTAAAACAAACACTGGGAAGAAGGGAGAGTATGAAGAGGAGAGTGTGTGAACCAAGTTTATCTTGGCATTGGGCACTTGGCAGTTTCGATCATAATTTTCAGCCATCTCTAGTGACTCTGTTTCAGTACATTGCTAGCTTTTAGTTGCTTTGTATAGCTTTGTCTTTATAATTTTGCATTCTTTGACAGGAAAATATAGAAACACATCTCAGTCAGAAGACCATTCTGGCTGATTTGGTTTGCAGGTTTCAATTCTATATCATTTTTCGTTCTTTTTCGTCAGAATAGGCATATATTCCAAGTCTTAGAGCTGATTTCACTTGCAGCTGAGTTGCCAAACTGAGGAGAGAGCAAGGAAAGCATACCACAACAGAAGTGCGTGGCATGGAACCTAACATTACTCCAAACTGTATTAAATCAGAAAATTATGTATTTTGGGAACTTGTTATCACCTTGG
Source organism: Rosa rugosa (assembly GCF_958449725.1). Taxonomy (NCBI): domain Eukaryota; kingdom Viridiplantae; phylum Streptophyta; class Magnoliopsida; order Rosales; family Rosaceae; genus Rosa; species Rosa rugosa. Next base: position 22,154,056 of record NC_084825.1, read on the forward strand.
CTTTTGTTTTCTTGGGTTGTTCTCTTTACAAGTTGTTTTACTTTTAATCCCAAGGAGTATGTACTTTTAATTTCCAGTTCCCATTATTCGGAAAGAAGTTGCAGCTGAAATTGTCTAAACAATCCTCAAATATATATAGCACCACAGAAGGTGATCGATAATTCAAGGCTTGGGGAAGAGAGGCAGAGCAGGTTTAGCCAGTAAATAGTGTTCGATCTGGATAAGCTACAAATCCTACAATGCTTTATCTTGATGTAGTTATGAACAACACCTTAATTAATGTGCTGGGGAAGGCTAACTGGATCGATAAAGTAAACAAAGGTGAAGTAACTGTATAGCCACTCAACATCCTGATTTCTAAGAGCCCCAAAACCAAAAGATTACTAATCCACATTAATTTGAAAAGATTTCCCTATCTACTAGAACCTGAATTGGCTTGCTTGATTTGGACTATAGTGCTATTTTTGGTTGTATTGGACAAAAGATAACAAATTAGATACAATATTTGGCAGTGCAACATAGAAAAACAAATGAGATTGGACAATAGACATCATTTTAGCCAAGGCACTAGTATTTTGCAGAAGAGTTTCTACAGTCTATACCTTTTCAAGTAAACCACAAAGCTACGAGTTCATAGTCAAGTAGTCTCGGATTAACATCCAGGGTCTATCTTTTTGTATACATAATATGGACAAGGGAAACAATTAAATCCAATAATGGTTTTAGTTAATTGGGAATAACAGAGCTCTTTTCCTTTGCATACCTTGTGAACCCAAATCTCCCTGTTGAAATAGATCTCTTCAGCCCAAGAGGACCCTTTACCATGCTGAAAACTCCACTTCTAATATTATTGAATTTTGAATTCTGTTCCCCAAACACAGCTTCTTTTGAGGACCCTGTTTCCATAGAAAACTCGAAATTCTGCATAGAAAATTGCTCGCTTTGATCCATAGAAAACTGGAAATGCTCCATCTGGTTTTCCAAGTCCTCATCATCTTCACCATCATGTAAATTCACCACCTCAATCAAAGAAACTGATCTCCTTAATCTATGGATCTCATTATTTTGAACACGAAAATCCTCTTCTTCCCTATCTTGAACCACCAAGACACTTCCACCACTTGTATGCTGGTATTGATTGATCAGCTCCTGCTGTGGATTTTCTTCAACAGAAGGCAATACTTGCTGATGATTATGGTGTTGAGGCACCAAAGCAATAGCAGAAGCAGCAATATTGGACCGACAAAGCGGACAACTAGAGTGAGACTTGAGCCAAGCATCAATACAAGGAACATGAAAAGCATGGCTGCACTTTGGCAATAGCCTTAAGTTTTCATTTTCTTGGAACTCACTCAAACAAACAGAACAGTCTGTGCCTTCTACCACCCCATCATTCTTCTTATACTTGTGAACCTTGATGGACTTGATCAGTGACTCTTCCATACCAGTGTCAGAGCCCTGCCACGATTCACTAGCCGGATTCGCCTCCCTGTCAATATCCCTAGCAGAAGCACCGGCTCGTCGCCGGCAATACTTGGATATGATGGAGTAGTACGTGACAAGGATACAAGCACTTGCAACAATGCCTATTAGGGCTATAATAAGAGGAGAGAAGTTTATACCGGTGCTCTCCTCGGAGCTGTCGCCGAACTCGAAAGGTGGCGGAGGAGCAAAGATCATGTAACACCATTGTGGGCAGTAGATGCTGCAAATTCCTTGAGAACAGTCTTTGAAAGTCTCATATGGTGGCCATGGATATTGGTTATTATTGCTTGCAGAGCCCATATGAGTGATATGACCAAAAAAAAACTCAACAACTCGATCTCTTTGGTTTAATTTCCTCACTTTGATTGGCTTGATTTATGGTGATAACATTTTCCTCAAAGAAGGTACTGAAAGAGAGAGAAGCTTGGAAAGTGTAAAAGGAAAAGCCAAGCAAAACGAGGGGCTTAGATGCAAAGAGAAGCAAAGGGAAGGTCGAAATTGATGTGTTATGTGCCTTATATTCTACTTTTTCTTTGTGTTATTTTCTTTATATATCGTTGGCATTATTCAAGAGAGGTGGTGGTTGCTTTTCTTGTCTATTTTAAGTTGGAAAATTGGTGGTTGTACTGTATTGTGAGCCAAGTGACTAATATATAATAGCTTAAGAAACCATCAAAAACCAAGTCATCGTTTAGTCGGTGATCAGTATAGGTGAGACTGGACTCTTTGCATTTTCTGTGTAACTTCTTCTACCATACTTCCAACTAACTCCATTTTTGCAATGCCACCTTATAGAAAGGTCATGCTCACACATTTAAATATATTATTATTCGCAGAAATCTTATAATGACAAAGTAACAAACTCGTTGATTAATTCCAATGTTTGTGTATGTTCTGAATTAATTAAGAATGTACGTATTATACTCACAACAACTATAAAAAGAACATAGATTGACATTGAGGGGAACCGGGGACGCTTAACAATTCACCGAAGTCAAAAATCACAATTACCTTTGAGTTACATCGGTATTTTAATTTGTGAATAATATCGAACTAAAAACAAAACCGTGAAATTTAATTTTTTTCTGATCAGGTTGGTCAGACTAGGTGTGCAAGAAATGCATTAATTTTATAAGATTTAATTTGTTAAAAATAAAGGGAAATGAACATGGTGTATGAGCTTTCTACCTCTTTTTTTTCTTTTTGAAAGGAGTTTGGAACTCATTCTAAGAGCATCTTTAGCAATGCTAGCCATTTTTGAGTCAAAGCTAAAGTAGCTAAAAAGTCATTTTAGCTAGCCACTTTAGAAATATTTCTGCATTAATGCTCTCTATTTTAACTAGTTTTGAATTTATATAATTTTTTAATTGAAGATTAAATAGTTTAAATGTATTTATAAATTACATAAAATAACTTAAAAAGAATGTTTTAAATTATAGAGAGCATCATCTCGCTCTCTATATTTAAGAGCGAGATAGCTAAAAGTTATAATGGAGAGCCACTTAGGAGTCTGGTACAGCTGCTAAAATAGATAAAAAACTAAACATTCTCTCCAAAATAGCTAAGGAGCCAAAATCTAAGATGCTCTAAATGAGAGGCTCAGCCCCACGCTCGATATTATTATTAATAGAATAATAATAATTGTACTGCACGCGAGGGGACATATTACCTATACTTTGAGTACTAATACAAGAATCCTCATATAGTATATATTGGATATCCAGAAGCCTCATCTAGCCAATAATCATCTTAGAATTATTGTTAAAAATTTTATTTGAACAATATCTAGTTATCTAAACTCAGACTGTTCGAAAATGAGTGAAGATTTTGTTAATTTTTAAAACAGAGGCCGGCCTCGAGACTTGTGAGGCGCCTAGTATAAACAGTTGGTTTAAGCTAGATTCCAAGCCACATTAATCCTAATTAACTTCTGTTTTGCATAATATCAGTACCATTATAAAATTATGGATCAGTGAGATTTTGTTAATTAATAATGAAAAAGACTGCTTACAAACCCAATAATAATGATATTCAGTTGGAGACATGCATGTAGCTAATCACATGAAACCATGTGAGGTCTTCCATGCTTTGCGATTGAAAACTCGACTCTTAGCCAACTCCAAGGTAGAAAAAAGCAAAATAAAATAAATATCTAAACAAAAAAACAAAAACAAAATTGAAAAATCACATAAATGCATATGCAACCTCACAAAGATGGTCCAGTTTTTCTGCTGTCTACAAGTGTGAAACCTACTGATCGTTTCGGTCTCAACTCTGTCATGCGTTTAAGTAGGCTTGAATAGGTTCGAATTTAAAAACGAATTTGCTGGAATCGGGGAATAATACATAGAAAACTAATAAAAGAATAAAACATAACAAGATGAAAAATATATAATTTGTCAAGAAACAGAATTGTCAGGCACGACCTCATCAGGGCAAGTAGAGAAAACTGATAAGAGCTCCAAGTGCATAATATCTTGCTTGTATCATCTATTTTTGGTCCTAGCTAGTTAAGTTGTATAACTTGTATTTATAATTTATTTATGAGGTAAATAGAAGATGTCACTCCCGCATTACTTGGAGTGGAGCCTAGAACGGAACTAGTTTTGGAAGAATTGCTCAAGATTGAAGCTGTTCAACATGAGACAAGGCAAAGACTCAAAGAACAAGGGTTTCACAGTTAATTGGCAAAGCTAGTTAGCACGTTAATTGTAGATATGGGCTTTTGCTCAATTACTTTCACTTGGAGACTATAGCTCTCTAGCTAAGGCAAGGAAACCTTCATTCGATTCCTTCAATTACTATGTGGTTTAATTAGTTTGATTCAACTTGTTCTTTCAATGAATTACTTTCTTTATCCCATCTAATTCTAGTGTTTTTCTATGATTGATTGCTGGGTGTTTGATAATATTCTTATTCATAGGTTCAGTCATGCTTTTCCTATCGTTGACTAAAAACCAGTAAACAACCATGCCCTTGAGCTTAGAGAATAACTTGCATGTCATTGAGAATTTCAATGGAAGTAAAGGCGTCAACGGCGGTCCTCGGTGGGTGAGTCTCTCGATTTCTTGATAGGTTGTCATTGTAGGTACTCGTTATGGTTGAGATTTTTCCCAAAGGAAATTAATTGAGCTTGGAATTCTGAACAACCATAGCGGAGGTATCTTTTGTGTTATCTTTCTTAAATAAGACTTGAGAAATGAATCAAGTTAATGGAAATGCATTAGTATATTAATCAAAGGTGGAACCTCGATGTCGTGGTTCCTTTTTATTACTAGATTTTCGTCCTAATTTCTCTCCTCCACTTTCCTTCATACAGTGAGACCCGTACTGATATTAGATCTAACTTTGAAGCATATGCAGATCATAAATTCTATTTTAACTTTGAAGCATATATATATATATATATATATATACACACACACACACGGCTCTTCTAGTGAGGAATCTTTTTTTTGGTCTTTTGTAGGGATCATAAATTCTATTTTAACTTTGAAGCATATATATATATATATATATACACACACACACACACGGCTCTTCTAGTGAGGAATCTTTTTTTTGGTCTTTTGTAGGGATCATAAATTCTATTTTAACTTTGAAGCATATATATATATATATATACACACACACACACACACGGCTCTTCTAGTGAGGAATCTTTTTTTTGGTCTTTTGTAGGGATAGGACATTAGACCAACTTTTCGATCACATTTCGGCATCTTAACCGTTTAGTTTTTAGGTCCTAATGTGTAGATCATTTCTCCAAATTTCAGCCAAATCGGTGATTGTTAAAGTATCAAACTAGATTAAATCAATGGACGAATCAAATCTGTCAAACTTGAACCGTTCATACTTATAATCTTAAATCGCCATTTTTAAGGCCTTAACGATAATCAATTTGGCTAAAAATTTACATAAGTGATCTACACATTAGGACTTAAAAACTAAACGGTTGAGATGTCAAAATGTGATAGAAAACTTAGTCTAATGCCATATCCCTAGAAAAGACAAAAAAAAAATCTCTCACCATCAACTATCTATATGCATCAACTTTATTTCGTAAGAATCTGCTTACTCAATTGTATATCTTGCCACCAATGCTATCTGTTTGCTTTGGACCTACTAGATCCATGTGCAACAGCTTCAGTGAGTAAGATGTTTGTAAAATAAAGATGCAGAGCTGGAGGAGCTGCGGGAAAGTAAGATTCTGATAAGCTCTTCGAAGAGCATCTGTTTCAAACTTTCAATGGCATATATCACACTACGATCTTTCTTACATCATCCTAGATTGGAAGGCAGTAGGGTTGGATTAGTTGTGCTTGTGTGAATCCTAGCCGTTAATTTGACCTTTTTTTCCCCCCTACCTATCTCTGTCTTGGACCTCTTGGTCCTCGTCTATTGTATTATTCCTATTGCCTATCACTGACTATATAGTAGTAAGAAACTTTAGACACTAATAAAATTATGTATTAAGCTCATTGTCTCAGCTTGTAAAACTAAGGCATAGCAAATTGGAACACACCCACCAATAATCGCAATGCCATTATGATCTATGATAATAAATCTTGCGGAAACTTTCCCTTGTGAATTAAACATGACATCAAATTGATCAAAATTTAGCTTAAAAGTATTAGCTAATGGAGAATTCTATGCTATAAGATTTTTACGTCTTTATTTGAATTTCCTTTAGATGACGTTATTAGCTTCCCAAAATTCTAAAAGAAATGATTTATATGATAACCATCATCTTGAATTTTTGAAATTTAACTATGAAATATGAAGTTATGAACTTATTTTTTTGGTCCCAAATTTTCCAACAAACTGTTATCACCATATTCCTATAAGAAAAGTACGAGGTGATTGCCACTAGTCAGTAACCCAATGTAAAAGAGAATCAGAGATATTCTTATACCAAGAGAATTCCATAATTGCACTGCATAAAGACAACTTACAAAAATATTAACTATGGTTTTTGAATGCAATTAACATGAGGAACAACTATCTGTTACTTGAGAAAATCTAGCCAATAGGTTAGTTGTAGATAACCTATGTTGAAGAAATAACCAACTAAATATTTTCAACTTGGAAGGTCATTTAATTTTCAAAGTTTAGGAAGAACTTTAGAGTTATGGTTATTTGAAGTTGAAGTAGGCAATTGTAAGTTGTAGCAAACTCAACCGCGCACTGACCAGTTGGGACTTGGGAATGGTCCCCATGCAAACCTATCCTCAGTATTTTGAAAGGGTAAGTTAATAGTTTTAATTGATTCAAAAAAAAATCCAAAGGCAGCACAGGACCAAGTTATTAAATTCCAAGTATGAGAAGGCCAGGGGTAAATGAAATAGAAACTTTTTGATTAAGATCAACAGATCAGCAGACAAGCCAACCAGGCGGCAGATTACATCGCTGCCTTGGCTTCCAGGAGGATGTGTCCCAGTGATTGGTTTACCAATCCCCCTTCCTCTTTTTCTAATTTGTTGTTGTTTGATGCTTCCCACATTACTCCTCAGGATGTTGTTCCTTTTGGGTTTGATGTTGGTTAGCTTTCCCTGTATATTTCTTTTTTTTATTGCAAGTTTGTTTTCTGTCAAAAAAACAAAAAAAGGATCAACAGAGCCATGAGGCACTAAATTTATCAATGAAAATGAGAATTCTCAATTTTATGTCCAGAAATTAACGATTCATTTATTTCCAATCATCCATCTGTTCTTTTTAACAAAATATGTTTAGCAGAGAATATTCATTTCCAAGCTGTTAACGTTAGTGACCGAGGGGTCTCTAGTTAGCTTAAGTGAGAGAGAGAGAGAGAGAGATTGACACGAGATGTATAGTGGTTCGTCTCCGCCTTAGCGGGAGACTACGTCCACTTGAAAGCTTATACTAGTGTGTTGAGCCTTGCGGCCCAAGAGGGATTACAAAGGATGTAATGGGATCGAGTTTAAGTGGGAGGAGGCATTCCTTTTATAGGTGAAGGAAGCCATCTCCTTTACATGGTTTTCGATGTGGGACAAGTAACCACCATTTCTAGTCTAAAAAGCTTATTGTGGAGGCAACTTGGCAAGGCCGGAAAGGTGGCTTCCCGGCGACGGATTTGCGACTTCCGGATACCGTAGCGTAGCTTGAACATAAGGCTACAAGATGCAAGTCTCGGTTGGGTCTCACCATGGCTTGTGGATGTCCCAAAGAGGGTGTTACTTATGCTTGGTGAGATAGTAAACTAGTCATGCTAGTAGAGGTATCTACAAGTCCCCAAGTAAGAGGAGCTTCTTGGTTGGGGAGTTATACACATGATGTCACCAAGCATAAGTAACCGGGCGGTACGGAGCCCCTAAAAGTCCCCGAACTCCGTAAGCAAGAAGGGACTCGTTAACCTGCACAACAAAGACAAAAAACAGGCATACGTAGAATGCTCGTTGCATTGGGCAACAAATGTGAGTTGTATGGATATGCGTTGGCATATATAAACGTATGGGGTGCGTGATACATGTTGATGCATATGGATTGCATATGATAAATGTGTTATGCGCGCAAGGAGACGAACGAGGTCGAGTTTGACGGGGTTACGCTCGTGAGATGTAAGTTGCATGAGTGCCGCGAAGGTATGCATTTGTAACTCATGAACGATGACCGCGCGTACGGTTGTGTCTGTTTGGTTTTCGCTCGTATTAATGGAACGCGAAAAGAATTTGATTTGTCGCGGTCGGTAAACGACAAATGGTAGAAAAATTCAATGTTCCATTAACGTGTGGTGTGTCGAGTAGACATGAGCTTAAAGCTCGAGGATTGCCGGGAAGGCATGAGCGGAAAGCTCGTGAGCGGGAAACTAGGGGTTGCCGGGAAGGCATGAGCGGGAAGCTCAAGGGTTGTCGGGGAGGCATGAGCGGAAGCTCGTGGGTTGCCGGGAAGGCATGAGCGGAAGCTCGGGGTGCCGGGAAGGCATGAGAGGGAAGCTCGGGGTGCCGGGAAGGCATGAGAGGGAAGCTCGTGGGTGCCGGGAAGGCATGAGCGGAAGCTCGGGGTGCCGGGAAGGCATGAGCGGAAGCTCGGGGTGCCGGGAAGGCATGAGCGGAAGCTCGGGGTGCCGGGAAGGCATGAGCGGAAGCTCGGGGTGCCGGGAAGGCATGAGCGGGAAGCTCAAGGGTTGCCGGGAAGGCATGAGCGGAAGCTCGGGGTGCCGGGAAGGCATGAGCGGAAGCTCGGGGTACCGCGAAGGAATGAGCGGAAGCTCGGGGTGACGGGAAGGCATGAGCGGAAGCTCGGGGTGCCGCGAAGGCATGAGAGGGAAGCTCGTGGGTGCCGGGAAGGCATGAGCGGAAGCTCGGGGTGCCGGGAAGGCATGAGCGGGAAGCTCAAGGGTTGCCGGGAAGGCATGAGCGGAAGCTCGGGGTACCGCGAAGGCATGAGCGGAAGCTCGGGGTGCCGGGAAGGCATGAGCGGAAGCTCGGGGTGCCGCCAAGGCATGAGCGGGAAGCTCGTGGGTGCCGGGAAGGCATGAGCGGAAGCTCGGGGTGCCGGGAAGGCATGAGCGGTAAGCTCGTGAGCGGAAGCTCGTGGTGCCGGGAAGGCGTGAGCGAAAGTCGGCGGTGCCGCTGAGGTACGAGCGCGAAAGCTCGGCGGTGCCGCTGAGGCACGAGCGCGAAAGCCTGGCGGTTGCCGCTGAGCGTGAAAGCTCGGCGGTGCCGCTGAGGCACGAGCGCGAAAAGCTTGGCGGTGCCGCTGAGGCACGAGCGCGAAAAGTTCGGTGGTGCAAAAGCTCGGCGGTTGCCGCTGAGCGAGCGTGAAAAGTTCGGCGGTGCCGCTGAGGCACAAGCGCGAAAGCTCGGCGGTTGCCGCTGAGGAGAGATCGTGAAAGCTCGGCGGTGCCGCTGAGGCACAAGCGCGAAAGCTCGGCGGTGCATTAACGGGTAGCTCGAGGTGATGCCCTAAGGCATGAGCGTGACCGTTGCTAATTATGTTGGGCTGTATGTACAAGTCCCCGAAGTCCCCAGTCAAGGAGGGTGTTCTTGCGGGTTGATACCAAAGCGTAGCTTTGTGCCGTATATCAAGCATAATTAGTGCGAGTGCGTGGTCCATCTAGAATTGGTTGGAGCGAACGCTTTTGACCTTTCGGGTGGGCCCCTGCCAGGCCCTGCGAGGAGTCCCCCACTCCTGGCTATAGACCTCCGGATGGTCGGAAAATTGTTTGATGAGGGGAGCTGCGCGGAGCAGAGGGTGTTGGGTAGCGAGCCCAATCTTTGGTACCCAAGCGTCGAGGTTAACTGCCGGATCAATGGCTGCCGTAGGCTGTGTTAACTAGTCCCTTTACTATTTCTCGGAGGAGAAACTTGACGGCAATGCCGCGTAGCGGTCATTGTCATTATGAGGCGTTGCCTTACCGCTTGGCGGTTGGTCTATGAAAAATGATAAACTCATAGAGCAAGTAATAATATTTTGTTTAAGTGTCGCATGTTTATTTAATTGAGTTGCAATTATGTAGTGGCATGACATATGTGTATAGCATGTACTTGTAGTAAAGTTGCTAATAACATTTTTGCATTATTGTAGATATGCTAACGGATCATTGAGATCGGTATGTGAAGCATGGCATATCTAGTATGTGAGATCTAGAAAGTGTTGCCAAATCTACGAAATGTTGTTGGCATGCTCAAAAGTTTATGGAAGCATGTAAAAGCATACCAAGTGTGATATATTGTAGGCATGCTTAGAAGTAGTAAAAGTATGGTATTGGCATGGTAATAGCTCTAATTGCAAGAGCGTAAAAGATAAGATAGAGTTACTTATCTTATGCCGATTTGGAGGCTAGCGGAGTTGGCCGAGCATGGTGGTCCATTGCTTGTGGCGGATAAAGTATTCCGATAATGTCCGTCAACTTGTAGTTGCGATTGCATGCTCAATAGAAATAGTTGAATTTCCTTGCAACAAAATAGATGATTAATATGTAGATTTGTAAAATCAACATAAATAATTTGCATATGTACTTTGATAAAATTTTAAGCAGAGTGTATAAGCAAGTGTAGTATTTGATGACAAATAACATGCATATATATATATATATATATATTTTTTTTTTTTGAATTTGTGTTTAACCGAACTCATTATGTGCAATGATAATTGGAACATTGCAATGACAGCATCATTTGTGTGTAAATGCATATGGCACAAGTGAGATAATCATGTTGCATTGATATACATATGCAGCAGCTTATGTATATGTACATATGCCCAAGCCCATAAAATATATACGGTGAGAAGCATGAGTATCCTTCAGACAACAAACGCTAGAAATGCATAGCAATTTTGATGTCACCATGTACATAAGTTAAAGACATATATGCGTATGACGATATGCAAGAAGCAAAGAAAGGATGCTTTAGGTCGTTGCTTAGGGGCGCTGGACACGTGGTGGCCATAGCCTCAAATGTCTCTTTATATGTCGAAAATTCTTCCATGCTCCGAGCTTGCCATGCTTGGGCACGTCAGCTTATTATGGACCGTTGGATATCAAGTCTGAAATCTAACGGTTGAAAATGTTGACCGGGTGACCTGTTATTCCATTCTTTTTCTTTCAACACTGTGCCATCATCAGCATCAACACCAACACACCCAGTGTAGCTTTGCGTGATTATCATCCACAGATTCACTCCCCAAATTCTGAAATTCATAACTAACAAAAACTCAGGGTCCCCAATTCCATTAGATCAAGATCGAGAGCAAGAACTTTCATTCCGGTTCATGGCCCAAATCTACCAAATATCAGAATTCCAAATCAAAAGATCAATCAAACCCATGCGATGCAGCTGGGACCTTAGAGTCCTCGACCTCGATCGACCTCATTGTTTAATATACCGCAAACCCAGGGCCAAACCCGACCCAATCCCCGACCACCCTCCTCCACCTCACTTTCAGCTATGACCACACGCAATCTCCACCGCTTCGAAGAGGGTCGTCGCAACCACAGGCAAATGAAGCGGCTACATGTAGCGGCAACTCTTCTATCATCCATCACCGGCAATCGTGTATCAAAACTCACCTAAACCCATCAAATCTCACCAGCACCTGTCTCTGGCAAGAGCCAAAGTTGGAAACGAACCAACAAAACTTAGAATAGTTACCATGAGCAGTAAAATTAAAAACCCAACTTGGCGAAGGTCGACTCCCCCCACACACCAACTCGTCCAAAACTACAATAAAATTGAAAACCAAATTCACCAAGACGTAGAGTTCGATGAGAAAGCTAAATTTCATACCCCATGCACTGCGAAAAGTGACCCTACTCGCCGGAAACTTGGAGAAACCGTCGGAGGCTGGGTGCCACCGAAACTTTAGGATTTTGATTGTCCTCCCTCACTCAAAGATTGGACAAATCGAGACTAGAGGCATAACGCGGCGAAGAGACAAATCTAACAGCACCGGGGCGCCGCTGTGAAGTGGCCTGAAGGCGGAGCTCCAAATCAGATCGTCCAATCATGGCCAGATGAGGCCAGCCGCATCTACAAGTTACAGAGATTTGAAGATGTGAACTTGCGATTTGCGAAGAACACAGAAAAGGAAGGTGGAAGAAGAATCTGATACTAGTTATATTTCAATTGAACAAAAGCGTTGAAATAAGATTGGTTGGCATGGTGGTGAAGCTACGTAGCTGTTGAGCTGGCTGCGAAGGTTCGAGTCACGTGGGCTACACTTATTTGGTATATTTTTTTATTTACAAATTTATTGGTGTTTTTTGACAAAGGGCAGTTTAATTTGTTTAACTTTTTTTAGTTTTTATTTAGTTTGTTGTAACAGTGTAAAAAATTATAATAAACAGATTTATTAAATTATACTAAAGTTTTACTTTTTATAATAAGAAAAAAATAAATACTCATTTTAATTTTAATGGTGGAGATAGACTTTTTGGATAAAAGAAAATCTTATTTTGATTAAAATAAGTAAGCATTTTAATTTTATTAAGTAATCGATAGATTTGACACTGTCCATGTATTTACTAATGTCAAATCTATCAATTTTCAATAATTTTTTTATCACACAAAATTTTTATATGAACATATTAGTTTTATGTGGCTTTTAGGATTTAGAGTTGACCTAGTAGATCGAGACCCAAACGACAACGAAAATAGCTGAAATTTTGACCACAACCATTTATTATTATCATGATAATATCCAACGGTCAATTTTGATAAAGTCTATTTCCTCCACATTCACTATGCCAAAAACATTATCAGACGACAGATGGAAACCGTTGTGGGATATGGAGAGCCACCGTTGTAGACCAAGCCGCTGTCTGATGAAAATTCAGACAACGGTGGAACACAGTTGTCTGAGAAACATACAGACAACATGTATGTGTTAAACGTGTTGTGTGATACTCGACAGATGGCTCGGCAGGTGGCTCGGCAGATGCCAGGCGCAGCTGCGTGGCAGTTGCGGCACTGCCTTCAAACAACAGTGCTAGTTTTGAAGCTGTTGTATGTTGAGCTTCTCAAACAACAGACTTTTATTTTGTGTGTTGTCTGACTGATATTCAAACTTCAGTTCTTGGACTATATCTGTTGTCTGATTAACATTGGGACAACATAATTCAATTTCTTCTGTTGTCTGATTAAAATTGCAACAACAGAGTTTAATTGCTTCCATTGTGTGAGTGCAGATTAGAAGACAGTGATTTGTTAAAAACCGATGTTATATATGAATGATTGCAGTGTGATTTGTCCCCATTTTTGGCCATTCAGACAGTGGGCAGTTATCATTATATCTATTCTGTTGTCTAATTATTTGAATATCCCATTCCTGAATTAAATTGTGCATTTGATCCATTTACACACCAAATATAAACATTGCAAACCATCAAATATAAACATTGCAAACCACTAATCATTGAACCCAACATTTTAAACAAGAAAAGCATTCTAGTGCATGCCCATCCACTTAACACATCAAAAAGCTGATACATATATATCTATTGTTCCAAAACATGCAACACATGGTGCATGACAATGTACCAACAGAGAAGCACAAAAAAGGATGCTTTCCTTAGCAAAAAAGGACCAGCAACAAGCCTATCTTTTGACAGTTCCATTCCCACAGCCCACAACACCAATAAGTGAAGGATCAACAAATGCAACCATGTCCACCATTTCATATGCCTTCAACTGATCATAGAGGTACCTAATAACAAAAATTTACAGTAAGTCATTGGGTTTCAGCAACTATACTTCTTATCGAAGCATTGGGGGGAGAGCACATATATATAAAGAACTGAATATATATTTTCTACCTCTGGTACACGGCAATGCAAGTTCCAGTGGTCAAAGACTCACCCATATAATACCTGCAAATAAGAAAGAAAGAAAAACTATCAGATTGACAGGGCTTATACTCTTAAGGCATGGTAATGATCCTAATTAAAGAGACATAACCAAAACCGTCTGTGTTATATCTTTTAAAACACACACAACCTAGCTTTGTTATATCATATTTAAAGTGTTATAAGAAGACATTCAACCCCAGACTTAAAATTACAACCTAGCTCATACGTGTAAGGAAACTGAAGGAACAATCATCATATAAGCTTACTTGAGAAACACCATATGTGTACCAGTACGTGGTCAAACGTGTTGGTGACCTGACCAAACAAAGGTGAGAAAGTTAAACAATGTCTAAATATCTATCATGACTTAAGAACATAGGAACACGAAAAATGACAAACAACCACCTAGTAGAAGAAGCCAGGATCCCTGTCAAGGCATGTTATCAAAAATCTCCCCTCAAAGTCTCAAGCAAATACATATTTATAGATGCAAGTGAGGTAGAAACTGCAGCATACCATCAACAATCCAACCACTTCCATGTTATGTAAGAGAACTGATGTAGTACTTATTATATAACTCAGTTGTCTTACTACTTCCATGGTGGATAAGCTTTTAAAAAAAAAAAAAAAAGACAAGCGGTGGAATAAAGCAAGCAGACCAAGTGGTGGTGTTCCAAACTTGCAGCAACAAAGTCATCTCCTTCTGGTCATGTCTTTTGTTGACAAGTTTTGGCGGTGGAAAGTGATCAAGACACATGAAGACAAAACTTCATATATAATTAAGCCCTACTCTATAAACTATAGCATGCTGCAGCTTCATTTTGAAATGGGAATTAAATGGCAAAATGACAAGAGCCAATGTCCAGATCATTGGAAAAGAAACATAAAGCATACAATGGAGTTGGTGATGCAGTTAAATATGCTTAATTGAAGCGTGTTGTGTTCGGGCAATTTCAATTGGTGTCACAATAACAAATATAGAAAGGAAACATTATATTATATTAAGCTGTGTCTACCTTTTTGTGTTCTGTAGAGGGAAGAATTAACATCAAGAAGGGTTTTGTTAGAACTTAGATAGCAAAATTGCATACCCATCTTCCCTTGGTGTTAAAGGTTTAATCTTTCTGTCCCTAAAAATTGCAGAGAGAAAGAGAGAGATGTACGACCTCGGCCACGAAGGTAATCTCCATGTTCTCTGACAAGTGAGGTGGTTTTGCTTGACAAGTAAAGAGAGCTAGACAAGACATGTGCCATATAGATTATCTAAAGATTGAGTAGGAGTATGAAATCTTTATAAATCTTGATTCTACAAGAAAAGTAGAACAATGTTCTTTTCGTTAAAAGTAAAATAAAGATGACATGGTAACCAATTTCAATTAGGTCTTCGAAAAACAGAGTAATGTATCCACATTTGTTTCTAGTCTTCTCAAGACCCACATTTCTTTTTTGGCACAGCCCTTTAACTAAGTAGAACATTGTGAGAGCAGCAAGTGGAAATGGTTTACTATCCTTTAGTGTCATTATCTTCTAATGCATATGAACTACCAAGCAATTTAAGGGCCAACAGAAACCTTCTTGTAGTTATGTTTTGTATGTAGGTTTAATAGCTTTTAAGTTTTAACCTTCCGATAAAAAAAAATAATAATAAAAAATAATAATAATAAAAAAAAATAAAAACCGACTAATGTAAAATGCCTAAACCTTGAGAAAATCAAACAAATTTAAAAGAGTAAAAATAAAAAGTACAAAACAAAAAACAAAAGAAAGCGCCATACCATGACTTTGGACCTCCAATGGAAGTGTCTGGGCCTTGATAATCATATACTATCAGTTCGCTGTCAAAAGGCAAGGGAACATGAAAAGTAAAATATCAGATCAAGAAATGCCCACATACTATCACTGCAAGATAACCCCGACTTCTCTGTAATGGAAATTTGCTTATAAGAATGATGCAGCACAAACATCTCAGGATTACAAAGACCCTCATGATTTATACACTTAGACCAACTCTATTAGAATAGACTGAACAAAAGAATTTGAATCCTCAAGCTACAACTATGTAATAAGCAAACATGAACGACGACATTCTGAAAATGCAGAACAACAATCTTGGCAATGTTATTAGAAAAGATGAATCCTTATTGAATTCTTATAGATCTAAAGGGTTGTCTCTATGGCAATCAGCCACTCCGAAACAAAAGGCACCATTCATCATTGTATTGTCCACCTCTAATATTTACTTCTTTTCTACTATGATATAGTAAGGAAGACAGATTACCTAGTTCCAGAATACAATCATCAGCAAGTGAATCAAAAAATTTAAAAATGAAAAATCTAGACCCTTTTGCATAGACATAACAATTTAGCTTCAACAACTCAGGAAGGCTCCCTCAAATTGGAAATTAAACAACTTGAAAAATAGTACCATAGTAAGAGATGACATGTTCGAAAGAGATTCATTGTCTTTCTTGATCTCACAATTTCTAGATCAAGTGATTGAAATAATTTACACAAAAGACATAAATAAAATAAGAGTATTCTGTGAAATAAAATACAGTACCAAACAAAACCACATGGCAAGGATCAAAATCAAGCTGGAGAGCCCCCTTTAGCTCACTATCTTAAACATTTAATGGCTTCAAGTGTATCCAGAACCTTGGTGCCCAACCACATCCTTTTGTTATGACCGGCCACGATTAAAATATGTTCTAAGTAGATAATGATACTAAACTTTCATGAAGTATAGGAAAATAAATTGCCTTTATTTAGGTAACTTCATATCTCCTATGAAATTTACAATATCATGATAGCTCGACATTTACTACCTATTTCAATTTGGTTAAATTTAACCAAAAAATACATTACTATGAAGTATAATATGAACATTATAATGCAGTCTCATTCGAAACCAATAAGGGAAAACAAAGCATAAAATTGGAAAATTGTAAGTAGAAAACCTAAGCTCAGAACAAAAAGTTCTGGGGGAAAAAGAGAACACCTAGCAGAACCCATGTCATTTCTCTTGGCAACATCTTCAATTGCTTTTCTATTCTCTTTGTATATCTGAAGCAAAAGCCCAAAGAAAACCAACATTCAACACACCCATTAATCCAAATTCCATCATCCAGAAATCCAAACCATCATACAGGCATGCACAGAGTACCCAAATTTAAACACAACTGTACAAAATATAGTACATTCAAATATTCAGATATTTACAATCATTGGAAAGAGAAATTGCACCACAATTATCAGTACAAATCAAAAAGAAGACAGATCAAAATGAATCCAATTTCAATCAGTCGAGATGGGTGTTCACAAAAGGAGCCAAATTTACCTCAGTACTCAAGCAGAGCAACCTTTGATTCTTAAAAAGAAACGCAATTTCACCAAAGCTAATGATGAAACAAGTAAAACTTACAAGACCCATTGATTATACTTGAATAAAAGGCAGCAAGAAGCAAACCAATTCATGCCAGCTTGGATCCACTGCTGTTCTTCCAGCCAAATCGGAATCGTCCCTCAACGTAAGACTCCATAGCCCAAGAAGTCGTTTCTCTTCGCTGCTCGAAGAACAAGAATTGAAAACTGGAAAAACAGAAAAAAAATCGAAGTCGATTAATTAGTGAGATTGTAGTACCTTCGGCTTCAGTAATAGAGATAGTGGAGAGTCTGATGAATCGATCTCTTAAAGCTCACTCACTGAATCGAAGTGAACGGAGTCGAAGATGAGGTCGGAGAGGTGGGTAGTGCGGTGGTTTATGAGGGGGTCGCGAATGAGTTTGAGACAGCGAGTTAGGGTTTCAATGATTGAAGAAGCCCGAGAAACCACCCCCCCCCCCCTTTTTCCTCGTCCTTCAAATCTCCAAATTGAAAACCCTAATTGAGTATATCGAACCCTAATCGAGTGTATTTAGAAGATGGGTTTTGAGGAGAAGATGGGTTTCAAGAAGAAGATGGGTTTGATTCTTTAAGAGAAGAAGAGGGGTTCTGCTTTGAGAAGAAGAAAATGGGTTTTGTTGTTTCTCTCGAAGACTAGCTGGCTAAATGTTGGAAACAGCTAAGTGGGATGAGGGAAAAGGGGCCTTAAGTTTAGTTTTTGATTTGTATAACCAATTCAGACAACACACAAAATAATTTCGGTTGTTTGATAATATACAATGAAATTTCAGCTTAGAGATCCTACTAGCAAATCTCCCGCCTAGTGCAAAGGGACAAACTCATTTTTCCCGCCTAGGATTACCATCGCACATTCACACAACAAAAATAAGTCATTCCGTTGTAGGAGCTTACAATCGTGTACCAGCATTTCACTCAAATATTGGCCTTTTTGGGGCTACTCACTCACATTTTGGGGTACATGTGATTTTCTTCCAAACTTGCACAACGGAAACAAAAAAATGCGTTGTATGTTATTTTGCAACTTACTCTCATACAACATATACAACAATACTGTTGTGCAAGGTGAGTCAAAATTTCGACCCAAATTTGAGCAAGGTGAGGGGGAAATTTTTTTTACATTCAAACAACAGACAAATCCTTAAAACTGTTGTACAATAATCTTGGACCCAAAAAAATTGATGTACGACCTCCTTATACAACGCCAATCTCATTAAACCTGTTGTGTGAAGCAGTTTCAGTGATCACACAACGGAATTTTTTTTTTCGTTGTCTAAAAAGTGTAGTGTGATGCAGTTTTTGGCATAGTGATTGTTGCTCATTGAAGGTATACTTTTCGAAACAGCTAATAAACTAGTTAGACAACATTAGTAGACATCTACGGATTTTGCGCAGTCCAAATAATCGAAATTAGAAATCGATAAATTTGATATTATCCATCTATTTATATCGTATTAGTAGGTATTTTGTAAAAAAATTAACTCGATCTGCCATCATTTCGATATCAAATAAAGCGGTCAACCTTATATGCACGTATACTTCCCTAAGGGGAGCTCAACCACTAGGAGATAAACTTTTCAAAATTTTTACATTATTTGATATACCTCATACCCATGAGAGTATGATAGCTGACAAATCAAAAAAATAAGTTGTGAATGAGCGGTTATGAGCATATTAGTTTTATGTGGTATTTAGGGTTTAAGGTTGATCTAGTAGATCGAGACCTAAACGATGACGAAAATAGCTGAAATTTTGACCATAACTATTTATTCTAATCATGACAACATCCAACGGTCAATTTTGATAAAGTTTATTTCCTCCACGTTGTTGCTCATAGAAGGTATATTTTTCAATACAACTAACAAACCAGTTGAACCGCATTAGTGGGCATATAAGGATTTCGTGCGATCTAAGCAATCGAAACTAAAAATCGATAAATTTGACATTATCCATATATTTATAGCGTATTAATAGGTATTGTGTAAAAAAATTAACCCGATCCGCCATCATTTAGATGTCAAATAAAGCGGTCAACCACTTATACACTTCTAACTTCCTAAGGGGAGCTTAACCAAGAGTAGATAAACTTTCTAAAATTTTTACATTAATTGATATAGGTCATAGCCACGAGAGTGTAAGAGCTGACAGATCGAAAAAAGAAGTTGCGAGTGATCGGTTATGAGCATATTAGTTTTATGTGGTATTTGGGGTTTAGGGTTGACCTAGTAGATCGAGACCCAAACAACTTCGAAAATAGCTGAAATTTTGACCATAATTATATCTTCTTATCATGATGACATCCAACGGACGATTTTGATAAAGTCTATTTCCTCCACATTGTTCCTCATAGAAGGTATATTTTTCAATACAACTAATAAACAAGTTAAACCGCATTAGTAGGCATATAAAGATTTCGTGCGATCTAAACAATCGAAACTGGAAATCGATAAAGTTGACATTACCCATCTATTTATAGCGTATTAGTAGGTATTGTGTAAAAAAATTAACCCGATCCGCCATTATTTAGTTGTCAAATAAAGCGGTCAACCACTTACACACTTATAACTCCCTAAGGGGAGCTTAACCACGAGTAGATAAGCTTTCTAAAATTTTTATATTAATTGATATAGGTCATAGCCACGAGAGTGTGAGAGCTGACAGATCAAAAAAAGAAGTTGCGAGTGAGTGGTTATGAGCATATTAGTTTTATGTGGCATTTAGGGTTTAGAGTTGACCTAGTAGATCGAGACCCAAACAACGACGAAAATAGCTGAAATTTTGACTATAATTATATATTCTTATCATGATGATATCCAACGGCCGATTTTGGTAATGTCTATTTCCTCCACATTGTTCCTCATGGAAGGTATAGTATTTGTTACAACTAATAGACAAGTTATACCACATTAGTAGACATATAACGATTTTTTGCGATCTAAACAATCGAAATTATGACGAAATTAGCTAAATTTTTTATAAAAGTATATAAGGTTGAT
Source organism: Rosa rugosa (assembly GCF_958449725.1). Taxonomy (NCBI): domain Eukaryota; kingdom Viridiplantae; phylum Streptophyta; class Magnoliopsida; order Rosales; family Rosaceae; genus Rosa; species Rosa rugosa. The sequence goes on from NC_084825.1 coordinate 22,174,246, forward strand.
CACCTTGTAAAAAATTTAGGACATTTATCTCCTTCTTATTTGGATGCCCTTGAGGTTTAAGAGTATATAGGGTTGATCACCTTGACAAAGGCCGAGACTAATTTTTTCACTCATACGGTTGGAGGTTTAAGAGTATGCATGCTCTCCTACCGGAATACGGTTGGAGGTTATTACCGACAAAGCAATAACTGAAAAAAGACAAACAAAAAAGCAGTAAACAGTTAACAGGCCTTGATAGGCCCACCATCGGACAGTGGTCAATACGGCCCGATGTTGGGCCTATCAAGAGAGCACAAAAGCTTAGCAGACCAGTGTATGATAAGTGTTTATATGTGGCACTAAGTTAGAGTGCAGCAGAGCATGCATTCAATGAAAAGGCCAAGTACTTTTAGCAGTTATGTCATTTGGAAAGACATGATTGTGATAGTGATGCCACAATATTGATGTGTACGCATAATTTAATCATCTGTAACCTTATTGGCAAAGAAGTCAAGCATGCATGATTGTTGGTTTGATAATTTAAATCAAAATGTGTTTGTAATTGGCTGGAGAGCATGTGGTCAATAAAGAAGCATGAGCATGTGTGACCTGCATATGTGGGCAACTGTATAGTGGTATATGAAAAAGCAGAAGCACGTGGTGCTTGCGTCAGTAAGGAGAGAAGAATATCAAGGGAAACTTTTTTTTTTTTTTTGAGAAAAGGGCGGTGCGGCAGCCCTCAAGCCTTGATAGCCTTAATTAAAGAAACTGTCGAATACAAGGGGGGGACAATGAGCCTAAACCCCTGATTACAATAAGTAGAACATCCTGAAATACTATCCTGAGTCTCTACTAAATGCTTGTACTCAACAAAGCACCAATTAGCAAAGAGCGCTCTACTGGCGACTCTATTTGCTTTAACTGCATTAACGCAGCGGTGATACAACAGAAAGATAACTTGATCTGCAACCCGACTGCAGCAAAGCATAATTACCATACGCATAGCTTTCCCATCATAATGCCACTGGACACTACATCCAGTGACACATAATTTCCCTCTGTTACTAAGAGACAGCGACCATTTGCACGTGCAAGGAACTCGCCGCATACCTAGAGCAAAACAGGCACACAAGGTGCAATGACCGGCACACAGGCCACGGCCTCCTACCGGAATACAGTTGGAGGTTATTACTGACAAAGCAATAACTGAAAAAAGACAAACAAAAAAGCAGTAAACAGTTAACAGGCCTTGATAGGCCCACCATCGGACAGTGGTCAATACGGCCCAAGCTTTGATTCCAGCCCAATACGACTTGGGCACAGTCGGCGCAGCCACCATAGCGTCTCCCAGACCAGCGCGCCGCCGCCTCATTCGGACACCGACAGCCGTCGACCCACCATCTCCGTCAGAGTTTCGGCAGATCACCTCCTCCACCACCACAACCCCAAACCACGAGGGTCTGATACGAGGAACTGCCATCACCGGCAGAGACCCAGTACCAAGCCTCTCATCGTCGCCGACAGCCACACGATCCGACCGGATCCACCCACAAACCCAAGCTCCAGATCGGATGCGAACGCCGGCCACGCAACCGGTCACCTCCTTCAGCCACGAACCGTCCTGCTGTGCCTCCGCCACTTTCAACTGGAACCCAGGCAAGAGCAAACCTATTAGCCACAAACTCCGATAACCAAACCCACCACCTATTGACAGAGATCGACCTCCCCCCAACTCTTAGGCCTTCAATCTAGATCCCAAGGGATTAAGATTTGGGCTAAAGAGAAGGGGGAGGGGGTTTTTTCCAGATCTACTTTCTTTCTCTACAGTTTAGAGAGAGAGGGTCTCGCTCTTTTTTTAAGGGAATTCTGAAATAAGGTTTTGAATATCAAGGGAAACTTAGCTTTGCCACAAAGTTGAAGTCTGACACCCGAGATCCAAAATTGAAGGCTGTTTGTTGGCAAACATTGCTTGGCGCTGCAGTGATCGCTGCTGGTGTTCAGCGCTCCGGTGATTGCTGCTGGAGCTTTGCGGTGATCGCTGTTGCTTATCGAAGGTGTGTGTCGTCAAGGATTGCAGCGGAGGATTATAAGGCCTGGTGGTGGCTTTCTTTCGCTGGGTTACCGCTGGTTGCTTGGGCCTACTGCTAGCCTCGCTGGGCGGAGGCTGCTGCTGGGTTTTTTTTTTTGTTTGTCGCTGGCATTCAGCCATATCGCTGACGACGACCTCGTTAAGTCGATGTAGTTGATAGATGCTTGATGGCCTATGCAGGTGAGGAATTGCAGAGGGGTGTTGGCGGGTATTGGCCGCTAGGCCTTGGTCAGCGGAGTTTTTTCCGCGGTGGTTGACCGGCGGAGATGCTGTCCAGAGGAAGATGCCAGCGGTGGTGCTGGTTGGCGGAGCTTTTGTCCGGCGGAGCGGAGGACCCTTGGCGGAGGGGCCGTGCTATGGAGGTTCTCGGTGCTCAAAGGAGGAGAAGCTCAGCAGAGGCCATTTCCGGTTAGTGGAGAGGAGATGGTGGTTGGCGGATGGGAGATGGTGCCAGCGGAGTGCACCGAGCTTTGTTCGTCGGCGATTGGCAGAGCACTCGACGGAGCTTTGCCACTGGTGGTGGCCAGCGGTGTGAGAGTTGGCCGGCGGTGGTCCTGGAACTTAGAGGAGTCCGGCGCGGCGGAGCCTTATCTAGCGGTTTCTCCTAGCAGCGTTGTGGCTGGCAGAGCCCTGCCGGCGGAGGTTTGATCGAAGAACATGGGTTCTTGGCGGAGTGTCGTTGATGGTTCTTAGCGGTGAAAGTCATGGCTGCTAGCGGTGATGGTCAGAAGCTGGTGCTTGCTTTGCCGCTGATGGGAGCTAGCGGTGCCGCTGGTGGCAAGTAGCTGGCGGAAGTCATGGCAGCTAGCGGTGTTGCTGGTTTGCATCTGGCGGACTGATGCAAACTGATATGCAAATGGGTGTCCACAGTTGCAGGTTCTATGCTTTCTAGCCGGCGGCGCACTGGCGGGGCCGCTGAGGTTGGCTAGCTGAAGCTCGGAGTGTTGCTTATCAGCGGAAGCGGAGCTCTCGAGTGGTGGAGTTCCTGGCCGGCGGAGCCCCTGTCCAGCGGAGCGGAGCTCTCGCTTGGGTCAGCGGTGGTGCTTGGCGGAGAAAGCTTTGTCGGTGAAGTTTGCCGTTGAAGTTTTTGCCGCTGGGATTTGCTAGCGGGAGATGGCCGGTGGACTGCTGCAGATGGCGCACCAAAGATTGGCGGAGGATCTCAGCGGCGCTGAAGCTGGCGGAAGAAGCTACTCGGCGGAGCTCGGAAGAGGAGCTGCGGAGCGGCGGTGAAGTTGATCGGAGGTGCCAGCGGTGAAGTTGATCGGAGCTTGCAGCGAGCTGTGCAGCGGAGCAGATCATCATCTTCATGCCTTGTTGTTGGGTGCCCAGAGAAGATTTCTGGGTGTCCATAGAAATTAGGCTCCATTTTTTTTTTAGTGCAGCGTTGACCTTTGCTTGTCTGGCGTTGAACGCACGTTGATTACCATTGATCAGCCTCAATGGGCGTTGACCAAGCCTTGACCGTCCCATATGTTGGTGTTTTGATCAGCTCCTGCCAGCGTTGACCATCCTCTCGGAGTTGACCGGTGTTGACTAGCCCTTTAAGATGCAAATTTCTGCTCTGGTTTTACCGCTGAAGTAATGTTGATCATGTTTTGGCAAAAGTTGCCGCCAAGAAGCATTAATTCAAACATAAACTCAAAGAAGGAAGAAATTTCATCAAGCTCCGCTAAGCAGACTTAGCTCATGGAAGGTGACGAAGCCAATGTGTTGGCTTCCCACAGACGGCGCCAATGTTAACGTTAGTGACCGAGGGGTCTCTAGTTAGCTTAAGTGAGAGAGAGAGAGAGAGAGATTGACACGAGATGTATAGTGGTTCGTCTCCGCCTTAGCGGGAGACTACGTCCACTTGAAAGCTTATACTAGTGTGTTGAGCCTTGCGGCCCAAGAGGGATTACAAAGGATGTAATGGGATCGAGTTTAAGTGGGAGGAGGCATTCCTTTTATAGGTGAAGGAAGCCATCTCCTTTACATGGTTTTCGATGTGGGACAAGTAACCACCATTTCTAGTCTAAAAAGCTTATTGTGGAGGCAACTTGGCAAGGTCGGAAAGGTGGCTTCCCGGCGACGGATTTGCGACTTCCGGATACCGTAGCGTAGCTTGAACATAAGGCTACAAGATGCAAGTCTCGGTTGGGCCTCACCATGGCTTGTGGATGTCCCAAAGAGGGTGTTACTTATGCTTGGTGAGATAGCAAACTAGTCATGCTAGTAGAGGTATCTACAAGTCCCCGAAGTCCCCAAGTAAGAGGAGCTTCTTGGTTGGGGAGTTATACACATGATGTCACCAAGCATAAGTAACCGGGCGGTACGGAGCCCCTACACAAGCTGAAAAATCTAAAGCTTTAATCATGATTCACTTCAAGATTAAAGTACTTTTTAAAAACCAATTAGACCCCAAGTTGAGTCAAAATTTTGGGATTTCCAACCCAATTTACCTAAAGAAGTTAAATTGAAGCAAGGTTTCTAAGTCTTAGACCTCCCGCAACTTTAGATGTATAAACTTTTGACTAATTAAGCTACACGAGTTTTTTTTTTGTTTTTTGTCAAATCAAATCCACTTGGTTTAAAAAAAATATGCGTTCCCTCTCGAGCTCTCTCCTAGGGTTTCCCTGTAGCGGCGCGGGTTGTCTTCTCCGAGATGGAGGCTTGGTCTCCTCTTTGGGTTTTCATAGGGGTGTGGGCTACGGCTTTGTGTGGTGGCTCCTCCTAGCACCGGGTGGCTTCGGCTTCCCTCCCCTCGTCAGATTTGCTGATGCTTCTGATGGCGCAATCAACAAGCCCCTGGCCTGTGATGCTCCTCCTTTGGTGGCTGGTCTCGATGGGTTCGCTCTGTGGTCGGCTCCATTTGATGATGGGGATGGTGGTAAGATGGTGAAGGCCTGCTTGGATGGTGGTACGATGGTGATGGCCATGGATGCTTGGCAGCAAGGATTTCACGGGGGGGGGGGCTGACAGATCTGATGCATATTCCTCTCATGGAGGGTTGCAGATTTGCAGTTGCACGCATGATGGCTCAGGTGTGATTAGGGTCGAGGTCACTGGAAGGGGCACGTTTGCTCCCAGCGGCGGCGGTGTTTTTCTGGGTGGTGGGGACCACGGCGGTGGTAGGCACGAAGGAGGCGACGATGGGATGTACGGCCTTCTGAGCTTCTCTAGGGTTCCGGCGACGTCGGGAGGTACGGCGACTGATGGCAGTATGGCTGCAGTGGATCAAAGGCTGGTTCTGGAACATGGGCTTGTTGGTGCTTGGGCTCGTAGCTTGGGTCAATATTGGTCTTTTGGGCCTCGAGCTTTTATTTTTATTTTTTACTTGTTCATTGAGCCTGGAGAAGCCCCCTCTGCGTATGGTTCTTCTTTGGGAACATGAATAAAATTAGGGATGGGTTTTGGCTGCGTTCGGAGTCTTCCCTAGTAGTGTCAAGGTTACTTGAATCTTTGGAGCCACATCCTATGGTTACATTATGTTTGAGTAGTCTAGGGCTTGCTTTAGATCATTCATTCATGACTCTATTCTGTCGTTGCCCGGAGTCCGGGTGAGTCATATTTGTAATGTTTCCTACTTTACTATAATGGACTGACACCCCAGCGTTCAAAAAAAAAAGCTACACGAGTTTTAAATTGTATGCCCCAAAACTTTGAACAGTTTCTTTTGGGTAAAGATAGCAAGACACATTCTCAATGATTGTGATTTGTGAGATAATTGAACTGATGAGAGTAACTATTTGTCACCGTAGTCTTCATCTGTCTCGTCTCTGGTAGGTTTTTTTGTTTTTATTTAGGTGGATTTGACCAAAGTCAATTTGTTTTGTTTTATTAGCAATGCCCATCGGGTCCTAGACCAATTGGCATAACCAAAAACTTGTACTAGAGAAATAATATACAAAGCCCCTCCGACTTCCACAGCTCCCACCACCGTCAAACCCAACCGGAGACGAAGCCCTAACCGAAATCCACAATGCAAGTGCAGCAAAACCCTAGCATCCCGGTCAGCGAAGTCTACTGGTCTCTTCTCCACAAAGCCGATAAGAAATTCTCCAAAATCCGAGAGCTCCCCTATTACCACCGCAACAGGTACTACTCCCATTCATTTCTCCTTCTTCTTCAAAATCAATTCACAAACACAATCGGTACTCAATCTCGTATCTTCGTGTTTGTTCAGGCACGAGTACGACGCCTACTTCTACAAGGTCTTCAAGGTCTACACGCAGCTCTGGAAATTCCAGCAAGAAAACCGCCAAAAGCTCGTCGAGGCCGGTCTCCGGCGATCGGAGATCGGCGAGATCGCGTCGCGGATCGCGCAGCTTTACTTGGGGCAGTACATGAGGACCAGCGAGGCTAGCTATCTGTCCGAGGCGTACATTTTCTACGAGGCGATTCTGAGCAGAGAGTACTTCAAGGAGGGCATGTTGCAGGACCTCAACTTGGCCAGCAAGCAGCTCAGGTTCATTTCTAGGTTTCTCATGGTGTGCTTGCTTTTGAATCGCCGAGAGATGGTGCAGCAGCTGCTTCATCAGCTCAAGGCCTTGGTTGATGACTGCAAGAGGACCTTCCAGGTTATTTTCTTTAGGATTCCATTTGATTACTTTTGTTGTTAGTTTGCCATTGAATTGTTCTATGTGCTCTGGTTTCGAATTTGTGTAATGGAAACTTAGTTCTGTGGTATTGTAAAGCTTAAAGAAGGATAGAACTTATCGAAAATGTGATAAGAGGGTTCAACCCCAATACATATAGACAAAGAGTTAAAAGATAGAAAAGAAAATAACAAACAACATGGAGTATTACCTCGAAATAGATTTATGTACATTAGAGTATAATCAGTGGTAATTGAGAATGACATACATCTGTTATAATGTGGGGATCATGATGACTAGTTTTGGACCATGAGATTTTGAAATTGTGTTCACTTTCTTATTGGGCTCTAAGTGGGGAATTTGTGCAAATGAGGAACATCTGGGGCTTGTGCATTGCAATGTAATCTAGTGCGGTGAGTTTATCATGGACAGAGAGTAGTATTAAAAGGCTAGGAAGTAGTTCAGAATAAGATGAGATTTTATGTATTATCAAATAGGTGCTAAAGATTTGAATGTAATATTGTAAGTCATGCTGTTTTGTTTCCATTTAAAAAGTTGTGTGCTTATATACGCCAAGTCTTGTGTTCTTGCAGCTAATTTTAATAGTGACATTTGAATTATCTTGTTTCCAGGAAACTGATTTTAAAGAATGGAAGCTGGTGATTCAGGAAATAGTTAGATTTTTGAAAGCTGACACAGCTTTTATGAATATCAGGCCATTGAGATATAGTATTGTCCTGGAATGTCATCCCGATTCCTTACCACCTGTTTCCACATTGGTTGTAAGGAGGTCTTTGAGACTGCGAGATGCGATACTAAGCAGCTACCATCATAATGAGGTTAGGTATTGAGGTTTTTCCTTCACCTCTTTGTGGTTTTTAAATTTTTTTTAATTAATTTTCAAGAAAAAATAATTACTGAAGTCCGATCATGTAATCCTTGTGTATGGAACTAATACCAGCCTATGTGCAAAACTATAGCTAGGATATGACAAAAACATAGAATATAGACAGAAATAGTTTCCCGGAACTCTGAGAAATTGAAGCCAAAGTGATGCTTAAAGCCTTAGTTTATGTCATAGACGTTCACCTCCTCTCTCACCTCCTCCTTCACTCCTCTGTGTATAATCTGCATGTGCTTAATACTGATTTAGAGGGTTTTCAGTTTTTTGTTTTTGATACTGTTGTAATTTATGCCTTCCAAATACATAAACTTGAATTGTACACTAACATTTTCTGTTTTTCCATTGGTTAAAACTCGACCAGGTAAAGTTTTCAGAGCTCACTCTAGACACTTTTAGGATGCTTCAATGTCTGGAGTGGGAACCTAGTGGCTCATTTTACCAGTCAAATGTTGCTAGAAACGGTCAGAACGGGGCGCCAGGGTCCGGCCGCATTAACTACTCCCAAGATATTGCTGATCCTACTCTGCCACATAACCCACGGAAAGCTGTCTTATATCGTCCATCTGTTACACATTTTCTGGCAGTAAGTCTGATAGGAATTAATGGTTGCCTGTTTCCCTTATAATTACTATGTTTCATTTGGCATGTCAGGTTGTAAATCAATGATATTAAAAATCTTCCTTACATAGTTCCATGTCAAGGGTTATCGGTTTCGTGAATTCCCGAAAAATAACATTTTGAACTTAACTACTTATGTTCAATGTCAAATACTACATACGCCTTGAGTTGAAGTCAAGTTGCAGAAAAACATATGTTTATTTTTTGCTGATTTGATCAACTATCTTCCTGCTATTCACCTGTATGGTGATGACAATAAAACATCTCTTTTTTATTTTATTTATTTTTTATTCTTTTATATATTTATTTATTCCCCCATCACCCACTCACCTGATTTAGTTTCGGTCATGACTTGGTGTCTCTTGGAGGATTTAAGCTTCAAACTAAAGTTTCATGATTCAACCGAACACTAAAATTGGTTTCTTTGCATATGATAATATTTGAACTGCATCTTTGTAGTAAGGAACCTGTTGATACTGATTTTTTGTCCCCATCGATAAAAAACACACATGTAGATGAGAGATGTATACTTTGCCAAAAAAGAAGACGAGATTTAGTGTTAACCCAACCCAAAATTGGGGTACATAGGGGAAATTTGGTGTTTTTCGCTAATCTGCTAAGCCTAATTTCGGTGACAGATTGCATTTGCTAGGCCGAAGCTCATAGCTTGGAGTGAGAGTTGAGTAGGAACCCCCTTTTAGTGAGGTGAGGGCCTCCTTGTAGAGGCATGTGGAGGTCCCTTCCTCTTGCAAGTTTTTGATGCGGGATTTAAGGGGCCTATGCCAATTACATTTTCCTTTCTCTTATGCTATTACTGCTTGACCAAAACCTTGTAGAAGCAGAACTTATAAGTGAAACCAAAAGGTTGGTCTTTCTTGGTTCTGTTACATCTCTACCCCTGACCCCCCTTGTGGATTAGCTTATGTTGTGTTTGGTTTGGTGTCCCTTTTTGTAGTAATTATGCTTGAAACTAAAGTTTCATGCACCCACCTAACCTAAAGTTTGTTGCTTTGCAAATGATATCAATTCTTGAATGCTCTTAAAAGGCACATTTTTAAGTATGAATTTTTGGTATATGGACCATGACTTTGTATAGCACCTGGATGAGTTTGGATTATGAACATGGGGATCATGGCCCTAAAACCTAAACCACCAGATACCAAATGTCTAGAACCATTCCTGACTTTTATTTATTGTGCCTTTGAGTAAGCATGTTATTATAAGTTTCAGTAAACACATTGATTAGTTTGGATGGATTCTTACAGCATTTTTCCCCTTTTGGAATAGTTAATGCTACTCATATATCAAGAATGTTATCCTTTATCTGCCCTCAAACAATCTAGTGTTTTCTTTTTTGTTGAGAACTACACAATTGATAAGAATCAATATATTTACTTGACTGGCAGGTTCTGGCAACAGTTTGTGAGGAGCTTCCATCTGATGGAGTTATCTTGATATATCTGTCCGCTTCAGGTTTGAATAATTTTGTTATACAAGGATTTTGTTTTCTTTATAGGTTATGTAGGATCATCATTTCTTTTGCTCATTATATTGGCTCAGTTAAAGGACATGACATTTAATTGCAAGCAGGTTCTGGAATTTATGCTGATGCGACATCTGATAGACTAAATCCTTCTTGTGGACAAAGTAAAGGAGATGACTCAAGCTTACATGCTAGTTGTTTAAACTTTGGTAGCCATGGAAATGGAGGTACTCTTCGAAACAAATTAGGAATAGTTAATGACGTAGACCTACTCAAATAATATATATATATATATATATATATATAGATTCCATGCTACTTGAGACAATTAAATTCAGTTTCACGCATAAGGTTTAGCTTGCCGGTTTATGCCCCAATTGTCTAATTTTTTGCCCTAACAAAAGAAAGAAAATTCAACTTCTAAAGGGGAAAAATGCTGTAAGAATCCATCCATGTTCCTCAAAGGTTGACCTAACAAAAGAAAGAAAATTCAACTTCTAAAGTGTGCCTTTGTTAGAATCTGTAGTTTTTGGTTTGAGGAAGGGATATATTTCATGCCATTTACTTATTCACATGTGGTTAGAAAATGGATAATTCATTAATGGAGTTCTTGATTGATAATTTATGATGTTGGACAATGAGATTAATATCCAAAGTTTGATGTCGACATGTCGTCTTATCTTTTGATATCATTTCCTTGTTTTTGCATGAGTCCCTCAGGATAAACTGTTCTGATATCAAACAAAATCATCCATTTTTCAGGAATAAATAGCATCTATCCCAGTGACTTGGTTCCATTTACAAGAAGGCCGCTCTTTCTAGTTATTGACTGTGACAGCAGTGAAGCTTTTGAGGCAAGTCTATCAACTCTATTATGCATTTTTTTTTTCGATTAATGTACTTGGCAATGTTACATCTTACAGAGTCCATGGTCTATAAACTAGCTGGAACTGTTTTATGCCTATAAGTATGATTTTGAACATTGCAGTGTTTTCTTTTTGTTGGCAGTTATTAGAGCTGTAGAACCCCACAATAGCTTCTCTATCAAAATATTAATGAACACAGTAGTTCAGTGACTTGCATAATCAGTTCTGAATACTCCCTAAAAATTAAATGGCCCCACCTTGTGTATAGTTATTCTATTCTGATAAGATTGTTGTTTCTTCTAAAATAACATTTACCCTCTCTCTCTCTCCCTAAAAACTTCCTATTCATCACAAGATGTCATGTGTATCAAACCACATCTAATGGCTCCTATTGCTTGAAATCAATTTTGACTTATTTTTCTTTTCATCAAAACTGAAATACGAAGGCTCTCTCTCTCTCTCTCTCTCTCTCTCTCAGCAGAATTATTTATGGTAGCTGAATGAGCAAGATCCCCCCTTCTCGTTTTCTTGATTTCGTTTTAATCTGAGTAGAAATTATTACCCTAACCTATGAAGGTGACTGATTCTAAAATTTGCTCAGGCTATAAATGGAGTACAAAAAGGAGAGACAGCTGCAATGCTCCTATCTTCGAGCTCTTCATATCAAGCTTCTGATGTTGGTTCCTCTCGTCAGCCAAGTGGAAGCCTATTCACTATTTTCCTTACAGCTCCAATGCAGGCTTTCTGTTTATTGCTTGGTGTTTCAGGCACTGACATTGACATGGTGAGTAGAAGATTGACACTTTCTCTGTTCTTATTTGAATTATATGAGTTATTTACTTTTCCAGAGCATTTACGGAAGGCAAATGCATCAGGATATATATAACAAGGCTGAGAAGCTGCTTTCTAGTTCATTAAGTGACTGGGGGTCTACTTTGGCAACATCAGATACTATTGACCCTGTTTGGGCACAGGTTTTGACTGATACATTCCTGAGGCGACTCCTATTGAGGTACTATCCTATAAAGCTTAATGGAGACTATTACAGGAACATTTTTTCTTCTTTGGTTTTGTAGTACTGAGAGAATAATGACATGTTTTTGCTTTTCATGCCTGCAATTCTCTCAAGATTTGATACTGTTGTTGTTTATCCCTGCAAGTGTTTTGCTAGCTATACCTATATGTACAAGGTTGAGGATTTAATGTTTATAATCTGACTTGGCCATCAGTTGGTACTGGAATGATGAACTCTGAAGCAAGTCCTATTTTGAACCTGCATGCTTACAGCTGCATACATAGAAAGTTGGATTAGTTTGTTGCTTTAATTGTTAGGTACACCTAAACATGATAAAACAATTAATGGAATTTAACCCAAAAAGGGAAGAAGCACATCCTGCACCTTCACCTGCGAAGCGCTACACTCCTGCTTCTAAGCGAACTACTGTAGACAGACTACCAGGAGTGGGAATAAAGCTCCAGCCCTTAGCCCTGAACTCCATCAATAAAAAGTAAAATTAAGAGCAATATTAGCACTAGGGAGAGTCTTATTACCACTCGACCCAAATGAAACTTAAGTTGCTTTAAATATACTTGCCCGTAAGATTACTGCTGATATAAGTTAACATCAACTCTTGGATTGACCTGTGATCCATTTTTTATTATCCTTTTGACTTAAAACTTTTTAGTTACCATGGCGACTTCTATTTAGACAAGAAAGACCAAATTTTAGAATTGGGGAAAGGGGCCTAGTGTTGATGTTCGAAAGATGGTACATCTTTTCTGGGTAAGCTCTGGCTACTGCATTAGACATCTAAATACTCTTTGATCTATGGGACTCTTTATTACAAACTGTGCGAGCCTGCAAGGTGTCCTGGTAGGTGGTTGGAGTTTTGCAACTGGACATTTTTGACTCTTTGTTTTATTAGTAGTTAAACACTCACATGCTCATGTGCATACTCTTGTTCATGATATTACTTTCCTTGATGGCATGACCACTTCAATTAAATAGTTAAAATGAACTTTTATTGGCCATGTTATACTGGATGCTCTCAAATGGATTGATCTTTTCAAAATTTTGCTGATTGCTGTTCCTTGTATACTCTCGTCTCACGGTACTTCAGTCCTGCTAAAGTAGTGAACTTTATTTCCTACATTCTGTTTGTGATACATATGCACTTACATTTTTCCTCTCTAGGTTCATATTTTGTCGGGCGGTGCTATCACTCTATGCTCCAACCTTCAATAAGAAGGAATTTATTCCCAAGTGTGTACCATGCCTCCCAGCGTCTTTCCTGCCAACAACAGCTGCATGCCAGACTGTTATTTTGCAGATAGCGGATATCTTCGGAGCGAGCTCTAAATTCATTTTCTCAGAAGGACTTGTACTCCCAGAAAATAGACAGGGTGACACAGAAGCAGTGCCATGTTCATGAATCATGGTGTCTAAAACTATCCCAACACCTTGTATTGTGTCGGTGCTTGTACAGGAAATGTGATTGAAATACCGAGCTGTGTGTTTTTGTTGTTCTTAGTTATGAACTTGTAACTTTTTTCCTTTCTTGTGAAATTACCTGTTGTTGATTAAGGCAATCCTTGTAAGAGATAACTTGGAATGGTTTTGTAGAAATGGAAAAAAGTTGATGTCCCTTCTCAGTCTTCTGTGTAATTGGAGAGAGCTCTTTCTCGTCTGTATGTTGTATTTTTTTTTGGTTAGTGTGGTCGAAGCCTCTATGCTGTTCTTAAAAAGTGGTCATACAAAGAAAAAGAAATCGGGTCTGTTTGGTTAGGTAGGACTCTTCAAGCAACTCCGTTATCGAGGCTGTGGTCAAGCTGTGCCTCGTAGGGTTTTGCTTGTTTTTTTGGTGAAATGGGAGCCTAACAGTGTTTTCAACAGATGCCATAATCTTAGCTCTAGTAGTAAGATGGTGTAGTATTATGCTTCACTAAACACAGTGGCTCTAGTCTTTTAGAGAATGTAGAGATATAGATGATTAAGAAATGGCGAATGCATTCCCGATAATGAATATCGGGCAATCCTTTCCAAATCGTCCATGCACCGTCTTGAACTTTTAATCTTCTCTACGCTGAGCAAAAAGCGGTCACAAGTTCATGTGGGTTCCTCACTTAATCTCATGGTCCTTTCAGTAAATTTGTAGGAAGGATCTAAGCAAGCATGTGCTTTATTTTCACTGGTGAGTATTCTAAATCTGCTATTGATATCAGAACCTATATTCAATATTTCAATCACGTATGATTCATCTGCAAACGTCGAGTAAAGGCAAAATGAGGTTTTATAATTTTATTTACTGGAGCAAAAAGTGACATTAAGCATGCTCTGCTAGGGCTTATTTCTTTTAGTATGGTCCTTTATCTTCAGCCCAGAAGTAATTCATGTCTTCCATTTTTAGAGGGCAGAACCACGGAATATGAATAACACTTTCAAGCAACACTCGATATTTATATGCAAGAATTGCAAGAATTATCCCAACGTGCAGCTCTGCCTGGGATGTTGTCATTTAAGTCTAATACATTTGCATGGAAGGTATTTCTAGCTTTGGTAGGCAAACCCGGGGAACTCTCATTTGACAGCAAGCTAAGGACTCCCAGTGGCTCCAGGAGAACTTCTGGTCTCTCCTCCGAATTACTAGTTCCTTTTCTTCCGATGTAGAAACCCTCTTTGGAATAGAGCTCTGGGGCATTATCAATAAAGCTAGAGCACAAGAAAAGGCTAATTATACAGCTGGATCATCGAGCTAGCAATCAAGTAAAAACGATAAGCTAATCCGGTATGTGTGTGTAAACAAGATAAGATAACTTGAATAATGTTGCTGAAGATGTTTATAATAATAATAGAAGAAAAATCTTGAAATCTTGATGAAACGTAACTTCCCCTACGATGGGGTTGAATTACAAACTCAAAACCTAACCCTAAATCCCAATAAAGAATTCGAAATCCTAATCCAAACGGCTTTTGATGAAATTGATAGATCAAGAGCAGTTCATCATCTTCTTGAACTCGTGAAAGTTAACGCAGCCATCACCATCGACGTCAAATTTGGTGATCATGGTGGCACATTCCCCGACCGAGCACTTCTGTCCTAAGCGGTTGAGCACCTCATGAAGTTCGCTCGCCGAGATCAGGCCGTTCTTGTCGAGATCGTAGACATCGAAGGCATCACGGAGATCCTTGCTCGACCCCGATCCATTCATGATTTCTGTGAACTCCTCCAGGTCGATGTGGTCATCCCCGTCCTTGTCGAACTAGGACATCACAGTCTGCACTTCCTCCCATCTCACGAAAAACATTCTTGAGCTACTCGCTGGAGATGAGTCCGTTACCGTTCTTGTCGAACTTGTTGAAGACCTTCTTGACCTCTTCCATGGGTACCACCACGCCGCTGCCGCTTCTTGAACTGGTGAAACTCGATGACATCGCTGAGAGGGAGTACAAATTTGATTTGGTTTCTTCTAGCTTATTAGGATTGGATTGTGTGAGAGGCTAGATATACCAGTGTTTCTATTTTCATTTCAGTAATCGGTTCTGTTTGTGTTTCCTATAAGGAAAAGGGAACAGTTTCCTAATTCAAAATTAGAAGACTTTCCTAATTCAAATTCAATAGACTTTCGTAAAATTAAAATCTTGAAGGTAAATACTTTTTCTTGGTCGAAAAGAAAAAGGAAAGACGTTTTTATTGACCTAAGAAGGCTCTGCAGTTTAGGGATTCTCTCTCAAAAAAGTATTTTGTTGTAATCAAAACCCTTTCGGAATTCAGCATTACTTTGTGGCATTGGATTGCGTTTTGATTCTTCCACCCTTCTAAAGCAAAGTGGTAATCTCTATTCAAGATTTTTGACCCTTATTTTACAGATGAATATCACTAGTATGAGCGACTAGTATCACATTGGCTGTAGTTCGTGTAAGATTTTTGATGAATCTTATACCTGATTCTTTTTGTTTTATTCTTTCTTTTCGATGGGTAGTTGGGTACCCATTTAGCCGATGGGTGGATATGAAAATACCCGTGAAAACTAAAACCGGGTATGGGTATCATGGGTATTACCCATTTTGGTTGCTGGGTGGGTATATAACCTTGAGTTAAAAATTTCTTCAGTACATACATCGTATAAAAAACCATCTTTAGATTAAGGTAATAATTTATTTGGATTTTCTATTCCTAATAGATGAAGTAAAGTCCTATTCCTAAAATCCTAATAGATTAAGTAAAGTCCTATTCCTAATAGATTAAGGTAATAATGTATTTGATTCCCTAATAGATTAAGTAAAGTCCTATTCCTAATAAATTAAGGTAATAATGTATTTGGATTTCCTATTCCTATTAGATTGAGGTAACAGGAACACTAAGCCTATAAATATACATCGGGGAAAGTTGGATTTTGATAAGAAGAATTCAGAGAGATAGAAACAGAAGAAGACTAGACTCTGAAATCTGAATCATCACTAGAGTTTCTCATTCTCAAAAAGAGAAAAGAAGACTAGAGTTTCTGAATCATCATCATCATCATGGCAGTACTGGCGACACTGGGAGCGGCGTTCCAAGAGATCTGCGATCAAGTCACCCAAGCGATGGAGAAAAACACAAATAAAAAGCTGAAATCCGTCCTGGGTTTGTTAGAGGACACGCTCAATTCCTTGAAAGATGAAATCATCCAGCCCATTCATCAAGGCCACCAGATTTTCGACGATCAAAACGACAAGATCGAGTCCATCGTCGTCCAATTGCACGAGGGAGCGAAGCTAATTGCGAAAGTCTCCAAGCTCCGATCATGGAACTATTTCTGGCTCGACGAGGACGGCTACATCTGGAGGCTTCTTCAATTGGATGGGTACTTATTTCATCTGCTGCATACGACTCTGTATGGGCCGTTATATGACGCTTATAAGAAGGCCGTGGAGGGCGGAGCGGTGCGGTTGACGGCGGAGCGGGGAAGTGGTGAAGAGGAAGAGGCTGTGTTCCGGAGGCTGTTTGCGGCGTCGATAGAGGCGGAGGAGCACCAGTCGTTTAGGTTCCTGGTTTCGAATATACTCAGCAAAATATACGCGTTGCAGCCATTTTTGATGCACAACAATCCTAAGCTCCTCACCTCCTCTTTCAGAGCGGAGATGGAGAAGGGGTTGGAGGTGGTTCGGAGGAGGAGCACCGGGGTTGGTAACAAGTGGCGGCTACGCAAGACCAATAAGTACGACAGTCGTACTTTTAGTGGGTTAGTGCGGCTGGATATGTGTCTGACTCACTGTCTACATGGACCTGTCCGTAAAGCAATCCAGCACGCATTGGATTTATCATCTAGTTAGCATTGTGCAATTGACTTTATGATGTACTCACATAAATTGTAAATCTACTCACATATATTCAGTTGTTGTTTATTGCCAAACCAAAACTAAAAAACCAATTCTACGTGTTTTTGTACATTCTTTATCCTTGAAGCATTGACTACTCTTGTTTCTGGAACACTCCTTTGGAAGTGATTAACATCTATTCTTCAAATCTTTGTAATTACCAACTCGTGTTACTTAATTGTCTTTCGAATCCAATTGACTTGCACTAGGGTGGGGGATATTGTGACAGCAGTTCAAAAATCCATGAGCTAGGCTGCATTTGTATACATGCGCATCATTAAACTTTAGCAAGTTAAGAATCCACCTAGTGCACTCCCAACAAGACACACACACACAGGAATGTGAGTTGTTCCAAATACATACCTGCAACAGTTGAACAGCAAATAGTTACATACAAACAACTCATTAAGAAGGCAAGCAACCACAGTACCACTACTTCAAGAATGAATCGGAAAAACCAATACCAAAGAACAATATCACTTTCTTCCACCCAAGTGGCCACACTTACGAAAAGTTGAAGTGAACTAAATCCATTGAACCCACAGTAGTACATTTTCAGTGTCGACTGATAACATATCCCGATATTGAAAGTTTTAGTTCTAATTTGAAGATTGAGTTTTCTTCATCCACTCTATGCATTCGTCTCTGCAGTCCCCCAAGGAGGAGCTAGCTGCCATGCAAGTACTTTCCTTTGCCATTAACTGACAACTGGTCCTCCAGATTTAAGCTAGCTGCAACTGTTTTATGATAGCTAGCCTTCCCATCAAGTAATTAACGGCTTTACATCCCAGACTCTGTCAAGACCCAGATCATCAACTATGGCCCTTTCAACTTGTCTAAACAACACTCTGCTACCTTCTAGTGTGAAGTTATATTCCAAAGGATCTAGCGCACAACACATGAGCAAAGGCCACTCCCCAAAATTCTTTAACTTCTCGCAACAGAAATCCTGTCGATACTCGGAGCTTGGATTCTTTTGATGTAACAGAGACATCATCAGCATCAATAAATCAACTTCGAAGAGTTGTAATTCAGCTCCATTGGATCCAAAGTGAGGAAGCAAAGGCAAGAACTTCTCAAATTCATGATGTATCTTTATAACAGTTTCAGCATCACTGACTTTTTGCTCAAGGGAGTGTCTGAACATGTAATTCACCACAGGAAAATCTTTCCCTTTTTCACCTCTGTACATGGTCTTCCTAAGTGGGAGGAGCATAGCAGCATAATAAGGGAGCCTTCTCTGTTCATCACTCAAAAGTAGAGTGCCCAATTACCGGAACAAGGCTATATGCACAATATAAGTAAGCTACACAAGCACAATTTATAGTACTCTCATCATACTCCTTTGCAGCATCCTCAACAACTTCATTCTCATTAGGAATGTATAAAAGAAAATGAGTAGAACCGAGTAATAAGCTCATAATTGTACACAATAAAAATCAGAGTCTCTTTGTATAACAACTTTTACACTCATTGAAATCCATCAATTGCATGGAAAAGAAAAGTCATGTAACTTTCAAAATGCATCTATGGAGAATACCTGGGTCTCCAGAGTAGTAGGATATTTGCTGTTCTCATAATCCTGCAGCAGCAGCACAGTAGCCAACGGTTAAGAGTTAGAGACTCGAGATGAGCTAGAGAAATGGAGAAGGGGGTTAGTCACATTAGATATCTTACCCAAATCTCTATATATTGATTCTTGACATTCAAAGTTGATGAATCCACAATATCAATATCCATAGGTGCATCAGTTCCAGCTCCACTGGTCACCAAAGGTGAAGGTGACAGAATGATCGTCGTCAGAGGCTTTCACTCCTAAGCTGCTCCCTTGATCAAGATTTTCTACCTTCGGTACTTGTACAGCTGCAGATCGAAGAAAACAACATGAATGGAAAGCACACTAGGTAGAGACTTCAAGCCTACAATGCTTACTAAATTGCACATTACACTGACCAAATCAGCAAGCACAATTGGCTATAGCATTAAACTAAATCTAGAAGCCACACAGTGCACGTAAGTGTCAACCTCCGATGTAGATTCTGTTTTCCACCTCACAACTTGGGCAACATCAAGCCATTGTTTTACCAAGGACAATGTGAAATGCAGATGTCATAGGATCTTGAGCCCCAGTTGTACTGAAAAAAAGAAAAAAAGAAAGGTAAACACCTTTTGTTACACCAACTAAAAGAATATCAGTTGAAATATAGGAAGAATAGTATCATATCAATATGCCCTGGAAATCAATAATCTCATATATGGCGCGGTAGTGGGAAAACAATAAGGCAGAAAATTCTTAATGCTGATTCAAAAAAGCAAAGGAGTACCACATCACAATGGCATCAGTTGAGCCAGCAGGAATGAGTCCAAATCTTAAATGTTCACAGGGGAGGGAAATCTCAGGCTCTTGATCTGCCAGGTTTTCAAAACAATAAAAAGCGATTATCAGGTACCATGCACTAGTAAATACTAAATACACATAAAATACAATGAAATTAAATGTAAATTTTAAGCATCATAAACTACCAACACTGCAAGAACCATAACCCAGTCCCTTTACTTCCAGTGATATGTCAGCTAACCACCTTTTACAGCTAGGAATCAAATTCAAAATCTGACTTGTATGGAAACATTTGGTTATTGTACTTACTGATATTTGAGACTCCTGAGTCCAGAGCCATTAATATTGGAGGGGAGACTGCTCATTATTCTGAGAAGAAGCTTCAATAACGGTTTCACTTGGATCATTTACAATGAGACTCTCATTACAACTAGCAGAATCAAGGAAATCTGAAGGAGTTGGTGGATATGGAGCTTTATGCCTTGAAGAAAGAAATCCATTAAGAATATTGTTGAAAAAACCATCACCACCCTGGAAGCAAATCAATTGTCAACAATCACTAATTTGGAATAAGAGCAATAAAGCATCAGCTAAACTTAAGAATAGACAAACACATCATAAGTTGCTTACAACAGCTATAACTCCATCATATGAAATAAGCTACTTGTTTCCTATAGTTGCCATCGCATCATATGCATGCCCTGCCCTTTCGGTCACAATCACCTGATGAAGGAAGTGACATCTCTGCTTGTTATAACAGTATGTGATTTAGCAGTATTACTTTCTTCAATAGACTTCTTAGATGCAGGAAATGAGCAATCTTGGTTCCTTCCAAAAAAACAAAAACAAAAAGCAAATAAAGCTAAAAGTTTACCTTTGTTTTCACTTTAGCACGGGAGAATATAGGAGCCACACTGTCCCAAGTTTTGCAGGCATTTCCCTTCCCACTCCTTGGATGAACAAAAACCTAGCCAAGCAGAAAACGTTTCTGGAAAAGAATTATATTACCACTTTATGTCCATTTAGATCAACCAACTAAACAACTTATGATTGAAACAAGAAAAAAAGTGTAGTGTTTAGCCAAGTACAATACATACCAAAAGATTTTTTGGCGTCCCCTGCTCTAAGTCCAGAGAAGCATTGATTTGATTGACCCATATCTGACATATGTGGAGATCCTTGTGACCAAATGTATATCTAGCAAGGACCGGAACAGACGGCAAAGTCCTTGAGCTCTGGAAACTATGCAACCGTAAAGTGGTAAATCTGCATCAATGTAAACACAAAAGATATTACTACCGGATGAGGGACTTGAAGCACACAGAACCAAGGAAAGGAATCGAACAAACATCAACCTCATAGTCACGTTGACCCTTAAGGCCTTAAGGCATCTTCGAGCATTCGAGACATTTGGTCCATGAATCACACCATAGTTGATCAGCACAACAGCATACACATCCAAAAACTTGATCTCGGTTGGTGCAACCTTTGAAGCAAATTTGATGCACAAACAAGTTGAGTCATCCTGATACATTAGACATTAAGGAAAACATAAATGTTCACAGTTAAACAAAAGCTACCTACCTAATGATGCATTACAATATCCCAAATATAAAGGGAAACATAAATGTTCAACTAAAATAAAAGAAGTGATCTTTTCCACAAAACCAACGTGGTCCATTGAAAGCATGCAGCTCAGAAGGGAGGGTTGGCCATCAAATTGTGCATGTGGGAGAGATTGGTGTTGTTCAAAAGGACGTTAGAGGCTTAAGGTGAACAGACAAGTCGGAAAAATGGGCAGAAAAAAAGAAGGTTTAGGAGATGGATTTTTGGCACATTCCCGGAGGAAAGTCGTTGGTGGTCAGGCGAGCTGTAAATTCCTATTTAATATTAAAATTCCCTTCTTCTTCTTCTTCTTTTTTATTTTATTTATTTATTTTTTTAATATAAATTATGGAGTTGTAATTTTTTTTATCATACCAATAACTAGTTTTTTTTTTTTGTAAGTTTGATTTACCTCCCACTTACAAAAGAGAGATTTATGCAATTAGACCAAATAGTACTGGGATATGGGGTTATAATTTGTTATCTACTGTATTTTACTAATTTTCAATACTATGGACTATATCACACGATTTTTATTCAAATCTCATGCACTGTTTTCATTTTCTCACCCACAAACAATGAATTTAAAACACTTCTCCAACAGCCGGAACTCAAAAATCATGATGCAAATACTTTTTAGGATTCTTCAAAGTTAGAAAACAATAAAATTCATTAAAAAAATTTAAAACACATCCTAAAATCATACTCTATGAAGGGTGAGCTTACACTTAAGGAAAAAATATTGTTAATAAAGTTTAACATGTTTCATCATTTCATTGCATTCCATCATTCCATGGTAGTGGTGTAGCTAGAAATTTCATCTAAGAGAGTCAAAACATAACTACATTGAAATAAAAAAAAAAATTGATAACATAATTGCTCATGTAAAATCTTTAAATAAATATCTTATTTCATAAATGACATAATTAGATTGATTTATGGGTTTTTGTCCATTTACTCCATTTTTAGGGATTTTTTTCCCACTTACCCCAATAAATTTTTTTAAGAGTTTTTGACCAAAAGCACCAAAATATGAAAAAATTATCACACTTATCCCATCAACAGATTTTGGTTCCCACACACAATTAAACAAGAAATGACCATTTTGCCCTCAAACCAATTAAAGAATTACAATGACAGCCATCAGCATCAACCATTCAGTGCTCAGGCTCGACGACAAGCCGACACCAAAATATGAAAAAATTATCACACTTATCCCATCAACAGATTTTGGTTCCCACACACAATTAAACAAGAAATGACCATTTTGCCCTCAAACCAATTAAAGAATTACAATGACAGCCATCAGCATCAACCATTCAGTGCTCAGGCTCGACGCCAAGCCGACAGTCCTCTTCACCGAGAAGCTCAAACTCTCCGCGGCTGGGCTGGACCTTCTGAAGGAGTCGGACTCCTCGTCGCCGAGAAGCTCGGCGAGGCCGGGCTGAACCATCTGAAGGCATGGCTGGTGGTGGTGTTTGTGAGAAGTGGAGAGAACGATGGCAGGTGGGGAGTGGAAGTGGAGTAGGTTCATATTCAGAACAGTCAAGAGGTTTAGATAGGATCCTGCACTACGAGGCGGGAATGATTGGCGAGAAGGGGTTGATCGTAGGGCCAATCAATTCGTGCCATGTAAGCATATAGTGGACCCGTTAACTCAAATCACAAGGCAAGTGCGATTAAACACCTATCACATAGCAAGTTCACAGTGAACTTGAATTACAGCTTTTCAAAAGTTTATTTGGACATGAAATGAGAATCATATGTCAATTTGGATTTTCTGGGTAGGTTTGCATGAAGATGGAAAAGAAAAGTTGGAGTTTTTGGCTTTTTGCTGGGTTTCATTGGTTTCGGTACTGAAGAAATAAGCAAATGGTAAAATATTTTCTTTTTTATTAACCATGGTTAGACAAAGATAAATTAATGTGGCATTAATTTAGAAGGTGGGTGTTCTCCCTGCCCCCCCCCCCCCCCCCCCCCACAAACAAATTTGCTGCATCGATCCATGAGAAAGATAAACTCGATCTATATTAATTTGCAGACTAGTTTCCACTTATTTTCACTTGGTAAATATTACTCACCAAAAGGAGATATGTTGATAAAACCGTATTAAAACATATCGACATATATATAGCACAATGCATGTACTTGTACTCATATGCTTATATCAGATTATATCGATCTGAGATTCTGAGCAGATAGGTTTCCTCTTAAATCATTTCACTTTTGTTTCAAACCTTCCCTCCTGCTCCATGCTACTGATTTTGTTTGACAAAGCTTTTCGGTTCTTCTGAAGCTCAGTCGGGAGCTTAACATCCGTTGCCAAACCAACAATCTCAAGAAACCTTAT
Source organism: Rosa rugosa (assembly GCF_958449725.1). NCBI lineage: Eukaryota > Viridiplantae > Streptophyta > Magnoliopsida > Rosales > Rosaceae > Rosa > Rosa rugosa. Next base: position 22,197,413 of record NC_084825.1, read on the forward strand.
CAGATACCAAGTAATATCAATTTGCCACCATTCAAAACCTTGTCGAGCTGAGTACTCAAAAGCATGGTGGTTATTGTGCCAACCTTCTCCATGAGCTAGCAATCCGCATAACCTAAACAACACAACATATTAAATTTCATGGCATTAATCACTATCAGTAGCCAATAAACATATCATTAACTATGTACGTAGAGAAGATACAATATATAATAATATTAATTACCAGTTGTTTTTGGACAAATCACCAGTATCCCATACTTGGTTTCCCCATATGTGGCAAACCGAATTTATTGAAAAAGTTACATGGAGAAAAAATATCGTTCTCACAGCCTACAAATAGTTACAAAATAAAAAGAACAAATAGTTAACTATTAGTTAAAACTGAAAGGACGATGAATTTAAAAATATAAAAAGGTAAGAGAAATTTTATTACCAGTGCCCAAACTAAATAGGGCATTCCTCCTATGCGATAGAGTACAACTCCACAAGCAATAGAATGATAAGGGTGCGTGTAGTGAAGAAACTTATAATATGTCTGTTTTTTCAAATCTCCAACATTGTATAGTTTTCCATCATACTGCACAATTTCAAAGTTAATTAATAGTAAGTACGTGTAATTAAAAAAAAAAAACTTTCATTTGTACAGGAATAACAGTGTGTAATCAAATGAAGAGTACAGGAGATTTATACGCACACTTCCAAAACGTTTACGATAATCAAAGATCCAACCAATGTGACTAAACCAGAAACCCTTAAGAGGGGTATGAGGGTCATTCGGCGTGTCCACAAACTGGTGGTGACTCCTGTGTGAGCTAACCCATTCTAGTGGACTTCCCTATAAGACCAAAACCCAACTCCATAACTTTATAAATTACATATATGAGATCTTCACCTTTCCGATGTGAAATATTTAAGAATTCAAAAAAGAATGAAATTTAGGGCATAGATGAACCTGAAGCGAATGAACGGCGCAATAGGCGAAGAAGTATTCGAGCCATTTGGGAAGCTTGAAGCTTCCGTGGGCGAGATTTCTATGAAAAGATAAAGTTACCCCCACACCAGTGACATAGTAGAGTGCTACGCCCAACCAAAACGCAGACCATGTGAAATGAAATGGCGCCAGAAGAGCAAGAAGATGTATAGCACCAAGGGTGAAAACACTAACTATGTCGACACCGTTCCATTGCCTCCCCAGAAAATAAACCGGCTTCCGCACCATCCAAGGTAGCCATGCCATCTTCTTGCTAAGCTTATTAAGCTAAGTTGCTGCTCTCTTCTGTAGTTCTGTACCAAAATATGAGTGTGTGCACAAATATATATACACGCACAGAAAATGGAAGCTAGTTAGGTGGGCCGCTGGTTAGATTGTCATATTAATTGAACCTTCACTAGCAATGTACGACTGCATTTACTTTTTCATGTTCTGGTAGCTGGTACCTACCGAGGCAATTAATAGTATTTGTGGCAGAGGAAGAAAAATAAATGAACTAATTAACAATAATAAGCTGGTTCAGTGCCAGGTCTGAAATGTATGAAAAACTCCTATTTCATACTCTGAATTCTGGCGAAGGGCTTCTTTTTCTTCTCGGGGGAATACATTGCACTGTGCTTAATTATATGTAAATAGTGTAAATGAATATGGTAACTTTGTTCTCAATGTTGTAATTTTGATTCAAATAATAAACCTTTTTGTTCAAATAAATGTAAAATGAGTGTATGATAAACATCACAGTACCATAGCTTGTCTCTAATTGTGTAGGTGAGGCTAATATATTGGTGCACGTCATTAATTCTTCCAATCCAATCTGTACGTGGTATTCATGTATATCCTATTTTGTTGGGTTGAGTATATAAACATCCTTACATACAGTAACGAAGAAAAAGGAAAACTTAATTATGCACGTCGGCATGTGCTTGGTGAGTGAATAATATTGGTGTTAAGTTATAAGTTTCTAACCTGCACATACAGAAAGAAAAACTAACCAGCAATTAACTGCAGACTCCAGAGAGATCCAATCGAAGCTGCAGGCAACAGATAGAGAGGTTCAATTGATCTACTAAGTGAAAGTAATATGGGCTTCATATCTAAGATCAATTGGTAATGGATAAAGTTGACAAAACCTTTATAAATTCATAGACAAATTTCTTATCTTCCCATGTGAAATTCATATTATGAACTTCAGTCCTTAGAAAATACAATAGCATTCTTGAACCACTTCAGTCTTCAGAAAGTTCAATGCCCATAAGAGTCATTTGACCCTTGCCAAAATTTTGAAAAAATCTGTTATATATGTACTGTATTTATAATTTTCTATATGAGATAGAAGAGATAATTCACTATTTGCCCATTTTAAAACAAAAGAAAAGTTACTTTACTCATCAAAGAATACCAACTTCTTTTGTATCTATTCCCTCTGTTTTCCTTGTTTCTCAGTAGTATGTTTCTCTTGTCATGATTTACAGGTTTTCTTACCTATTTTATTATACCAAATAACTTAGGTGAATATGTAGGCTATTTAGGTGATTAAATTTGTAGAATAGTATCTACTTGAAAACCACTCTTCATTTTTTCTTAAACTTTGCTATGCATTGACCCCCTTAACAAAAATTCCTGACTACGCTATTCAGTGGCGGACGCAGGAATATATACCTCTGGGGGCAAGCTGGAATAGACTCATTTATTAATATATTTGCACCAAATGGGAAGCAGAGGAGTGCAATCAAAGAAACCGAATTTAATAAAAAATTTCAAGTGATTCATTCATTAACAGATTTGCACTAAATGGGAAGTAGAGGAATGCAATAAAAGAAACAGAGTTTACTAGCAAATGTCATGTGACTCATTCATTGCAAACTATCATGCTCAGCCCTTGAACTTGGAAAAACAATGTTCAATAGCACAAAAGGTCTGACAAAACAGAGAGTTTGCAAGAAGCAAAATAGAGCACATACCTAGAAAAACAGAGAGTTTGGAACACTAATATGAACACATATCCACTCTCCCTTAAAGTTTGCAATTTTCTCTTGCACACTTTTCACTAAATCCATAGCATTCACTATGTACGTCCTGATCATCTTTTTGTAGGGCTTGTGATAACTCATGAGTGACTCGATCCAAGTATAATTCTCATCAAATGCAAACTGAATATGAAATCAAATGCAGCATCTTTGGCTAATATGCTATATTCTAACCAATTAGCTAGGGAAGTCATTAAACCAATCAGAGACAAACCTTCGTTTCTCTTCTCGGCACTGTGTTTGGACGAACTGATGATTTCTAGCTGACAAGGACCTCTTAGCAGATTTTATCCCTAAGATTGTGATGATAATCTGAAATTTTAGTCCTTACTCCAGGATCCAGGATCGGAAGGAAGATTTTAGTTCTACGTACACAACTCTGTTTTGATCTTTTTCACTCTCTATAAGGGAAGGGGTGATGATAACTCGATCGTTTGATGTTCCAAAAATAAGAATCTCTCCAACTTTAATCTTTCACATGCAACTGCAATTTTAATAGAAAAGAGTAATTTAATCTAATTAACAAAGTCGTTGAGAAGATGAAGAACTGACCTTCAAGATCATCAATCCAAGACTGAATTGCAGAAGGGCAGAGATTGAAGACTCAAAGAGTCGAAATCGGACTCTATCGAAGAAGACTGGAAGTCTGCAAGTATTGAGTTTGGTTGTTTGGGGATTCTCAGTAGAACTAAAACAATGGGAAATGGGAAATGGGAAATGGCCGGCAAGCTTCATGATAGTGGCCAGCAAGCTTCACCCTTTACATATATATATATAATTATATATTCATGATAGTGGGCTAGTGGCATAGTGGCATAGTGCTTTGTGAAACAACACCGTAAATATCAATTATATATATATATATATATATATATTTTTGAGAAGATTATCTATTATATTGATATTCAATATATATCTATACTACTATTAAGAGAAGAGAGTTTGTTAGCCCGAATTTAAAATTTTGACAGAAATAACTCCATAAAATTAATAAACTTTGAGAATTAATTAAATCATAAGGTCAATTATGACATTTACAAAATATATTTTTATTAAAAGAATAAACAAAAAAAGAACACACAACCCACTCTTCTCTGCAATAACCGTTTTCTTTTTTTATTGCACATGCAGAGCATGTGTGGAGAAAAGTTAGTATATATTAAATGTTGAAACATAACTGACATTAAAAAAAAAAAGAATAAAAAAAAGACTCAATTGCCAAATGTCAAAAGCTGACTGGGGGCAGTGGCCCCCACTCGTCCCTATGTGCATCCGCCACTGTTGTGAATATGAACCCACTCCACTTCCACTTCCACTCTCCACGTGCCAATCCCCACCTACCATCGTTCTCTCCACTTCTCACAAACACCAACACCACCACCAGCCATGCCTTCAGAAGGTCTAGCCCGACCGCGGGGAGTCTGAGCTTCTCAGCGAAGAGGACTGTTGGCTTGGCGTCGAGCCTGGCCGTAGAGGGCACGACGACGGCGATGGTGGCAGAGCCAGGTGGCAACGGGGAAAGAGAGAGCCGGCGTCGTGGGCGTCCTGCTGGAGAGAGAGAGAGAGAGAGAGAGAGAGGGGAGAGAGAGATCGGGATGAAGGAGATTGATGCTAATGGCAGTCATTGCAATTCTTTAATTGATTTGAGGGCAAAATGGTCATTTCCTGTTGAATTGTGTATATGGGAACAAAAATCTGTTTGATGGGGTAAGTGAGATAATTTTTTCTTATTTTGGTGCTTTATAGGTCAAGAACCCTTGCTTTATTGGAGAATATCTATTGCGATTTCCTCTGTATTAATGGAAAATTGAAAAAGGAATGCATCAAACATTAACGTTTTCTGAGCTGTTCTTCTTTCCTCTCAATTTTGCCTGCTTATTTTTTCCTCTTTTCTCTCAACGTTGTAGGTATTAATTAGCATATTTGATCACAAGAGTTATAATTTATTTTTTTTCAAATTTGTTATCTGTTTGTCCTCTGGACGTCTATGTTGTATTACTTCTATCTAGCCACTTTTTCTTTAATTGCTATATTGTTATTATATGATTTCTAATCTAGTTGTTTTATTAGCCAGCTACACTTTTTCAACCCTTGGAGATATCAACATTGACAGTTTAGTGCTAGAGTTGGTAATAAAGGCAACTTTTCTGTGGAATGAAAGATTAAATGATCACCTCCATTATCATGCTTTCTGTGAAATGCAGTAACTAGTAAGATCTCTCTCTCTCTCTCTCTCTCTCTCTCTTCTCTCTCTCTCTCTCTCTCTCTCCTTGTCATTTGATTTCAAGATTCCTTTAACTAAGCAGCACATGATTGAAACAATGAAATATAAAGAACTGCACATGTGTAGTTCTGTGCTAGTTTTTTTTTTTTTTTAATTTCTTTTTATTACTTGTAGCTCTTTTATTATCTGGATAATTATAGTTATAGTATTTAAACATCTGGAATGTGTTTACTGTCTAAATACAAGTTAGAATGTAGCCTCAAGGAAAACAAAGGTGAAACAAAATGGAAACAGAATGGGCACATTGTAAAAGCAGGTTACATCTAAACCAGAAACATTAATATTATGATAATATAAACCATAATTCTAATTTAAAAACATTCTGTTATTTTTTTTGTCATAGCGATCCTAGAGGTTTTTATGATGGAGCGCGAAACTTTGTTACTAGTATTCATGCAAGTAAGGGGTACCCGAAGAGGATCCAATGCCCTTGTAGTGGCTGTATAAACATCTGGTCCCATCCACCTAATGAAGTATTAGATCACATGATCTCAAATGGGTTATATGAGGGTTACAATAACTGTACCATTCATGGGGATCCGAACACTTCTGTACAACAAGAAATGATGGAAAACATGGAGAATTTAGAGACATATAGAATGTACAGAGATGCATATTTAGATGATGAATTTATGGAACCTGCACCTGCACCACTAGAGCCTAATGTTGGGAATTTAGTTTCCGAAGCAGAACTTCCTTTATACACAGGTTGTCCTTCCACAAAGATGTCAGCAACAATTATGTTTTACAAGTTTAAGGCAACAAATAGTTTATCTGACAGTGGCTACGATGAACTTTTAGAGATGGTTCGTAGTCTTCTACCTCCAGATAACATACTCCCTAGTTCTCTATATTCAACAAAAAAATTACTCAAAGCATTTGATCTAGGGTATGAGAAGATTCATGCTTGTGTTAATGATTGTTGTTTATTTAGAAAGAGTCTAGAGCAAATGGAGACTTGTCCTAAATGTGGTGCCTCTCGGTGGAAAGTAAATAAGCGCACCCAAAAGATTGAGAAAGGAGTCCCTGCAAAGGTCTTGAGATATTTTCCTATTATCCCTAGATTTAGAAGAATGTTTAAGGATTCTGAAAAGGCAGAACAGCTTACATGGCATCACACTCATAAAAGTCAAGATGGCAAGATGCGTCATCCAGTTGACTCACTTGTATGGAAGAAGATTGATAGCAAGTGGCCTTCATTTGCAGAAGATCCTCGTAATCTTAGACTTGGTCTTTCATCCGATGGATTTAATCCGTTTGGTGATCTTAGTTCCCGATATAGTTGTTGGCCTGTGATCTTGGTTGCATATAATCTCTCTCCATCGTTATGCATGTCCAATGAACATTTAATGTTAACATTACTAATCCCCGGTCCTAAGCAACCGGGAAATGACATTGATGTATACTTGGAACCCCTTATTGAAGATTTAAAAGAGTTATGGATCAATGCGATTATTGCATATGATGCGTTCACCAAGTCTGCCTTCAACTTGAAAGCTATATTGATGTGGACAATAAACGATTTTCCCGCTTACAGGAATTTGTCGGGATATTCCACAAAGGGAAAGAAAGCGTGTCCGGTATGTGGTGTTCAAACATCCTCTCAATGGCTGCCAAATAGAAAAAAGCATGCATATATGTGCCATAGGAGATTTCTTGCACATGATCATCCATATCGGCACAATAAAACTTGGTTTAATGGAACCAAGGAGCATAGAGTGAGGCCTAGAAAGCTAACTGGTTCAGAGGTATTTCAAGTGGTGAAGAATATTAAAAATAATTGGGGTAAGGAGGCTAAGCGTTGCACAAGAAAGAAAGAAAAAAAAAAGGTTGGCAGCAGTAACAGGAGAAAAAGGAGAAGAACTGAAGGTAAAAAAAGTTCAGTCAATGAAATGGAAGATGACTCCATTGACAATTCAGATGATGATAGTGATGATGACAGTGAGGATCCTTTAAAGCCTTCAAAGAGATGGAAGAAGAAATCAATGTTTTTTGAGTTACCATATTGGGAGGTACGTTTTTTTTTTAATTAGTTTCATTACAGTTTGCTGAAACCTTGTAACATTGATTGCATTAATTTAATATATATTCTCTATATTGCAGACTTTGTTATTGCGACACAATTTAGATATGATGCACATTGAAAAAAATATATGTGAGAGCATTATCTTTGTCATTGTGATTTCAGTGCATTTTTCATGTACTAATGCAATTTGGATGGTTGTTTTATTTTTTTTCCTTCTAATCTTGCAAGAATTTCAAATGATTTGGTTTTTTTTTTTTTTTTGAATAGAAATTGATATCATTAAGATCAATAGCCGGCAAACTGCCAATGGCTAGAGTCTAACTGTACTTACAATAAGATAGTCGCCAAGAAAATCCAGAAACCCTATTCTAAACAAAACAGACTCATTACAAATCGATGATAAGCTCGCTAAAATTAGCGAACTTATAAACAAAGAAACTCTGTGTCTTCTAGGGCAAAATCATTTACTAGCATCCCCATTGGCCAGGCGCGCAATTGCGGTACCAACAGAAAGCTACTTCCTAGCAAACAAATAGGAGCACCTCCTTCTTCATAAGCCGCTATAAAAAAAAAACGCCAATCCTATTCCAGATAATTACCAACTCCCGTAGCAGCCATGATCCGAAATTGATTGGTCATGTACCATATATCAATCCAAAAACCCAAGAAGTCCGCATCTTAGGCTAGGCCTACCCTCAACATTAAGTAATAATTGAGGGCTTACCACCCTCCTTGAAGGCCCCCAAAACAAAGCCCATCAGCCCAAGTTGGAGCCCAGACCCAAAGGGCCATGCCCATACCCAAGAAAATAGGGCAGAAGCCCTAATCATCTCCTGCCACGCCATCGCCGCCGCCGGCCAGCTTTCTAGCGGTTGACCCACCCAGTCGGACATAAGACGACTTTCTCAATCCAAGCTCGCAAAATGGAAGCCGGCCGGAACCAAGACCAATCCGGCCAAATTCAATCTGAAGCGCTCGTGGCAACTGCTCCGATCAGTGATTAAACGGAGAAGCAGCATGGATCCGCAAACCAGAGACGTCGCCGAGCTGCAGTCCCCCAGTCCAGAAATTAGTCTCTCTCGTCAAGGCTCTGAGAAGAAAGCCGAATCCTCGACTCCCCCTAAGCGCCGGTGCCAATCTGTCCTCAAAACATGTGCATCGCCCTAGGCAAACTGTAATACCCCGAAAATCCAAATTAAATTCCATGGATTTTTAGAAATGATTTCACGATAGTAGGAGCGAGTACGAAGCTTGGAGAAGTTGTGGAATTAGTTCGAACGATTTTATTTTCAAAAACGAAAGTTTTTTTAGGGGGTCAACAAAGTTGACTTTTTATACGTTCAAAATTTAGGAAAACTTTCTTCATGAAAGTTGTAGAGCTCGTCGATACGAGTTCGTGGACATGTGGAACGCAATATTCGGAGTTCGTATGAATAAGTTATGAATTTTTGAAATTTGGGAATTTTCTATAAATATCGAAAAAAAATCAGAAATTTCATTTAAGGACGAAACATTTTCATTTTTGCTGAACAGTCCCCCAGCTCTCTCCGTTCTCTCTCTTCCTTCGACCCTCAGACCCGACGGGTCTTAGTCGACCCGACCCGGCCGAAAAAGGCGCCTCCGGCCTCCTCCGTCCCCGGACCCGGGCTCCCCTGAGATCGCCGGCACACGACGAGCCTCCCTCTGGTGTCGCTTTGCTCCGCCGCTGCCCCGAAAGCTGGATCGAAGGAGCCACAGTTCCGATCGGTGACCCGACCGGAAAACCAATTTTCCGGCATCCCCTCGGCCGATCCTTCCCATTTTCGTGATCTCCTCCTCATGCTGATCATCCCCATGTAAGCCTTTCATCACGATTTTGTGTATAGAACGCTAGATCATGGTTTGACTTTTTCAACGTCCCAGATTCAATCTGATCAAATCAGACGCACCAGATTAATCCAAACTTCAAAGCTTGATCTAGGACGATCTAGGCCAAACCAGACTTAGCTCCAGGTATGGAAGTCGATCACCCTTTCATTTTGAACCAGTTTGTAGTTGGTCACTTTGCCATCGGAGGTGGTTGACCGGCGTTGACCGCCGCGTTGACCGCCCACTGACCACCGCTTGTGGCGGCGTATCAGACCATATTTCGAGTTTTCATTATCTAGGCGATGATCTATGCATCCATACGAGCGTTTTGATATATAACTTGGTCATGTTAGAAAAAGTTGATAAATAGTGGATTTACGTTTTTACGTTACTATTTACGGTTTTTACGTTTTATCTTCGGTTTACGATCTGCGAAGATCAGACCATCGGTTTTACTTCAAATTTTAATATGTTGATCGTATGACTGTCCCGGTGACTTTGTGAGGTCACGGGCGAAGATCCGACCGTTGGATCTTCGTATAATTGAGAAATAGTAATTCGGAAGGCGATTCGTGAGAATCCGACCGTCGGATTTTCGTATAATTTTGTGGAGATGTTAGTAAAGGCGATTCAGGAAGATCTGACCGTTGGATCTTCGTGATAATTTTGGAGGATGATCCTAAAGGCGATCCGTGAGGATCCGACCGTTGGATCATCATTAAATTCAGATCCGACCGTTGGATCATCGTTTAATTTGAATCTGAGCGTTGGATCGTCGTTTAATTACATTTATGAGTTGTTGGCTAAGTTAAGATCATTATTGGATTAGGTTATCGACGGATTGATTTGGCGGACAATTCGGGAAAATTGTTGTTTTAGCTGTTAAGAAGACGCAGCTGGATTAGAGGTGAGTAAATCTCACGTGGTTCATATTACGAACCGAATAAATTTAATTACTTTATTTTTGTAGCAATTGTGTGAAAATATTTGTGGAATAAATATTTGTTTTAAATCATATGGACTTGATCAACTACGGTCCATAGGTAAGTAAAATGATTTTATTATACAAATGAATTTCACGGTTTTTATGCTTGAACTATAGTTGGTATTAGTGGTCATCCCTGAGCGGATGATTACATATATATATATATATATATTTACGTGGAATATATATATTGGTTGACGTGTGATTGGTGTGATGAAATGATTGAGAATGAATTGGATATTATTCAAGCTATTAATCTCGCATTTAATTGTTGAATAATGAAATGTTGATCATGTGGTGTGAAAGCTATTTTATATGCCCAATTGTGAATATGTGGAAATTATTTTAAGAAATAAAGATTTGTCTTGAAATAATATGTCTCTTTATGTGGGTGTACATATACATATATACGATCTATAAATCATAAAGATTGTATTTCGTGATTTTGATTATGTCTGAGAAGTACAATTGTGAAGCCGGGTGTTATCTACTACCCCGTGCTTAAGTGAATTACTGGTAAATGTGTTTTGGTGTTATGTGGAAGTTAGCCTTGGGCCCTAGTCCCTACAGATAGTGCACTATTATACTCTTAGGAAGGTTGCTTACTTTGAGTATACATACTTGGGTATAGTACGTTGGACCCTGGTATGCTGCGGCTTACCCATGCTTTGGTATTATGGACCCTAGCATGTGGTTTCCCGTGCTTTGGTATTATGGACCCTAGCACGTGGATTTATGAATTGTTACCAATCAACCTGGCTTTCCCGTGTTTTGGTATTATGGACCCTAACACGTGGATTTATGATTTGTTACTAGTTAATCCGAAAATTCACTAAAAAGAAAAGTGTACTTATATTATTTTGATCAAATATCTATTTGTGATATATTGTTAATATGTGAAGGTGTTAGTGAAAAGAGAATCAAGCATGCTTTGCTATAATGTTATTTCACATATTAATGTTGCAATATTTGTTGGTTGTGATCAGTCAAATGTTGAGTTTTAAAAGAGAGTATCGAGAATATACTTGCTTTTATGTTTATGTGATTTTTGGAGTTACCGTGTGACTGTGTTGATTGTTTACTTGAGTTATAATAAATATAATTGAATAAATCAACAGTTCTTTCTTGTTTACTCATACGGGCTGTCAAAAGCTCACCGGGTTTTGTGTTGTTGCAACTCCCGGTACACTATTCAAATTGTGTAGCGGGTAGTCTTACAGGTCAGGAGAATCAGGGCAGTGATCGTGCGGTTTAGAGTATTAGTATTAGATTTATAGCATTTGTTTTGTGAGGAGAATTGTGCTCTCTTGAGCTTTATAATTTGTTTTGGTGAGAGTGTACTGTAATAAGTAGCTTGAGGATTTGGTTTATGTAATTATTAAGAGGTGTAATGTGCAGTTGATTTTGAGAAAAAAATTCTGAGATTATAAACAGGGTATTTGAGGTTCATGCTTCGAATATGAATTACTTAAATTCAGAATTCGGGGTGTGACACAAACCTTGCCCTGACGAAGAATCTTGCCGGTATTAGATCAGCCAACCATCGAAGGGAGCCCGCCGCCATTCTGCTCAAACCCTAGGTTGGGTTTGCTTGTTGGGAAAGTTTAAAATGATTTGGTTATTGAGATGATAAATTTAATAATAGATTATTTGTGGTTAAGAACTTCACCTTCCATTGTCATCAATAAGTATTTACTAAATGCCATAGATATTTTTATTTCTTTAACCAAATAATTCAATAAGAAATCTATATCTATACCACAAGACTAGCTAATTAACAATCTAACTGACACATGATTTTTACAGAAACAAGTGAAGTAGAAAAGGGCAGAGCAAGAGCCTTCACAAACATCTTCTTTGAAAGATGATGTTGTAGCACAAATTCTAGGACCTGATCCACGAGGACGGGTAAGATGGTTAGGATTTGGAGCAGTCCCTTCAAAGTTAGAATATCAAACCAAAGTTGGAAACAAAGTTGCTAACTTAGAGAAACAAGTGTCCACTCAAGCATAGAATATGCTTTCTCAATCACAAGAGATTGAACGATTGAAAGAAGTGGTTGCCACTCTTTTAGCAAGATTAGAGAAAGAAGGGAATAACCACGTAAGTCTTTAAAATACATCTATTAAATTATTTATTTATTTGTAATTATTAACTTTGGGTCGATAAGTCAACCAGGTTACTGATTTCCTTAATGTTATAATAGCAGGGTAGTAACAGTGTTCAGCATTCTGCTAATATGTTTGCACTACAAACGCAGAATGAAAATCCTAGTGTTCAACATCATAGCAGTGATGGAGTACAAAGCAACCAAAATATTGCAAGTGTTCGAGGTTCTGACAGTGGGAGGCCACAAAGCAAGCAAAGCAACCAAAAGAAAACTTCAAGTATTCAATATTCTACTAATCATTGGTCACAAAGCAAAGACAAGGAAGGTAAAAGGACCAAAGTTACAAAAGATGATCAGAATAGAATCGAATTGTTAAGTTGGTTTGAGATGGAAGAATAGGTTGTTGCAATTGCAAAACTTGAGTCAAAAGATCCAAATGTAAAGGTCCATCATGTGCCCCTTGGTCATGAATGCTGGAAAGTTTGGGTGCTTGATGTTTTTGAGGATACAGCTTTATATCGACCAACTAGGGAGTTTGAAACACTGAGTATGGCTCAAGGAAGTACAATTGCATGGCCTATCAAGTACATCAAACAAGTTTAGTTTATGAACTTTTCGGTAACATATCCTAACATTAATCACCTCTTCATTTTTGTTTTGACTAGTGTTATTTGTTTTTGGTGGTTAAATAACATCCATCTAGATTCTGTATTCTGGTTTGTTCTCATATTGCAACTCTCTGCATTTGCTTATAATTTAGTTATAATTGTAGAATTAAGGTCGTTATACGAGGACTATGCCATTATAGTCGGGTGAATACTAATTTCCAAGTTCAAATTATAAATATTTTCGGAAACTTTAGTTCAAGTAGTTTGTGAAGATAAGAATCTCTTTTGAAAACCAATTATTGGATGCAAATATATCTGAAAGAAGGAGGAAAGATTTAGAAACTGCATGAACTCATCTTATTTATTATTTCGAGTATTGTACTATGCTTTCAGTGATTTAGATTCTGTTCTGATCCTTTGCTAGTATCTTATTTAATTAACTCTAGTTTAAAGAAGAAGAAAACAGTGCAGCTAATGTATAACATATATTCTCAAACTTGTTTCCAGCAGGTACTGCGAAATTTTGTGGTGTATGCAGATTAATGCCTTATGTTGGTACTGCTGGTAAATTGCTCGAACTAATTGGGAGATACAAATTGCAGTTGGATAGTGGTGCTTGAAACCTTGCAATTACCCTGCAATATATTTTTGAACTGTAATATGTTACTTTTAAACTCAAGTTTGCAGGGACATGCAAATGCAATTGTTTTGTAGTTTAGTTGCATATGGCATGGTAACAAGTTTGTACAGATATCCTATTTCAATTAATGTATCATATATGTTAATTCACGTTTGCTCTTTGACAATCTTTGAATTAGGTTTTGAAATGAATTATTGTTAGTTGAGCAGCTACATTGAATATACTGCCATATTTGGCAAATGAGCAGCAATATAAAATTTCTTGCAGAGAAGAAATGCCAATAATGGCGTGCAGAGTGTGTCACAAATGACATTGAGAATTATGCCTAAAGTCTTTCACGACGTGCTATGTGGACCGTAAATAACTCTACAGGTATTCTTTTACGGCATACCATGTCTGCCGTAAATGAGTTCCACAGAAAGTCTTTTACAGCGCGCTTTGTTGAGCATTTTACAAATAGGGAGTGTGGATTTCACTCCCCTACATATATAGGGGTCAGCCCTTTGAGAAGGAGAATGGAAGTTTTATATCAATTGGTCAGTCGTATGAAAAAGAGATGGCAGTTTCATATCATTAGGTAACTCCTACAACAAAGTGCATGAGAATTTCATTTCTATGGGTCCAGTATATGGTAGAGGAGACGAGAATTTGATCTCAGTGGCTCCGACCTATGATAAGCATGTTGATAACACTATATCAATGGGTCTGACCTATGACAAGGCTGATTTGAATATTTTACCAATGGGTCCTCCTTATGATAAATCAGATAGAGTTCTACCTATGAGTCACAATTACAATAAGAATGAGAGCAATACCATATCTTTTGGTGGTTTCCTTAATGAATCTGAGACAAACCCTTCTGGTGGGATAATCAATCAGTAGCTGTGATTTGTTGACCTGTAATCAGAACACAACAGCTCACGCATCGGAAGAATCTGGTGTGAGAGATTCTGATCATCCTGTTGAGTCGAAGATGGATGCGCATGTAGATGACGCCGTAAAAGTTGATTCCAAAACTGTTAATATTCACAAAATATAAGAGCCAAAGACTAAGAAAGCTCCTCCAAACAACTTTCCTTCGAATGTCAAAAACTTGTTGTCAACTAGTATGTTTGATGGTATTCCTGTGAAGTATTCTTCCTGGTCACGGGAGGTAAGCTGGCTTACTATTGAATATTCTGATTGTTTGTTTGTTTAGGTGATGCAATTTTCTGTACTGTTTAGTTTCCTTGTGTTGACTTGTTATATTTTTCACAAAAAAATCTAGATGGAATTATCAAAGGGACTGGGTATCTATGCTCTTGTGCTGACTGCAATCACTCAAAAGGTAATGAACTCTTGTTATTTTCTGTTATGATCGAGAAAGACATAATTCATTTTATTAGGATGTATTATTATTATTATTATTATTATTATTTTTAGCTGAGGTTCATAATCTAGCTCATGAATAGAATTCTATCTTTCAGCATCTTAATGCTTATGAGTTTGAGCGCCAGTGCGCCACGCTGGTGCCAAGACCAAACATCCCAATAATCGCATCTACTTTGAGAATGGAAAGACCATCTATGTAGTAGTTCAAGAGCTGAAGAACACTCCTCAGGATATGCCCTTTGATGCCATCCAAAATGTGACAGGGTCTCAGATTAATCAGAAGATCTTCCGCATCTGGAAAGGTGATGCAGAATTTTAGATGATTTTTTAGTGACCTGTCTATATAAACATGAAATATAGTATCCCACAACGTACTTCTACTGATCTGTAAAAATTTCTGATGGATTTTCCTTCTTTGCCTTTCTTTCTCAGCATCATTCCAAGCCGCAAGATGTAAACTTCAGCATATCTATGGAAATGAAATTGCTATACCATCTTGAAATGAGAATATTCCTGATCCTATTAATGTTTTGAGGTAGGTTGAGATTTGATCCATGGATAGCAGCGTTTATAGTAAATTATAGACTGGAATTTGGGTATATTTGGATTTTGATGAACTTTTGGATGTTTAGAGATATTTGGCTATCAGTTTTTAAATTAAATCTAGTTTGGATTTGGACAGTTTAGTGATCCATTGTAAAACATCTAATTCATGAAGCTTTAACTTTGTGCTCGGATAGTCTAACTAGATCAGTAAAAATGGTTTGCTAATTAATGACCTTATTCATACATATCTTTTTGGACTAAGCCTAAGTGGAGAATTATTGGTGAATAGGGGCTTTTGGTGGGTTGTTTTGGTTGGAATTAAAATTTGAGGCAGACTACCATGTTAGTTGTTCAACTCGATTTTCTCTCTTTTCTGGGAAGAATGATTAGCAAGGATCTAATGTTGTATCACATTTGTTCAGTATTCGTGGTTCCTAATCATTCAGTTGGTAACAAGTTGGGGATGTGAACTAGCTTGCTGCAATATGTGGCCATTGATCCCCCACAATAAACACCCTGAGCTTCCAGAATAATCTTGACAGGAAATGGCTTTAAGAGACGTTAATGCCACAATAAACACTCTTGAGCTTCCAGAATAATCTTGACAGGAAATGACTGTAAAAGACATTATTGCATACTGATTTATGCGCTAGCTTTTCCTAGTTTGGTTTTGAAGTAGTTGAATTGGTGGATGCATGTAACCGAAAAACCCCATGTACAAAGCATAGAAGTAAATAATTGTCCTAATTGTCTTATTACCACTTTCGTCGATATCTTATGAGATCAATTCCTAATTGAACGAAACCTCATAATTTCCAGCTGTGTTTAGGCATATAGCTATTAATATCCTCTTTCCCCCTCTTCTATATGAATCAAGTTTGGCTAGGCTAAGGCTGCAAGGGCTTGACAACAATAAATAGATACAGTAAAAATGTTTATGGGGTTGATCCGCCGGGCAAAGCTTGTGTTAGCAGTGATTTTGGTGCAGCTCTGGTATGCTGGGCTTTTGATAATCTCTGTGTTTGCTCTAAGGGAATGAGTCCTTAGACATTCATCGTGTACTGAATGGCCATTGCCACTATTGGTCTATATCCATTTGCATTTATTTTGGAGAGGAATTCAAGACATCAATGACTTGGTCCATCACTGCAAAGATAATGTTGCTGAGCCTTTTCAAGTAAGAATCCAAATCGGATAATCCAAATCGCATTTGTTCATGTAAGAATCCAAATCGGATAATCTAATTCAAAGTTTATTAAACAAAATGCTAGTGGTTCTCTAGGATGTAAATCGAGCGTTCGGTTTACGTTTTAGAGACTCGCGGCACTGTAACGTGCTGAAGTTGGCGAGGTGCATCTTGGGGCGTTACAGAATGTGGTATCAGAGTGCTTATGAGTTTTCGATTTTGAACAATTTAAAAATCTCGAATAACACAAAAGTTTTTGTTGGCTTGTGAAAAATTTCAAATCTTGTAGAAAAGTGAACTTGAGGAATTTGACTTGCTCTCGATGTCCAAACTAACATTCGACCTTGAAGGTTGTGCGAATTTCTAACTACGAATTGGAATGTTTGACTTCGGGTTTCGAAGATCATTTTTTCGAAAAAAAACGTTTCAAAAAAGTTTTCGGAAAATGTTTCTGAAAAAGGATTTCGAAAATGGAGTTGCAAAAAGCAAAGGTGCTTTGGTAAACGGGTTGACTTCCCGTTAGTGTTCCAGAGTTTTGGATTTCGATGGTTATTATTTTATTTGTTCAAACCTGAGCCGACCTCGAAATGCGTTTTATCAAAAGACATGTTTGTTGGAAAAGTACAAGTTTTGGCGGAAATTATTGTTTAACTTTATTGTGAGCTTACAGTTGAGGTTCTTGAACAAAACGTTACACTGATTTAAATAGTTTTCCGAAGTTCGTCTAGAGGCTTGATTCCTTGTTTTGTGAGATCGAAAATCGTTCAGTAGTCCATAATGAGTTCGTTGACTCTAGAGTTGCTTTCCGAAATTCGACTTGTTGTTAGTTGGAACAATCATTTGTTCCCAGTGGCGGAGCCAGAATTTCATATAAAGTGGGGTACTCAGAAATTTTAGAAAAAAAAATAATTTTGAATTTAAAATATATACCAAAACTTTAATTAAAGATAACAAATTAAATAAAATTAAGGTAAGATTAATATTTTTTAAAAATTATATATTTTATGAATAAAATTTATAGCTTTAAATATTAGACAATTTCTCATGAGACATAATTTATTTTTAACTTTTAAAACTATAAGAAAAAACTTGTTAATGTTGTGAAAAAGAAAAGAAAACAATTGAAAAAATGACTTCCCAGCATGCATGATTCGAACCTGAGACCAGCTGCAAAAACCATGCATACTTTGCCACTACACCAAGTCGGCTGGCAATGACATTTCATAAACTCCAAGCTATTTATCATCGTTTTCATGTACAAAAAAAAAAAAAATATATAAAACTGAGTGGGGCACGGGACCCACTGAGTCCCCAAGTGGCTCCGCCCCTGTTTGTTCCAGTAGTCATCAACCCATAATCTCTTACCATATTGGTGGATGCAAAAACCCCATGTACAAAGCATAGAAGTAAAGAATTGTCCTAATTGTCTCATTACCACTTTCGTCGATATCTTATGAGATCAATTCCTAATTGAACGAAACCTCATAATTTCCAGCTGTGTTTAGGCATATAGCTACTAATATCCTCTTTCCCCCTCTTCTATATGAATCAAGTTTGGCTAGGCTAAGGCTGCAAGGGCTTGACAACAATAAATAGATACAGTAAAAATGTTTATGGGGTTGATCCGCCGGGCAAAGCTTGTGTTAGCAGTGATTTTGGTGTAGCTCTGGTATGCTGGGCTTTTGATAATCTCAGTGTTTGCTCTAAAGAAGGGAATGAGTCCTTAGACATTCATCGTGTACTGAATGGCCATTGCCACTGTTGTTCTATATCCATTTGCATTTATTTTGGAGAGGAATTCAAGACATTAATGACTTGGTCCATCACTGCAAAGATAATGTTGCTGAGCCTTTTCAAGTAAGAATCCAAATCGGATAATTCAAATCGCATTTGTTCATGTAAGAATCCAAATCGGATAATCTAATTCAAAGTTTATTAAACAAAATGCTAGTGGTTCTCTAGGATATAAATCGAGTGTTCGGTTTACGTTTTAGAGACTCACGGCACTGTAACGTGCTTAAGTTGGCGAGGTGCATCTTGAGGCGTTACAGAATGTGGTATCAGAGTGCTTCTGAGTTTTCGATTTTGAACAATTTAAAAATCTCGAATAACACAAAAGTTTTTGTTGGCTTGTGAAAAATTTCAAATCTTGTAGAAAAGTGAACTTGAGGAATTTGACTTGCTCTCGATGTCCAAACTAACATTCGACCTTGAAGGTTGTGCGAATTTCTAACTACGAATTGGAATGTTTGACTTCGGGTTTCGAAGATCATTTTTTCGAAAAAAACGTTTCAAAAAAGTTTTTGGAAAATGTTTCTGAAAAAGGATTTCGAAAAAGGAGTTGCAAAAAGCAAAGGTGCTTTGAAAGGTGGTTTGGTAAACGGGTTGACTTCCCGTTAGTGTTCCAGAGTTTTGGATTTCGATGGTTATTATTTTATTTGTTCAAACCTGAGCCGACCTCGAAATGCGTTTTATCAAAAGACATGTTTGTTGGAAAAGTACAAGTTTTGGCGGAAATTATTGTTTAACTTTATTGTGAGCTTACAGTTGAGGTTCTTGAACAAAACGTTACACTGATTTAAATAGTTTTCCGAAGTTCGTCTAGAGGCTTGATTCCTTGTTTTGTGAGATCGAAAATCGTTCAGTAGTCCATAATGAGTTTGTTGACTCTAGAGTTGCTTTCCGAAATTCGACTTGTTGTTAGTCGGAACAATCATTTGTTCCAGTAGTCATCAACCCATAATCTCTTACCATATTGTTCTAAAAACTTGATTTTTCCCATCAATCCATTTCGTATTTTTAAATATCACTGACCACATAAATTAGCATAATTAAAAAAAAAAAAACAAAGTCCAAATATTTATGATAAAAAACCAATCGTTATGATCAAAAACCATACCTGCAAAACTTCTGAATCAAGGGGATAGCGATGTGGAATAGCAATTTTCCGTGCTCATTGTAGACTTCATTGAATACTCTCATATTCAATGACTGCAGAATGTCCTCAAGATATTTGAGATGCTTGGGCTGGCTGCCAACATCTTTCTTCCCGCGTTTTGATCTCCGCTTCCGGCATTCTGAGATGGGTCGAGTTCGCTTGGCCATCGTTGAAGGAATCGGAGTTCAATTTCTGCTAGGTTTTCTTTGGAGGATTTGGGAATTATGGAGTTGGGGGTTTTTGTTTTTAGGGAAATTTTTGAACTATAAGATCGTGAAATGCGAAAGTATTGGGAGTACTAGGCTTAGGCCTCAGAAACCAGTAGGCTTGTAACGTATTGGGCTTGAGAAACCTACTGACTTGTAAGAATTTGATGGATATTGGAGTTTTTTATTTCCTCTCATTTTGTCATGTCATGGCTACGAAATAGGGCCTGTTTCTGGTGAGTTCGACGGGTGGTATCTCCGGCGAGTGTTACAGTCGTTCTTTCATAGAAGCGTCTTATCGTTTTAAGGTACCTCTTCTACCCAAACTCATACGCTCACCAACTTCACACAACCAAACTCTTACCCACCACCACAACACAACACTGATGCAACACTACCAAAAAAAAAAAAGGGTTTATTTGCGACATCTATAAGCGACATTTGGAGCGCGTCTTTTAGAAATTTTGCCCACTGAAACTTAGCACCAATATTATTATGATACTCCTGAAGAAACGTCGCACAACATGTCGTATATATTAAAAAAAATTAGAAAGGTTTGCGATGCAAAAAGAAAATACATCGTAAATAATTAATTTGAAACCTACTTTAAAACTAATATTCTCTATCTGCTTCTCATCTATAATTGGGTCGTGTCTCCCAACCGTGCAGTGACTACAGTTATAGTCTCCAAATTCCTACCCTGCAGTCTAGTAATCTCTGCTCTCTCTCAAAATCACAATTGTGGTATTAGGTAACGTTTGTCACTATTATTATTGATATTGTGGTATTAGGTAATGTTTGTCAATAATAAGGTAACGTTTGTCACTATTATTATTGATATTGTGGTATTAGGTAACGTTTGTCACTATTATTATTGATGGTTGAAATTGTTTTGATTTAGGGTTTTTGCTCCCTAATCTGGATTTTCCCCCTTCTATCACGTAACTCTATCTCTGCTCATCTGACACTCACCACCACCACCACTCCTCAAAGCCAATCAATCCCTACTTACCACTCACCTCATCCCAACCCGAATCCCTTGGTCCATATGTATCCTCCGATTTCACAAACCCGTTCATATAAAGTATAAACCGTCAATTACCAGTATAAATTCTCAAGTTGTCCCCACCTAAACCATGACTACAAAACCTATTTACCATTCTCTCTCCCCCCCGGGCGGGGGATAGATATCACTTATTTTAGTACTATTTATAACATTATAGGAATATCAAACTTGATTAAGGTCTGGCATTAAAGAGAAAACCGACTGACTCCGGCAACAGGAAGCATCGTAAAACAAGTGACATGAGAAAGTTGATTCCACACTCTAATTTGCAATTGGAGGCAAAAAAAAAATTTGTTATAAGCAACTAAAAACATCTGTAAGCTAAAATGGAAAAGTAAGCTACATATAAGCATTTTTGAAGCTTAAGACATCTCTTTGGAGACAATTTCTCCCATGCCAACAGATCACCGAGTCATTACAAAGATAATGCAACCCCGTTAACGGGCTTGCAGGCTCACTGTGTGAGGAAAAAGACAATAAGTCATTCAATTTATAACCATTTCTTGGTTCTGAGTTTACGAATTGTTAGGTCTGCTCCTCCAAACCCATCCATTATGGCATTTGTTGACGGGAACTCGGCTCTAGTTATCAAACTACTCAGGGCCGGCTCTCAAGGTGTGCATCATGAGCGACAGCACAGGGCCCCTAATTCAGAGGGCCCCAATTTTTTTTTTTATGGGTTATATATATATATATTAATAAATATTAAAACTGTAAATAATATAAAATAGGGGGCCCTAGTCCCTAGAAATTTGCATCTCTTCACACGTTCACAACTTCTTTGAGTGGTCTTTTCATCTAGAGGGCCCTTTTTTAATGGTTTTATATTTAAATAAATAAACATTAAAAACTGAAGATAATATGAAATGTGTGGCACAACTGAACCTTATCCCCTCTTTTTAACTTTTTTCCGCGTTTTGTCTCTCCTCTCAGCTCTCCTCAATTCTCAATTTCTCAGTTTCTCATCGGCCGTTCGCCTCAGCCAGGGCCAGCTCTCAAGGTGTGCATCATGAGCGACAACACAGGGCCCCTAATTCAGAGGGCCCCAATTTTTTTTTTTATGGGTTATATATATATATATTAATAAATATTAAAAACTGTAAATAATATAAAATAGGGGGCCCTAGTCCCTAGAAATTTGCATCTCTTCACACATTCACAACTTCTTTGAGTGGTCTTTTCATCTAGAGGGCCCTTTTTTAATGGTTTTATATTTAAATAAATAGACATTAAAAACTGAAGATAATATGAAATGTGTGGCACAACTGAACCTTATCCCCTCTTTTTAACTTTTTTTCCGCGTTTTGTCTCTCCTCTCAGCTCTCCTCAATTCTCAATTTCTCAGTTTCTCATCGGCCGTTCGCCTCAGCCCTCAGGACCGTTGAAGACGTCGAAACCAACGAACCAGGTGCCGGTGAGGTTGGTGATGGTGAACGAGTCGACGATCTTTGGGAGGACGACGAGCCACTGAGCCAGTCGACTCGGACAATTTGGGTTTGGGTTTAAAAGCCTGAAAGAGTGAGAAGAAGATGTGGGTTTTGTAAAGGAAAATTAATCAAGTGAAGAAATGAAGAATCTGGCGGTGATTCCGGTGAAGAACTTTACTCTTTTGATTTCTCATTTCTGCTGAAGTTCAAATTCTCCGGAAAGGTTGAGATGAAGACGAACGGTGCCGTCTCAGGTATGATTGAACCAATGTTTGCTGCGTTATCTACTCGGCCCCGTAATGATTCTTTGATGCGTTATTCGTAAATCCTAATGGTTTGATTTGGTTTCCAGATTGCAAAGGTGTAGGCCAGTAGGCCTTTCTAGCAATTTTGTGGGATTCTGGAATTGAGAAAATTGGAGAAGTCAAGCAGTGAACAAACTCAGAGTCTCAGACTATCTTGGTCATAATATTCAGAATGAGTTGCTGCATATGATAGCTATTGAACTCAAAGCTGAAATCATAAAAAAAATTAAAGATGCTGAATATCTCTCTGTTATTCTTGATTGCACACCAGATATTAGTCACCAAGAGCAGATGTCATTGATACTTTGATGTGTGAATGTTTCAAAGAGTCCAATACAAATTGAAGAGTTCTTTGTGGAGTTTTTAAATGTACATGACACTTCTGGTCAGGGACTATTTGAAGAGTTGCAGGCTGTGGTACAATCATGGGATCTTGATATTAACAATGTGAGGGGACAAGGATATGACAACGGGTCAAATATGAAAGGCAAATACCAAGGGGTGCAAAAAAAATTGTTAGATATCAATCCTAGGGCATTATACACTCCGTGTGGTTGTCATTGTTTAAACTTAACTCTTTGTGATGTGGCAAATTCTTGTGGGAAAGCAGTGGATTTTTTTGGAATATTACAACGTCTTTATACCTTGTTTGCAGGTTCTACAAAGCGATGGCAGGTTTTGAAGGACAACCTAAAAGGATTCACTCTCAAATCATTATCCACTACGCGTTGGGAGAGTCGTATTGAAAGTGTTAAGCCTCTACGATTCAACGCCGTTCAAATAAGAGAAGCATTACTTCAATTGGCAGAAATTGACAAGGATCCCAAAATTAAAAGTGGTGCAAAGTCAATAGCAACTAATGATCTGGGAGACTTTGAGTTTTTGCTAAGCATGGTGATTTGGTATGAAATTTTGTTTGCTTTTAATAGGGTTAGCAAAGTGCTGCAGTCTCATGATATGCAAATTAGTGTTGCTATAGCTGAAGTAAAAGGTCTAATTGCTTGGCTTGATAAGTTTAGAGAAACTGGCTTCACATATGCAATAATTACTGCTAAAGAAATTGCTGCTGCATTAGATGTTGATCCTGTTTTTCCGGAAAAGCGTCAAATTCAAAGAAAAAGATTTTTTGATGAAAGCGGCAGTGAGCCATCTCCAACATCTTCAAGTGAGGAATCTTTTAGACTACATTATTTCTTATATATTATAGATCAAGCTAAGGGGTCATTAAATAGAAGGTTTGAACAATACCAATGTTATGATGATATCTTTGGATTTTTATTCACTTCTGAAACTTTGAATTCCTTGAATGATAATGATTTGAAAGCTGCTTGTATTCATCTTGAGATTGTTTTGAGATATGGAGAGAGTTCAGATGTTGATGGGGAAGACATGTTTAGAGAGCTAAAACTCTTAAGGGAGATATTACCCAAACAGAAGATGACAGCTAGTGATATATTGAATTTCTTACATGAAAGGAATACATGCCCTGTTGTTAGACTTGCATATCGAATATTGTTAACTGTGCCTGTTACTGTTGCTTCAGCTGAGAGGAGTTTTTCCAAGTTAAAGTTATTGAAGTCTTATTTGCGATCAACTATGTCACAAGAAAGGCTAAATGGAGTTGCTTTGATTTCGATTGAGAATGAATATCTTGGAAAAATCAATTGTGATAAGCTAATTGATCAGTTTGCAGGGAAGAAGGCAAGGAGATGGATTTTCAAATGAATATCAATCAACACTGCTAGAATGTGTTATTTTGAGGGTCAGATCAAGCATCTTTTTGTGATTAATTTTTGTTGCAAACTTTACGTTTGTATTGAATATTTAGCCTCTTTTGTAGGCTCATCTAATGATATTGATCATCCCTTGTTGATTATTTGATTTTATATTGTGAGTTTGTTCAAGTATAAATTTCATATAAGATTGAAGCTTTGAGGGCCTCATTTTGAACTTTCGCACAGGGCCTCCGAAAAGTTTGAGACGGCTCTGACAGAACAAAACCAAAAAAAAAAAAAAAAAGACTGTACCTAGATGCAAAAAATCAAACAACTGTAGCATCTCTTTGTGAACTTTTGGTTTAGATCCTTAGCAACGTACATTTCCATATTGATATATCGAATGAAAAATAGGACATCATGCATTTCGGTAGTCATATATGAACTATTGGATAACAATGATTTAGAGATATCTGAAAAAAAAAGTCCATTTATGTGACAATAATTATTTAACTTACAATCTCGACTGCATTGAAAATTTCAGCAACCTAGTGACCAACAAATAATGAGACCACAAGCTAACAATGATTACTCTGATAACTTTTTTGTACCAACAAAAATTCCTTTTATGACCACCGAAATAGCAACATTTTGGTAACCAATACGATTCGCATATTTGGCAATTAGCCTAAGAGAGTAAGAGACCAACACCAGTTAAGAGCTAGCAGACAGCTTCAATTTCATTTTAGGATTAATTTCAATTTAGTACCCTGTGGTTTGGGGGTAAGATCATGTCAGTCCCTGCTCTTTTAATTTGATTAGCAACATCTCTGTGCTTTCAATTTCAATCAGCCGTGCCCAAATTTTACTGTTCCGTCCAAATTTTACTTTGTCAATCCAGTCAAAGTTAACATTCAAATTGGACGGAACAGTAAAATTTGGGCACGGCTGATTGAAATTGAAAGCACATGGGTGTTGCTGATCAAATTGAAAGAGCAGGGATTGACATGATGTTACCCCCAAACCACAGGGTACTAAACTGAAATTTATCCTTCATTTTACAACGGTGGATTCTATTCAATTAATCCAAATTCTATTAAAAATTAACATAAAACTGCTACGAACAACTTTAGGTTATCAAACTATGCAGAAATTTCAACAATTTAAAACCAGTTAGTGGGAAGGTGAAGCAGGTTGCACAAAAAAGTTAGGTATTTTGAGACATAAGCATATGACTCTCCATATGAAGAAACTTTTTTTATCCAAATGCACACACTTGTTGTTAATTAAAATATATCAAATTGTTGAGATTACGAGCGAATCACACATGACAGTGAAGAAATTCAAGTGACCCATACTAGACTCATGCACAGGGACGTAGCCCAACCCAAAATTTTTCTAATCTTTTAGACAGTATAGGTGTGCTACTTAATTAAGTTTTTGAGTTTGGTTTAGTTGGCTTAGTGACAAGCTCTTTAACTCTTTCTAAAGTTCTGCATGAGTTCGAGTCTCCTAGGTTGTGCTTTTTGTTATTAACCTATATCTTTCTCCCTTTTTTGCATAATTTTCTTTTCTTGAGTTCCTTTTTTTTTTTTTGGTCTGTTTCCGCATTTTCTCCTCTCTCTCTCTTTTTTCCCTTCTTTTGTTACAACTTTTCTGTTAGTTTTTTGTATTAGTGTTTTTTAAAAATTTCTTCTCTTAAAGGCAAATCCTGTATGTTTTTCTTTGCTCTTTCCACATTTTGTTCTCTCTTTTTTTCTTTAGTTACAACATTCTCCATTAATCTTTCTTCTAAAATTTAGTCTCAAAATCTATTGAATTCCTGGCTACATCCCTGCTCATGCATGTAGCAATTTCAAGTTTAGGAGTTTCTCATTCAGATAAAAAAAGAAAGAAAGATAACTTCCAAAAAAGAATAGTAAAAAGTGCGAGGGAGAATCATTGCTTGTAACTTTTATTTCACACCTTAGGATAAAATAATAGATATATAATATTTTCTTAATATTTCATGAAGTATCATTTTTTTTCGAATACATATCATATCGATATATCATTAACTCAAGCCAGAAAGGATCATTACATATCCTTCCTCTACTGACATGAGGTAGATAAAAAGTTTGTGGTAGTATCATAGCGATATATAGATTAATTAGGTCCAATCATTTGACGGTTCCCATGCTCACTTATTTAAGCAAGCCTACCCACTATGAAATAACATAGTAAATAAGCAAGCCCAAAGATAAAACTCATAGCTGCATAACAGAGTGCCTAGCTACCTAAAAACAATAGGAAATAGTAAGAAAGTAAAAAACTAAACAAATAGGAGCCCTAAAGGAACAGCCCAAAGAAAGCCAACCCAAACCCAGCCAGAATGGCCTGGTCCAAGCCCAGTCGGCATCTCCATCACGCCAAGGATTTGCGTATATCCACTCCACCCAACTAGGCCACCATGACAACGCCACTCCCCGTACCGCGCACCACGACCTATGGCTCATCGACCCGCACCACCAAGATCCGGCATCCCTGCAACCCACATACCCACGAGAGTGTTGACGCTGCTGAACATGATAAAGGGGTTGTCTAGGATACCTTGATGCATGTCATACCCTTATTTTTTTTATTTTTAATAAATTACTGTAGTGCAAACCTATTGAAATGGTTAACAGGTTACCCACTTAACAAAATTAATGTAGCCGACCAAATTGTTTATCAACTGAATAAGATCATTCTTCCAACTCTTGCTTATTCTAGATAAGGGTTTTTGATTCTTAACATTTTGGTATCAGACCTCTATCACAAGGTCTGATTGAAACTTCAGAAGCAGCAGTCTTGTTAGTGTGAAGCAGTATGAATATAGCAGCTTTGTGCAACCAGCTAGTCAAAAATTTTGGCAACGCACCGGAAACCAACAATGAAAATTCAAATGAGAAGCTTTGAGATTGCTTCTGGAAGGCTTCAAAGTGTTTTTCAAATGTGGTAAAAGCACTTTTAAACGAGTAAACACTTGATATGTGCTTCTCAAATCCACTTTATACTGCTTCTAAAACTTCCTGAGATACATTTTACATTTTTTTATATTTATAACTAATTTTCTTTATGAATTTGAAAGTGCTTATGACCCTCGAAAAGCAATCTCAAACAGCCCCTCAAGTTCTTTTGGAATGAGCCATTTCTGCCTCCTTAACAAGACTGGAATACCCTAATCAACCAAAGCACCATCAACAATAACTTTGAAATATTTACTTATAGGTCTCAAAAATCTGAAATGAATGTTGTTGAATGCCTTAAGAGTTTAATTACTAATACCAACTCAAACAATTTTCCTATTTCATATGAAATTTTCATCACTTATTTCCAAACCGAAAGGAGAGAATATAATAACCAACAATAACCAACATATATAAATATAACATGTAATTGTTATAAACTAGAGAATAAGAGAGAGATAGAAGAGAGAAACAGAATATAGGAGGAGGTAGAAGTGTGTGTTTCATTCTCATTAGACCCATTTATATAGGGGTAGAATTTACATCATAAGGACGTAACTAATAAGTATTTACAGCAACATATATATAATATTTACAACAGTAATCAATTATCTTTATTTAGTTGAAAATGCAATTAATGACTAAAGATATTTAATAGTTATTTTTTAGCAATAAAAAATGGGTGGTGCTATTCGCACACCCATTTTCTCTATTCACACATCCCTTCTATTTATCTATTACTTTAATTTATTTATTTTTTACAAATTACACTAACTACCCTCCCTAAAAATTCTGTTTTTTCTTTTTTTCTTTTTTCTATTTGGCAAGTCAATCATCCTCAAATCCTAAACCCTTATTTTCCTGCAGACACAGAGAACTTCAAAACTCTTTACTATTTTCTCTTTTCTTTTCCATCAAAAACTTCTCTAGCATAGTCATTCTATCTCTCTAATGTGATGCTTTGAAGTTCAATTATTGGTAGAACAAGCAACTTTAGACCCATCTTTGAAAAAAAATTTACATCTGATTTGCAATGGAGACATGGAAGAAAAATATGAGTTTAGTGATCATTCGAGCCCCTTTTAATCCATAATTCCTCGTAAGATTCTAACTCAAATTATTTGGTGTATTTCAATCCATCGCTCTCAGCTAAAAAGATCAATTTCTCAGCGATTTGGTGGACTAGGAGCTTTAAATTTGTGCGTTTTGTTCGTCTTAGTTTGATTTTTGTATGACTTGCTTGCTAATCATGGTTTTGACTTGAGTTGATTGATAATTTTGAAATTATTGACGCTTTGATTTCATTTTGACTTTAGTCATATTATCACTCTACAAAATGCTTTATGTCATTGGGAATAGTATCTTGAATCAACTTTGCTTAATCAAATGTGAGAGGTTTTGGATCTCCTTTAGTTTAGGTGATCTGCTTATATCTTTCTTCAGTTTTGCATAGCAGTCATGATGACATACCTAAATCTCCAAACCCAGTTACATCGTGATTTTTCATCTGAACCCTAAACTTTGCCACACTAATTGCAGAACATTTGACAGATTGCACTTCGTCCTGGCCATCGGTTTTTTTTTCTTTCTAATCAGCAATGATATTCACGAGAAAAATTGGTTTATTGTATAATGATGTTTAATTCATAATTGACTTGTCAAATAGAAAAAAGAAAAATAAACATAATTACAAGAGAGAGTAGTTAGGGTAATTTGTAAAAAAAGAATTGTATTAAAATAATGAAAAAAATATAGGGGGTGTGTGAATAGAGAAAATGGGTGTGCGAATAGCACCACCCTAAAAAATAATGATTATTTATAGTTAAAATTTAACTTAATTAACGAACACCATCTTTTTTAGGTATATTTTTAAACAAGATAAGATAATTTTTTTTTTTTTAGAATTAATGAACATATATTCAGTTCAAGGGATAATATAGATGAATATAAGTACATTTATCCATTGAGCATAAAATAAACCCTAAGCGCCTCTCTCCTTGCAGCGGCGCCCTAAAGCTTCGTCATCGGAGCGTTCCAACCATTCTGATATGCTACAGGGAAAGATCATCGTCTGGAACTGTAGAGGTATAGTCAACAATGAAACCCAGCGTGCCTTACTCAATATAGTGCAGGCTCGCAAGCCAGCTCTGATATTCCTTTCAGAAACTCTCGCTAAACAAGAGCTTATTGATCAACTCACAAGCAGCCTTGGTTTCAAGGATAATATATGCTTTCCGCAACAACGTGAGTCGCAAGGCCTGGCACTTATATGGAGTGATGAAATTCATGCAGAACTAAGATCCAAATCAGCGAACCACATTGATGTTGTACTTGGCAAACCTGACGAAACAAAGAAGTGGAGATTTACTGGAATATATGGTTACGCGGTCAGGGGTGATCGTTATCGAACCTGGTCTCTCATCAAAACCCTAGCCAATGAAACGTGTAATTTACCATGGCTAATCGCTGGGGATTTTAATGAAATTATGATACAGGCAGACAAATCGGGAGGCCCTCCTAGGGCTCAAGCACCAATGACACAGTTCAGAAGTACAATGACGAGCTGTGGTTTTATCGATCTTGGGTATGTAGGCAGCAGATACACATGGAGTAATAAGTTCACAAAGGAGCGTCTAGACAGAGGTTTTCAAACTGTTCGATGGCGTGATTGGTTCCCTTATAGTAGGGTGATTACCCTTGATCCTTCAGATTCTGATCATTGTCCCCTTCTTATAGAAGTAAACTCGGATCAGATCCGACGCAGGAGGAAGGCCAGACTTTTTCGTTTTGAAGAGTCGTGGCATGGAAACTCAGATTGTAAACGCATTATTCAGCGACACTGGGCTCAACCGGTAACAGGCAATGCTTTGCAACAACTGGATGCTAAGATCCGGGCTACTGGCCAGGAATTAATGGATTGGCACGTCAGAGAATTTGATAAACAGAAAGTGGAGCTAAAGGTGATTCAAGAAAAGCTTACAGACATTATGAAAGCCCCGTACTCACCAGAGCAGTATGAGGAACAAAGGTCTTTACATGTGAGACAAAGCCAACTCTTGACTCAGCAAGAGAAGTATTGGAGACAACGTTCTCGTGCTACTTGGCTAAAAGAGGGTGATCGGAATTCAGCCTACTTCCACCGAAGAGCTAGCAATCGAAGAAGCAAGAATACAATAAAAGGACTCACTAATGAGTCCGGTGAATGGAGTTCTGAGCCTGCTGACATCAAAAGGTTGCTCTTAACCTATTTTCAAGGCATTTTCAACTCTGAAAGTTCCAATACCGAGGCTATCCAAACTGTCATAGCAGCAACACCTTCAAAAGTGACTGCAGCCATGAATGAATCTCTTATGCAACCCTACTCTGACGAGGAGATTAAAAAAGCTCTTTTCCAAATGCATCCTTCAAAAAGCCCGGGGCCGGATGGTATGTCTCCTTTCTTTTACCAAAAGTATTGGGATATGGTTAGTTTGGATGTTTGTAATGCAGTTCGTAACTCGCTGGAGAAGGGTGAGTTTTGGCAACAGTCCAACTTCACGTACTTATGCCTTATTCCAAAAATCAAAGATCCCAAGGAAGCAGCTCATTTTAGACCCATTGCCCTGTGTAATGTTATATGTCGGATTATCTCCAAGGTTATTGCAAATAGATTAAAACAGAGTTTGCCTGACATCATCTCGCCACTACAGAGCGCATATGTGCCTGGTAGACTGATCTCAGATAATACTTTAGTTGCAACAGAGGCTGCACACTTCATGCACAAACTAAGGCACCAACAAACCAGTTTCTTCTCTTTAAAGCTGGATATCAGTAAAGCTTATGATCGATTAGAATGGCCTTTCATACATGCAATGTTGACAAAATTGGGCTTCTGCACCCAATGGATCAATATGGTAATGACTTGTGTTACTAGCGTCAGCTACGCTATTCTTATTCAGGGAGAGCCTACATCCAGAATCATGCCTACTCGTGGTATTAGACAAGGTGATCCCTTATCACCCTATCTGTTTATTTTATGTGCTGAAGGCTTGTCTGCTTTGATTACCAGTGCTGTGCATGATAATGTGATTCAAGGGCTTACTATGTGTCCTCAAGCCCCAACACTTCATCACTTATTTTTTGCGGATGATAGTCTCTCGTTTGGAAGTGCAAATGTAGCAGAATGTCACAACTTTCGAACCATCCTCAATGTATATGAGCAAGCGTCTGGCCAAAAGATTAATTATCAAAAGAGTAGTGTGGTGTTTAGCAAAAATGTTCCAATGGAACAACAAGATTTGTTGGCCTCCATCCTTGATGTGCAGCGTGTTGATGAGCATGACAGGTACCTCGGTCTACCACTTCATGTGGGCAAATCCAAAACTGCTATCTTTGAATATATCAAAGAAAGACTTACCAAAAAATTGGTTAATTGGAAGGCCAAAATTCTAAGCTGTGCAGGAAAGGAGATTCTAATCAAGGCTGTGGCACAAACCATGCCTTTATATGCGATGAACTGCTATCTTCTACCCAAAGGGTTGTGTGATGATATTCATCAATTATGTGCATCCTTCTTCTGGGGGGATACAGGAGACAAGAAAAAAATTCATTGGAGGAGCTGGGAAAGGCTATGTTTGACAAAACAAGAGGGAGGTATGGGCTTCAAAAATATTTATGCATATAATCTAGCTATGCTTGCAAAGCAAGGTTGGAGAATTATTTCAAATCCTCAGTCTCTAATTGCTCGTTTGTATAAAGCGAGATATTTTCCACAGTCATCATTTTGGAATGCTGATATGGGAGAGGCTCCATGTAATACCCCGAAAAATCCAAATTAAATTCCGTGGATTTTTTAGAAATGATTTCACGATAGTGGGAGCGAGTACGAGGCTCGGAGAAGTTGTGGAATTAGTTCGAACGATTAATTTTCGAAAACGAACGTTATTTAGGGGCTCGCGAAAGTTGACTTTTTATACGTTCAAAATTTGGGAAAACTTCCTTCATGAAAGTTGTAGAGCTTGTCGATACGATCTTGTGCATATGTGGAACGCAATATTCGGAGTTCGTATGAATACGTTATGAATATTTGAAAATTGAGATTTTTCTATAAATAGTCAAAAAAATCCAAATTCTGTCATTAAGGACAGAAAAATTGGTTTTTTGCGGAACAGCCCCCGGTTCTCTCTCTCTCTCGCTCGAAAACCCTTCCCAGGCCGGCCGACCTGCTGACCCGACCCGGCCCCATCTCTCTCCTCCGGCGTTCTCCGGCCACGACCCGGCACTCACTATGATCGCCGCAAGCCGCCCAGCTGCCTGGTGCCCTCCGCTTGCCCCGCCGTCGTCGCCAAAGCTGGATCGAAGGAGCCCAGCCGTGCGAAACCGACCCGACCGGAGAACCAGTTTTCCGGCGTCTCCTCGGCCGATCCTTCCTATTTTCGTGATCTCCTCCTCCCCCTGATCATCCTCATATCCTCCTTGCACGACGATTTTGAGTGTAGAGTGAAGGATCACGAATTGAAAATTCGACGTCCCTGATTCAATCTGGAAATCTGATCAGACGGCCTAGATTAATCCAACTTCCAAGCATGATCTAGGACGATCTAGGCCGAACCAGACTTAGCTCCAGGTATGAAAGTTGATCACCCTTTTATTTTGAAGAAGTTTGTAGTTGACGACTTTTGCATCGGAGGTGGTTGACCCGGCGTTGACTGCCGCCGTTGACCACCGGTTGACCAGTAGCTTGTGGCGGCGCGTGGTGGCGCGTCCAGCCATATTTTGGTGTTTTGTTTTCAGTTTATTCATCTACGCATCGATACAGTCGTTTGGATATATTATAAGGTCATTTTGGAGAAAGTTGATGCATGCTAGGGTTTCGGTTTTTATGCATTACTTTCGGTTTACGATCTGCGAAGATCTGACCGTCGGTTTTGCTTCAAATTTTAATATGTTGATCGTATGACTGTCCCGATGACTTTGTGTGGTCACGGGCGAAGATCCGACCGTTGGATCTTCGTATAATTGAGAAATGGTGATTCGGAAAGCGATTCGTGAGAATCCGACCGTCAGATTTTCGTATAATTTTGTGGAGATGTTTGTAAGGACGATTCAGGAAGATCCGACCGTTGGATCTTCGTGATAATTTTGGAGGATGATCCTGAGGGCGATCCGTGAGGATCTGACCGTTGGATCATCGTATAATTTCGATCCGACCGTTGGATCATCATTAAATTAGAATCTGACCGTTGGATTGTCGTTTGAGTATGTTTTTGAGTTGTTGGCTAAGTTAAGGTCATGTTTGATTAGGTGATTGACGGTCTCCCTTGGGTGAGCGGTTTCGGTGTGTATTGTGTTGAATTGAAGACGCAGCGGGAATATCGAGGTGAGTAAACCTCACGTGGTTCATATTACGAACCGAATAAATTTAATTACTTTATTTTGTCGTAATTGTGTGAAAATATTTATGAAATAAATATTTGTTTTAAATCATATGGGCTTGATCATCTACGGTCCATAGGTAAGTAAAATGTATTTAAACTATAAAAATGAATTTCACGATTTTATTGTGTGGACTATAGTTGGTATTAGTGATTATCCCTGAGCGGATAATTACGTATATATATATTTATGTGGAATATATATATGGATGGTGTGGCATTGTGGTATGTGGATTATTGAATTGAATATTTACATATGTCGGAAACATATATGTATTGGTAGAATTGTTGTGATGCAAACAATATTTGTGAGTGAGTTCATATATTGTTTTTGGGTATGACTTTTCGGGAAACAATATGTCGTGGGAAATGGTATTTCTATTGTTTTGAAAAGTGTTTGAGGATTTGGGGAGTTGCAGGTTGTGATTTCTCCTTTTGGGTTGGGAAACATTTTCAGGTCCGGTATGACCATTTTAAATGTTTTAATCTGACGACCGGTGGTCTGAGGATTTGAGAGTCACAGGTTGTGATTTCTCCGTTTGATTTGTTTTAACATTTTGGGTCCAGTGCGACTCGCTTAAATGTTTTGATCTAAGGGTCAGGTTGGCCTAAAGATCCGGGGTTTGCAGGTTGCATCCTCAGGCAATATATCGTAATTACGCCTTTGGCCCGGTTAGTGATTTCGATCAGTTAGAGCTCTAGTCTGTCTGCCAACGTGTCCAGGTTGGACCGGATTTTCATAATGATTTGTTAGGTTAACATTTCCTATGATTTTGTCACGATGTGACTTGTAAGAGTCCTTTTGGTAAAAGGTGTTGAGTTTTGGATGGATTTATTAGTGTGATTTGATGATGTTTTTAATTAATTTCCTTGTTAATTCTTTTGTTTAAATTTCTATTCTTTTTCTCTTTTCTTCTTTTTCGGTTATATTGTTTATTATCTCTATTTATTTCCTTGATCATTTCTATGGTTCGATTTCCCGTTTATTTCTCGTTTTCATTTTATTGTTTGTTTTTAATGTAATCTCCTGAACTAAATTATATGCAGGGATTACTATGACTTCTGATTTTATGCGTGTTGGTTATTTCCTGAATTAATTTTCTATGCATGATTAATGTTCTTATTAGTTTAATTGGGAAGTGCAGTGATGGATGAGACTTGTAGAAAGTTGAGAAATATTATTCCGTATTGTGGGGATAAAGACATCTTGTTAAGAGTAGAGATGAGTGATTCATTTGATTTCTTTGTGTGTGATTTCAAATGATTTGGAGTTAATGATTTTGGTGATCGATTATCGAGATTGTGGTTTTCTTTGTGGATGTTGAAATTGTTGGTTGTTACTTGAGTTAAAAGTACTGTGTTATAATAAATCAACCATTCTTTCTTTTACTCATACTGGCTGTCAAAAGCTTACCGGGTTTTGTGTTGTTGCAATCCCGGTACACTATTCAAACGGTGTAGCGGATAATCCTACAGGACTGGAGAATTCAGGAAGGTGATCGAACCGTGTAGAGTAGCTGCTTTGTAATACTCTGATTTTCAGTTGTGAGGTTTGTTATGCTCATTAGAGCTTTACAATTTACTTTGTACGAGTGAGTTGTAATAATTAACTCGAGGTCTGCGAGTTTTGAATTTGAGCGTGAGTGGCGAGGTTGTTTCTGAGAAAAAAAAAATTCAGAACGTTTATTTGTTTAAGTTGTTTAATTCATGTTTCGGATTTGAATTTGTTATTCAAAATTCGGGGCGTGACACTCCATCCTTTTCTTGGCGGAGTATTTTAAATGCCAGACATATTCTAAAAGCAGGTGTACAGTGGAAAATTGGTGATGGTAAGCAAGTCCGTTTATGGATGGATAGGTGGCTGCCAATATCCACACCAACCATCCTACATAGGCCAGCCAATTCTGAGTTCGAACTTGTCTCAGATCTCATCAATGAGGACACACGAGAATGGATCCCCGCATTGGTTCACTCTATCTTCCCACCACATATTGCTGCCAAGGTATTATGTATACCATTGAGTCGAAGAACATGTCAAGATAGACTTATCTAGAGCTTGGAGAAAAAAGGCTTTTACTCTGTAAAATCTGCTTATTGGATAGCTCGTGAACAAGTGCTACAGAATGTCTTGACCTCTACGTCAAATGGTGACCCATTTGAAGTGCTTTGGAAAAAAATATGGAGAGCAAAAATTCCTGGCAAAGTCCAAGTATGCATTTGGAGGGCATGCCATAATTTACTACCAACCAGAGAAAGGTTACTCCTCAAGGGGTATCAAGGGGAGGTGACATGCGTACTATGTAAGCACAGAGTGGAGGACACATCACACTTATTTTGTAAGTGCCCTATGACCAAAGCCATCTTATGTGCTCCTCCTTTTAACTTGCAGAGTACTCTTCTTCCATCTATTAATTTCAAGGAGTGGATGTTAGAAAGGGCTGTACAGTTACAACCGGATTTGTTTGCTAAATTGCTAATGATTATCCATGGAGTTTGGAGGAACAGAAACAGTACATTGTGGCAAAATAAAACACAAACAGCGTAAGATTTGATGTTGAGCAGTTTTACATGGTTAGAAGAGTTCCATGCGGTCCATGCCATTCCCAACAGAGCAAGTAAGTTGCAGCAGAAAGCATGGAGACCTGCTGCACAAGGAAGCCTTACGTTGAATGTTGACGCGGCTTTCCTTCCTGATCAACACCACGGTCGCATAGGGGGAGTGCTTAGAGACTGCCAAGGACGATTTATAGCAGCCTTTGCACGTCCCATCCCTTATACTACTTCTCCAAAACAGTGTGAAATGTTAGCAATACGTGAAGGGCTGGATCTGCTACTTTCCCTTCAGCAGAAAAATGTGGTTCTTCAAAGTGATTGTGCAGAAGCTATTACAGAGATTCAGAGTCCAGATCACAGCTGCTTAG
Organism: Rosa rugosa; assembly: GCF_958449725.1. Classification (NCBI taxonomy): domain Eukaryota; kingdom Viridiplantae; phylum Streptophyta; class Magnoliopsida; order Rosales; family Rosaceae; genus Rosa; species Rosa rugosa. The sequence continues at coordinate 22,234,013 of NC_084825.1, forward strand.
CTAATGGAGGTCTCATTGATGATATAAAACAGGTCTGGCACCAACTCGAAGGAATTCAATTAATTCATACTCCTCGAAGCTGCAATGGGGTTGCGCACCGACTTGCTGCACTAGGTTTTGAAGCAAGTCATGCTTCTGTTTGGTTGTATCAAGCACCAGCGTGCTTACTTGATGTTCTCCACCATGATTGTAATAAGCTCAATTGAGCAGCTTATCTTATAAAATGCCTTTGATTAAAAAAAATAGATGAATATAAGTACACGCAATATAGGGCGAAAGTCAGGACATAAGCAGTTACCTACTAACCAGGATGGCTGCCTGCAACAATAGCAAAAACAAACTTATAAACCAATCAAAAGGAAGTGGAAAAATATCTTCACTTCTTGTCAAACCTATTCTAAAGGTGGCCTCATTAAAACCTTCCACTGGGAGTAAATTGCAAAACAATTCCTTAGCAATAAACTGTGATCAAAGCCCTCCACTATGGTCTGAAACAAAGCGCGAAACTTCCACAATTTTTGTTGAAGGGAATCTGTAACTGCTACACAAAAGGCGGAACTGTACAAGTGTCATTGACTAGATGAAAAACGAGCAACAACAGTTGCATTCAAGTAGACCACATAAAAATCACCCTCAACCATTGCCAACCGTCAACCGGAACTCCCATCATCATCATCCCCTAGCCGTTCTACCCAAATTAGCCAATTCAACATGAAGCTAGTGTCTCGAAACAATCATCATGAAATTGTTAGCAAAGTTGATGAGCACCAACATTAGGACTAAGATGAATCCACGAACAGATGCCATGAATCTAATCACAAAAAGACAAGAAAATTTTAATAGAATAAAACAAAACCAATTAGTTATCAATGATTTAAAAGGCGCGTCTGAGGCGAGCCTTGAGGCATAAGGCGTGAGGCGCTGATCAAATTGAATGTGTTTTGCTACCGGGGCGACCAAGTGCCAAAGGCGTTAGTCAAGGTGCCTAAGGCGCAAAAGGCACGTCGCAAGGCGTCGAAAGCGAATGCCCAGAATTTTTATTTTATTTTTTATTAGGATTAATTACTGCTTACTCCCTATATTTATATGGGTAACTCCTACAACAAAGTGCATGAGAATTTCATTTCTATGGGTCCAATATATGGTAGAGGAGATGAGAATTTGATCTCAGTGGCTCCGACCTGTGATAAGCATGCTGATAACACTATATCAATGGGTCTGACCTATGACAAGGCTGATTTGAATATTTTACCAATGGGTCCTCCTATGAGTCACAATTACAATAAGAATGAGAGCAATACCATATCTTTTGGTGGTTTCCATGATGAATCTGAGACAAACCCTTCTAGCGGGATCATCAGTAGCTGTGGTTTGTTGACCTGGAATCAGAACACAACAGCTCATGCATCGGAAGAATCTGGTGTGAGAGATTCTGATCATCCTGTTGAGTCGATGATGGATGCGCGTGTAGATGATGCCGTGAAAGTTGATTCCAAAACTGTTAATATTCCCAAAGTATAAGAGCCAAAGACTAAGAAAGCTCCTCCAAACAACTTTCCTTCGAATGTCAAAAGTTTGTTGTCAACTAGTATGTTTGATGGTATTCCTGTGAAGTATTCTTCCTAGTCACGGGAGGTAAGCTTGTTTACGCTGGTGCCAAGACCAAACATCCCAATAATCACATCTACTTTGAGAATGTCAAGACCATCTATGCAGTAGTTCAAGAGCTGAAGAACACTCCTCAGGATATGCTCTTTGATGCCATCCAAAATGTGACAGGGTCTCAGATTAATCAGAAGAACTTCCGCATCTAGAAAGGTGATGCAGAATTTTAGATGATTTTTTAGTGACCTGTCTATGTAAACATGAAATATAGTATCCGCAACGTACTTCTACTGATCTGTAAAAAATTTTGATGTTTACTTTCTCAGCATCATTCCAAGCTGCAAGCCGTGAATTTCAGCATATCTATGGAAATGAAATTGCTATACCATCTTGAAATGATAATCTTCCTGATCCTATTAATGTTTTGAGGTAGGTTGAGATTTGATCCATGGATAGCAGCGTTTATAGTAAATTATAGACTGGAATTTGGGTATATTTGGATTTTGAACTTTTGGATGATTACAGATATTTGGCTATCAGTTTTTAAATTAAATCTAGCTTGGATTTGGACAGTTTAGTGATCCATTGTAAAACATCTAATTCATGAAGCTTTAACTTTGTGCTCGGAAATACCCTGGAGTGGATAGTCTAACTAGGTCAGTAAAAATGGTTTGCTAATGACCTTATTCATACATATTTTTTTGGACTAAGCCTAAGTCGAGAATTATTGGTGAATAGGGGCTTTTGGTGGGTTGTTTTGGTTGCAATTAAAATTTGAGGCAGACTACCATGTCAGTTGTTCAACTCGATTTTCTCTCTTTTTTGGGAAGAAGGATTAGCAAGGATCTAATGCTGTATCACATTTGTTCAGTATTCGTGGTTCCTAATCCTTCAGTTGGTAACAAGTTGGGGATGTGAACTAGCTTGCTGCAATATGAACCACTAATATGTACCGTTCGATTGATACAACATTAGAATTAAATGATTTGTGGTCATTGACCCCCCACAATAAACACCCTGAGCTTCCAGAATAATCTTGACAGGAAATGGCTTTAAGAGACATTAATGCCACAATAAACAATCTTGAGCTTCCAGAATAATCTTGACAGGAAATGACTGTAAGAGACGTTATTAATTGCATACTGATTTATGGGCTAGCTTTTCCTAGTTTGGTTTTGAAGCAGTTGAATTGGTGGATGCATATAACCGAAAAACCCCATGTACAAAGCATATAGAAGTAAGTAATTGTCCCAATTGTCTCATTACCACTTTCGTCGATATCTTATGAGATCAATTCCTAATTGAATGAAACCTCATAATTTCCAGCTGTGTTTAGGCATATAGCTACTAATATCCTCTTTCCCCCTCTTCTATATGAATCAAGTTTGGCTAGGCCAAGGCTGCAAGGGCTTGACAACAATAAATAGAAGCAGTAAAAATGTTTATGGTGTTGATCCGCCGGGCAAAGCTTGTGTTAGCAGTGATTTTGGTGCAACTCAGGTATGATGGGCTTTCGATAATCTCTGTGTTTGCTTTAAAGAAGGGAATGAGTCCTTACACATTCATCATGTACCGAATGGCCATTGCCACTATTGTTCTAGCTCCATTTGCATTTATTTTGGAGAGGAATTCAAGACCTCCGATCGATGACTTGGTCCATTACTGCAAAGATAATGTTGCTGAGCCTTTTCAATTAAGTAAGAATCCAAATAGGATATTCTAATTCATTTGTTCAACTTATGGTGTATTATGATTATCTGTTCATGCATTGCAGTCCTGTGCTTGACCAGAACCTCTACTACATGGGAATGAAGAATTCGAGTGCAACGTTCACTTCTGCAATGTTGAATATGCTGCCTGCTTTTGCATTTTGTCTAGCCTGGATTTTTAGGTATAACTCATAATAATACACACTCATGTCCTTGGTCACACACTGATTTACAGACAGTACATTGACAATGCATTGACTTGTAGGTTTGAGAAGGTTAGCCTTAAGAAACTGCACAGCATAGCAAAGGTGATGGGGACGTTCATCACAGTCAGGGAGCAAGTCTTGACTGTAGTTTAAAGGTCCCTCTTTGTGTCTACCATGGGCCAATGAAGAACAAATAGATCCTCATCAATCTGCGCAATGCTATTTGGGTCAGACAGACCTTGTAAAAGGAGCTCTATTTATCACAGGAGCTTGTTTCTGCTGGTCTTCGTTTGTCATTTTGCAAGTATTGGTCTCTCAAATCACTTCATTGTACTTGTACTACTTATTCGGAAATGGTCCTAACCTTCTAATGATTTAAATTTGATTACAGCAAGGAAAAAAAAAAGTGAAATAATTATTATTTATGATGGTGAGTTTGCAATTTGTCTACACAGGCGATTACCTTAAGATCCTACCCTTGTCACTCTCACAGCAATGACATGCTTTTGGGGTATGGTGGAAGGCGCAATACTGGCTTTTGTAGTTGAAAGGGGACATAGTGGAGTCTGGTCCATACAATTCAACATCGAACTTGTAGCAGCATTTTATGGGGTAGGTAATCCAAAAAGTTTCAACTGTATGTTAAATCGGTAAACATTTGTACTATAATAACTGGATTTAGGGCGACGCCCTTGCTAGAGGGCCCAAAACGAGTCTGGCGCCTTAGATCTCTTGGCCGTCCCAAGTAATTACATAATTGGAATTAACACTGCAATCCAGTTTAATGAACTTTGTATTAATATTTCATACTGCAGGCAGTGCAATCTGGTGTTGCTTATTATGTGATGGGAATGGTAGTGAAGGAAAAGGGACCTGCTTTTCACTCGGCTTTTCATCCCTTGGCCACAGTAGGTTGCAATCCTGGGTTCCTTTGTTTTAGCAGAACAACTGTACATTGGGAGGTAGGCTCACATGTATTTATTTCTCTCTGGTTAATTCAATTAATCCATGCCTATATATGCATGACAGTTGATTGACTAGTCTCTTTCACTCTTGTTCGTAGTGTTATCGGAGCAGCTTTAATCATCATTGGTCCGCATCTCATTCTCTGGGGAAAAGCAAAGGATCAGTCTCCTCCATCACAGTGCTGCATGATCGATGAAGTAGCACCACTAACACAAAGATTAATAGTTGATCAACAATGTTAAGAGATTCCATGTCACTTCAAGCATACTGTTGATCCTTCAAAACTCTGGCAAACCAGTTTGTTAGTCTTTTTTCTTTTTCCTTCTTATTTTGAAGTGAAATGATCACCGTTGTTCTGATTAAATATTCATCAGCTAGATTAAAGTATTAACTATGTTAAGTAAAATTAGGACTAGATTGTTTTAGCTGTTAGAGAATTTTGCATGTGATTGTGCCTAAAGAAATCTGGCCTACTTACGAGTTATTTCTTGCCACTTCATGAATAGGCTGATCCATGCAAATTCTGCCATGCATGTCAGCTTTTAGTCGTCGTTTTCCTTTTCCTCTTTTCTTTTCTTTTTCTTGTTATTTTGATTTTTGAGTAGCAAGGATCACCATTGGTCTGTTTTAAGTACTCATCAGCTAGCTTTAAAGTATTAACGTACAATTAGACGTAAGATTAGACCACCATTCTTCTAGCTGCTTGAGCATTTTTCATGTGATTGTGCCTAAAGAAATCTGGATTGCTTAACTATAGAAAAATGACCTCAACTGGAATCAGATAGTAGGCTGCAAAGGTATATAATTAAGCAATTTCCAGTTCTAGTTGGGTGACTTTTGGAGTGATCTGTTCAATACAAACATGAATTTGGCCTGCTGGATGTTTTTTGGCTTCTGAATATTATGCAGCTTAATAAATGAAAAACTCTACATTGGATTTTGGACATTTTATACTCTGTTACAGGATATTAATTTATGGATCTTTACATGGTGCCGTAAAAATTCATTAAAGCAGACCGCATAGTAAAATCAGTAAGAACTTGAGGCATATATTAGTCAAGAACTGTTGTTTGGTAACTTTGGTGACTTGAGAAGAATTAGTGCATACCGAATAAGTCAATTGGCCTGAAAATCTGTGGTTATTGCTTGTTGAAAAGTGCAGGCAAAGACCTTCAAATATCAATGATTCCAATTTTGGCCTATATTCTCTTTTGGCGTTATATTTTAGGCCTATATTATGATCACCAGGACTGGACACATTACTTTTGATTTCTTCCTGGAAATATGTACATAATTAGAGGCTTGTCTATGGTTTTGGCATGCAGGGAATTTTTTCCACATTGAAAATTCAAATTCCAAGCAGAACTGGCCATGAGGTCCTTACAAATTCAAAGCAGGCATGCCATACCAAATATTCTCAAGTCAACCTGGCACTACAAAGAACTAAAGGAGCTCAAATTTTAAGCTGTTATATGTAGGCCACACTATTTGCATCGATGAAAATATACCAGCAACAAGATTATCTGAATCTATCGTACCCTATTTCTGGTAGATCATCTCCATTTTCTCTTTGTCCTTCTGATTGAGATGGAGGTTGATCCTTGGTTTTTCCCCATTAAACCATATATAGGCCAACAATGATGATGATGGCTCCAGTAAGACTGCAAGCATCAATAGTTAGTTTTGTCAGTCCCTAGCGATTCTGAAATTTCATTCCTAAATGCACTAGGAATCTGCATATATACCTCCAAAGGTACATTTGCCTGCTAAAACAATAAAGCCCAAAATTGCAACCATTACAGTGCCTAAGGGATGAAAAGCAGAATAGAAAACACAAGAAGCAACCCTGAGAGCATTCCGTGCATCAAATTAAAAATAAATTTTCAATCCTATATATTCTGATTTTTTTTTTTTGGCCGAGTATAATAGGAGAAAACATATCCTGAATACCCCGCAAACAGCTGTTACGAGTTTGATATTTCAGTGTATAGACCATGCTGCACTGTTTCTCCATTCCATTACAAGGGTCAAGGGCTAGAACTGTTGCTTCCACCGTACCCCAGAAACATATCTGAGCTGCGAGGGAGAGCTGACAAGGGTATGATTTTAATGTATGTCTGTGTATATCGAAATTCACCTTCAGAAAATTACTTTTCACTATGAGTAAAATCATGAGAATTGAACCGCTAGCTAGGGAATTCTTACTTGCAAAACAATGAAAACAGACCAGGAGAGACAATTGCTGCTGACATGAATAAAGCAACCTTAAAAAGGTCCTTGTCGTCTGAGTGACTATGTGATTGTTGATGACTGAGGTTGTTGCTCCATGGCCCATGTTAAACTCAGAGAAGGGACTTTGACTTGAGTCAATATTATAGCTCCACCCACTGTAATTAAAGTTCCCAATTAAGACCTCTGTTTGGCCATACAAATTAAGTTGTTTTGCATTATTCAAGAGTTTACCTGAAAATCCAGGCCATAAAATTACTACACCAAAAGTGGTCTTTAGGGACGAATTCTAGTGATGGATTAACAAAATCATCTCTACTGATTAAAAATGCAAAAAGCAGTTAGAATATTGGACATGGCAGATTGGCAGATGAGAAAGTGGCTGTCGAGTGCTTCATTCCCGTTCAAAAGATGTGACTATCCTTTTCCTACTTAAATTTGGCCTCATCATTTTTTTTTCTATTTTCTTTAATTTGTTTTATCCAACTCAAAATTTTAGAAAAATTATAATTTGAAAATTATATATTCCTATTCCGGAATAATATTTCAGATTTGTCGGGAAAATTTCTACAAAAATCCTTCCAATCAATCGCAAGTAAAGGAGGTGTTAAACGGAACGACCAAATTTGAGTAGGCTCATTTGCGCTGTGGGTAGCCAATCAAAACTTGATCCGAGCTGGACCGTAATGACGATAACCTGAACAGGAGCGCAAATCTAGAACCTGGTTCTTTTCTCACTACAACAAAAGTGGTCTTACCACACCACTGTGAATGATGTGAATTGGGTCAGTGGACACTACTGGTTATAGAAAGCATTCTTAATGGGAACGACTTGGATACTAAAAGCGTGACAAAGACCTAAGAAACTCAAGCTATCAAATATGAGTGAGTTAAACTGTGAGTCCAACAAACTGACCTGTGACTTCCATATAATCATGATATAATGATGGTGACTCCATATGTTAAATTTAAAAGAAAAAATTGAATTTCGTTTTGGGAATCCATCCTGGCGGCTAGTGACTTATCTATTGATACACAGAGCTATCATCGTTTGCCCAACAAACTATGGTTTTCTTCCGTGCCATAATTCGTATAGTGTTAATGGTTTAGCCTTTGTATTTACTCTATTTAGTAAATATGAAGCAATTGATAGCACTTCTCCCCAAAAATTCAGAGGCAAGTCTACATGGGACATCACCGATCTTGTCATCTCCATTAGGGTTCTACTTCTTCTTTCTGCGATGCCATTTTGTTGTGGTATATATGACATAGTATAATTGTGTCTTATGCCATGTTCTTTTCTTTGCAGAACTCTCCCTAATTGAGTTTCTACTTCTTTCTTAAATTTCTTGAATTTTTCCAAGGCGTCCGATTTATTTTTCAAGAAGTAGACATACCCATTACGCACTACAAAAAATAATTGCAACCGCTACCCCAGTTGGCGTCGGCATCCTTTTGCCGTCGCTAAAAATTGACTATTTGCTTCGGCAAAGTTACGCCGTCGCAAAACTTGCGACTGAATTACTACGCCGTGGCAATGGGGTAGCCAAAAGTAGCCTATTTTTCTTCGGCGAACGTTTGCAGTCGCAAATTTCCATACTTGGCGACTGCGTCTACAATGCCGTCGCATGAGAGAACAGCTACGTACGAGCCCAATTCTCTTATTAAATCTATTTTCTAATCAAAAAGCCCTAACCTATTTCCCTCAATCTCTGTTCGATCTCTACCGCAACCCTCTTTCTCTTCCTCTTCGTTCTGGATCTAACCCAACAAATAACATCGCAGAACTTGGTGGCCACTGTGTTGGTCTAAATCCAGGGATTATTCTTTTTGGTTATTTCAATTTGGTTTTCTCTTCAGTCGTTCCTCTCTCTCTCTCTTTGAATCCGATTCAACTCAGATGCGTCCAATTTAATGGCTGTGTCATTCGTGAGAGATTCGTTCTGTCCGAGCGGAATTCATGAGGAATTTCGATTGAACTCGGATGCGTTCTCTTCTCTGTTCTCGGAAAGTTCGCATCTTGGTTAGTTCTCAATCTCTTTTGGCTTGGTTTCTGTTTTGGGCTTCTTGTTATTACTGGTGTTCAATTTTATGTTTGAGGTTTTCAGTTATGATCTACTAGAATGTAGAAATAAGTATAAAAGTTGCAAACTTGATGACCAATTTCCCTCTTTTCTCTGCATGTCAAATCCTTTTGTTTTTGGTTTGAATTGAAATGGTGTTTTAGGTTCAGTCAAGACATTGTTTTGCTTATGAAAGTTGGAAAATTTCTTTCTTCTAGTGACTTTTGGTTGCTTGTAAAGAATGGTATATATGTGTTGAACTACTTGATTGACTGGATTTCATTTTTGAGTATGCATATCCATTATAGAAGAAAAGGGTTCCTCACTATGCTTGAATTTGGGTTTCTTTTGACACTGGAATGTAAGCAAATAATGGCCTGGTAGTTCCAATACTTAAGCACATACTGGGTGGACCATGTTGAACATTCTACATGTGTGTACACCTACCCTCTGGTGGGTCACTAAGAATCCGAACCAGTTGTGAGGCATTCCTAAGTCATGAATGGTGCCGTTGCTTTGGTGGTTGTTGTAATCTGTTTGGAGAGTAGAGTTGTTTTCCATTCATTTGGGAGATACATTCATGTGCCTCCGCCTTTGAATTACCTTTCGGTGACTACTACAATGCTTGGAGGTGCAGGTGGAGCTGGTGCCTATGCGCTGGGTATGATATCTGATGCCTTCAGCTCCTCTGATGAAAATTCGGTCTTGGCTGATAGATTTCTGATTGAATCTTAGGAACTAATGGAGTTGGTATTATTTTCCTTGGTAGTCTTTTGTTTGTTTAGGTAATTTTGTCAAGTTTCATAGGTTTCTACCATTGCAATATTGGAATTTAAATTACATTTTAGTAGATACATTTGTGCCTCCTAAAAAGAAAAGTTCTTTTGAAGTGATCTCTCCATACCTAATATCCAGTATATGTTCACAAACTGCTAATACTTTGGTTAAGTTTGAAATCTGAGATAGTATAAAGAGTTCGGTATTTGATCTTTGCTATATGCTGGTGTGGCTGATTTGGTTGTTTCTCAAAATTTATCATTTCACAATTGATAGTTAGCTCAATTGTTCATGCTAGTTTACGAATTATAATTAAGAACAGTACTTGACTATCCCTCTGTTTCTCTCTCTCAGTAGGACTTTGAATATCTCATCTCTTAGATATCCGTCATCTCGTATATCTATTCTACGGCCGCGAGAGAAGCTTGATGGCTTCCATATTCCCATCTCATCAGCTTCTGGGTTTGGATGCTGTATAATAATATCTTTATTCACAATTACTCATCACTTTTACTATGATTCTGGGTATAAAAGTTTCAAAGTACGGAAGACATATGATTGGATGAGCAAAGAATTGAAATTTCATGTCTCGATGGTTTACAATTGCTTTACTGTGCTGAATCGATGCCAAAAAAACAAAGATTTGCAATCTTAGATTCAACCTTAAGGATGTCTTTTCACTCTAATTGTTGTTCATTTTAATTTTTTCTTTAATGGATATATCTCTACTCTGCTAACAATTTTTCTGATTTCTGTTTACTATGGTACTTGTCTTGCAGTTGGCTACTATTTGGTTGGAGCGCAAGGATTCCCTAGCTGGTAATTTTTCTTCATCAATAATGTTTGTGTTGATTCATTGATTTGATTGGTTCCTTTTTCTCCATGCTCATGCCTGAAGGGTCGTGTATATGCAATTATGTGCAGTATATAGTTTGACTAATTGTGTATATTATACCCATTAGAAATCAGTGTTGTTTGGCTTTTCTATCTGTTTGGCAGCCATACGTTCACACACCCAGAAGCCAGGAAGAAACCTCTTATTTTTGTTATTCGATATTTTCCTTTTTGATTTACAAGCTCTTATGTATATTGTTTATCAATTTTCTTTTGCTATCGATTTTTGCTATATGGTAAATATATAATAATGGTTAGATTAGCCACTGCGAAGTTGGAATCTGTTTCGCATTTATATTATGCAATTGGGTGCTTAAGTTGATTTTGATTAAATTTTTACCTGCGTAAACATACAGGAGCAGTACTTTTGGCCTTAAGGCAACATTGTTATGGAGAAATTTGAGAGGAGGGGCATGAAGTAACAAACCAAGTAGGGGAACATATCACCTCAAGTACGATTCTGGTAATGTTCAGAAGATACTTTTATTTATTTCTAGTCTGTAACTATGGAACTTATCAATTGTATTTGGTTTGCAATTGATACTATAGTGACGCTGCAGTTCGACTATGCCATTTTAAAAACAGTTGGTCTACGTTGATGCAGTTGCATAATTTACTATTCCTAGTGCATATGAATTGAATAATTTTTCGTGTTCCTTTAGGATTACTCGCAGCAGCCCCCTATTCAGGAACTAATTGGAAGGGATCTTCATGATATATAATGAATGGAAATTCAGACATATTTCGAGGTAAGTATGGAACTATGGATTTAGCATTCTTCAAATCAACTACGTACTCTAGCTTTAATCGTAGAAAGACCTGGATTTAGCACACTTGCTGACTCAAAATGTCAAAAAGTAATTAAGAGTTCAATTGAAATATTAATTGTATGTATTGGTATATATGAACAATATCTATGTCATGTGTACATCTCCCAGCTTTTTGTTTCTTTAATGAATGCTTGAAGATTTCTGACTTTCTGTTATAGGAGGCTTGCAACAACACTAGAGTAATTGGTACATGAAGTAGATCGAGGAAGATCCCTGCAAAGTTCATCTTGAAGTAGAGGAAAATAACTAACTTGTAAAGCTTAATTATCGATCTTGTAAATTTTGGTAGAAGCTTCAATATTCATTTTGTAACATTTATGAGGAAAATTAAAGTGTAACATTTCCTTTTATATAAGCTTCATTCCTTTTTGTATAGTTTTCATTCATTAAAAAAAAAAAAAAAAATCGGCATGCATTTGCATGCCGATTTTTTTTTATTCATAAATAATATTTTTGCGACGGCATTTTTGCCGTAGCAAATGACTTTTGGCGACGGCAAAAAACTTCAGTAGCGGTTGGTGGCGTCGCCATTGGTATTTGCGACGGCATTTTTCCGTCGCAAAATTCTTGCGACGGCAAACGTTTTGCCGTCGCTAATAGTCTTGCGACGGCGAATTGCCGTGGCAAATACCATTGGCGACGCCACCAACGGCGTCGGAAGAATTGCCGTCGCAGAGCCGTCGCCAATGCTCCTTTGCTACGGCAAAAGAGCCTTTTGCGACGGCATTGCGCCGTGGCCGTTGCAATTTTTTTTTGTAGTGACGTGTATAATCATCGATAAATGTAACAAAGTATTCCATTGCTCTATGAGTCTTTGTTCTCATAGGTCCACATAAATCCAAATGTATAACATTAAGTAAATAAGAAGATTGCCAACGTTCAGAAAATGATTTTCTAGATATTTTTCCTTTGATACATGATTCACATGTTTCAAAATCATTCAAATTTACTTGAGGTAACATTCCAATTTTGCTCATTCTGAGTAATTTATTTTTATTTGTGTCCTAATCTCAAATGCCATAATAAAGTTGGACTTGAAGTAGAGACAAAAATATACTCAGAAGAAATATTTCTATTACTAATAATAATAACTGTGTACATATCATCGATTCTAGTACCCTTGAGTACTATTCGACCCTCTTTACCAATAGTGACTACACCATTTTTGAATCTCACTTCAAAACCTTTCTTTTCAAGCATAGCAACATAAATAAGATTTCTTCTAATGGTGGGTGCATACAAGACATTTTTGAGAATCACATTTGTGCCATTACACGAAAGCTTGCAATCTCCTTCTCCACGAACATCTATGTATGTATAGTTTTTCCCATGTATAAACGATGATCTCCTTGTGCCTTTTCTTTGATGTTGATGAAAAAGGATTTGTCCTTGCAAACATGTCTTGTAGCTCCGGAGTCGACACACTATTGTTCTTCACATTCCGCTATCAGTGCTTCAGAGATAATTAAACACCAGGTTAATCAAACCTAGTATAATTGAACTTTTGCTTGTCAATTCACGTTCTTACTGACGTATCACCCCAAATCGAATATTCACCAAAATTTTGATCCTCAACCAAATTCTCACCCAAATTCCTTGAAAAGCGAGGTTGATGATAGAAGAAAGAAGTGAAATTGTCTTGAATTTTCGCTTCTGGTATCTTTCTTGGTGCCGATGTATCTGGTTCTGATGAGCGAATAGGAAACCAATTGGACTCGTCGTTCTTGTAGATTGGAGTTTTATAAAATTGACGAGGCGAGATGTATTGATTCAATGACAGATCAGTCGGCCTTTGGGTCTGGTGAATATGAAGATTCTCGTCAAAAAATGGCGTCAAGTCCGGACGAAACGATTTGAAGTAAGTTGAATTCGAATCCAAATGCTTCGAATGGTTGTCTTTCGGACCCAGACTAAATTCTTCTTCTTTTGTTTTGAACGACGCCTCTTTCTGTTGGAAGGACGCTTGTTGGCGATAGTTCTTATTGAAACAAGGTTTCTGGTACGGGCGATTGCACCACGGCGGGCCTAGAAGTCTGAAATGTTTGGGTCCGTTGTTACTGCTGTAGCACAATCCCAAACTATTTCTGTACTCAGTATTCAGGCGACAAGAATCAATCTTGCAGGGTCTGAAACTTGCTCTTCCTCTCAGTTTTGTGTAATTAGAACTGGATTCTCCTTTGAACCAATGTTTGAATGTTGTCTTTGTGAATTTGTGAATTGTGATTTGATTTCCCTTGCATCAAAAACTGCTCTGATGCTACTATAGGAAAATATAGAAAAGGATCGTTGTGATTAGCGTCGTCAGACTGTTGATCACAATGGTATGGTGTCTTTGATCTAGACACAATAAGGGAAGTCAAATCTCTGAATGAATGACAATGGAAAGGATTGAGGTTCTATTTATAAACCTCAATCATTGTACCTCTTGAGTGAAGAGACATAACTAATCAATGGTTATACCCTTTCACCATAATTGTCAGCAATCATGTACCCTTTCAGGATTGGTGAATTTCCTTGTTTAAGTGTATCTTGATGCACCAATGTAATGGTACATCTCCTCACACATAGCATACTCATTGTGAAGCCATTTAATCACATGCTCATATTCCAACAGCTACCACGTACATTGACACTAATCTTAACTATTAATTTAAATTAAGTTTAATTCGATTAGCTCGATCAGTATCTATTCTTATTATCACTTGGCACTTGCCAGCAGCATGTGCTATTTAAAGTGTTAAGCTTCCACATTTACATTAATCTAAACTATTAATTACGAGCCAGCACTACTTAGGTTTCTTTAATGGTTCACAGCCATGGAAGCCCTTGAGGCTTTCTCAACACCGAGCGCTCAAGCGCTTGTTCCAGTGGAGCCCACCGTGACCTCGACAAGGTGCAGCACTCTGCCCTCAACCCCTCAATCCCAAATCCGATCAGATGGATATGCTTCTGTTCTTTGGGACCAAGCTATTGGTGATCGCTGCTTAGGCCGACGAATCTGCTCATGGATTCCGATACGGCTTTGGGATCCGAGCACTATGTGGTGGTTTCGATGCTTCTTTGTAGATCTGACATTGATGGTGCTGACCGGAATATTCTGGTTGTCCTCGACCTTGGAGGTTAGCAGCGTGATGCTGGCTGCGGTAGTGCGCAGTGGTGCAGTCACTGCCCGGACTTGGTTGCGAAGGATGGCGGTGAGGTGGAGAGGTGACGCAACAAGTCGGGGTTGGCTCCCGGTTTTGGTACACGATGGTGGCACCGGCGGGCCAACGAAGAGACATAGTGCTGGGCTTTGGGTGCCCCTAGAGGTTGAGAGGCCCACGGTAATGGGTGTGGACTCTTGGGTGCAGTCATGGGCTCATTCTTTTTTCTCAAGCTATTGGGTTTGGGACCCGGGTGGAATGGATGAGGGTATGGGCTTCCTAGACTTCTGGATGCCTTACCTAATGTCCAGTATTTCAAATAAGGAGACTGTTTTTATCATGCGCTCGATTGATGAAGCAGATAAGCCAAGTTTTCCATTTGTTTTTAGTTTACTTTTCTTTCCCTGCAGATTGATGGAGAAAATTCTCAATGACTTCAAGGAGTCTTACTTGGGCTACTATACTGTAAGCACCTCAATTGCGAGCATTGGCGAGCAGCATAGCCGGTTTTTAATGGATGAGGATAATCTACATCACTTTGTAGTTGCTTTGTTTTCTTATTTCCAGAAAGTGAGCTTCAACTTTGTAATCGAACAGCCATTCCAACGAAATATGGTCTGTTCTGCCTTAGATTTTCAATATAACCTTAGTAGGTCAATTTATGCTCCTGTGAATGTTCAGGATGCCCCTATAAACGATTGTAACTATTGTTGAGAATCAATATAAGTTTTATTTTATTCAAAAAAAAAAAAAAGGTTTCTTTAATGATACAATTAAGGCTGCTTAATCTTTCAGTGCTTGTGATAATTCTTGCTTTGTCCCTGAATAAAAGATCGAAATCCAAACAAATTGATCACTTATATAAGAGCATCTCCAATAACTTCCCTAAATCTTTATTTTCCTCTCTATTTTAGGGAAAAATATGCATTTTTTTTTCTCCAACAGATTCTCTATACCTATCTTCATTTTAGAGAAATTGAAGAGACAGAAAATAAAAATCCTTTTATTTACAACAAACTCAATTTTAGGGAATAACTTTTTAAGAAGTTTTTACTCTTTTCTCTCTCTTTCCAATTTATATTTATTTTCATTATTAATTATATGATAACATTTAATTTTAAAAATCCTACTATATTTAATCATGGATAATAAATTATAAAGAATATGATAGAGAAACTGTTGAAATTGCGGAAGAAAAATTATAGAAATTTTAACTTTTAAATCTACATAACACGAATTTTATAGAGGTGTTGGAGATGCTCTAGTAAGCTAGCTAGTGTGCATGTATATGTACATACATTCTTTTTCAAAACATTCTGTGACTGGTAATTCAATTAGGTTTTGTCACTTACACGATTAACGAGTATCCATCCTTCCCAAAATGTAATCAAAACCTAGTGCCAATTATTCCACGAGCTAGTTCAGATTTTTCATTTAAGTTTCCATCATTAAAATGTGATAACGTTATTCACGTACTTAATTACCTGATTGATCGAGACTCGATGTTGTGCGCTCCTTCTGTTAAGTTTCCTTCTCCATCTCTTACTTAATGGCTTAATCAGTTGAAACTATTTGCCTTTGACTGAAAGTAAAAAGCTCGTACCTAGCAGCATGAAACATTCCTCTGCTGCTTTTCTTTTTATTTCCCACAATTCTGTGTAACTTAGCTATTAGCTATTTTTTTTACTGCAGAAAAACAACAATAATATTAATAATTAATACGAAACTTCCACTAGACATTTATGCGTGTATCACCAAAGAACACTTGTTTTGAATTCACAAGGACATAACCAAATAGAGAAAAGCTTTTTAATTAGCTTTTCACTGTACAGGGATAACTCAAACAGACAAGTCAAGAGATGATTTTCATTTTTCCATGTGGAAGAACTCATAATGTGGAACCAAACAACTTTTTTGACTAGCTACTTTAATTCGATACATTTTACACTTCAAGGTTGGTTGGTTAATATATGCATGCAAGTCGTTTTTAGCTATGGCTTTTACCCAACTTGACGTTTCACTTACCTTCTTCTAGCCTATATATAATCAAGTACGAACATATACACACAGTCCAATTACTCTTGCTCACTAGTTTGTTACAAACACCACTGTTGCTCATTAGTTTCTTACAACACCCTTCCCAGCTAAAATGAGTTCCATGACTACAATTCTTGTCATTTCAGTGTGTTTTGTTCAAGCCTTGTATGCAGGCCTCTCCATCATCTCAATCCTTGCACTAAGGCAGGGCATGAGCCACTACACCTTTGTGGTGTATCGTATGGCCATTGCAACTGCCTTGGCAAGTCCATTGGCATGGTACCTAGAGAGACATTCTAGGCCTACAATGACCATCAAGGTCATGGCAAAGATCATGCTGCTAAGCATGTTTGAGTGAGTATTTTTATTTCTTCATTGCAACAATTTTTTCCTTTGTTTCAGTCAGCATGTTTCTAAGCCTCTGTTTTTAATACTTGGCAGCCCTGTAATGGACCAAAACTTATACTATGTGGGCATGAAGAACTCCAATGCCACATTCACATCGGCCATGTGCAACATGCTTCCGGTGTTTGCATTTGTCATGGCCTGGATTTTCAGGTATATTCACTCACACTCACACTCTAACTCAATCTCACTCAGACTCTTACTCACCAATTGTTTTCCGAATACAGGCTGGAGAATGTGGACTACAGACACCCGAGAGGATTGGCCAAGGTTGTAGGAACCTTGGTTACTGTGGTAGGAGCAATCCTCCTTACCATGGTCAAGGGGCCTTCCCTCAACTTGCCATGGGCAAGGGACCACGAGAAAAATCATTCTTCACAGCCCAAAGTCAAGGGTGCTTTCTTCCTAACACTAGCCTGCTTCTGCTGGTCCTGTTTCATGATCCTACAAGTAGGTCTATGCAACTCTTAATCAGTCTAAATTTATATTCGATATCTATTATTAGTTACTGATACATGCATCTGATTTACACACATGCAGGCCAATGTACTCAAGTCCTACCCCTGCAAGCTCTCTCTCACCGCTTTGATTTGCTTCTGGGGTATGGTGGAAGGAGCAGTGGTGGCTGTTGTGGTTGAAAGGGGGAACTCGGAAGCATGGTCCATACACTTGGACTACAAGTTGCTCGCAGCTGTATATGGGGTGAAGAAAATTTTTAATGGTCTTTTACTTCTAATGCTACACTTTATAAGTTTTTATATGAGTTTGACATAATTTGCAGGCTCTTCTTTCGGGGGCTGCATATTATGTCATGGGACTGGTTGTGAAGAAGAAGGGACCAGTTTTCTACTCGGCCTTTAACCCCTTGGCCACTCTGCTTGTGGCGATTTTGGGTTCATTTTTTCTGGCAGAACAGTTGTATACTGGGAGGTATGAATATTTTCCCGCTCCTATGTATATGTTTTCATTACTGTTTTACTGAAGTAATGTTTTCCCTCTACTATGTATTTACATACATGTTTCCATATTACTCTTTTACTGTGGTGTTGGCTAACAGCTACTTATGTTTGTAGTCTCATCGGAGCCGTAACCATTGTGGGAGGCCTCTATCTTGTTCTTTGGGGAAAAGCAAGAGATCAGCCTCCCTCTGATTCAAAGAAGGCCAATGTGGAAGAACCAACTGGAACCCCAGCGCAAGTTTAAGTTTGGAGTTTGTTTAGCAAGACAAGGCAGATTCTGCATTATCAGCTGTATATTGTTTTAGTTTTTCATTATTATTTTTTAATTAATTAAGGGATTAGACGATATTAGTTCCTCGGAGGCAAATAATTTTCACTTCCATCCCCTATAGGTTTAGCTTTGCCAATCATACTCTTGTACTTAAAAGTTCCAGAACAAGTAAAGTTTGTAATGGATTGAAGTCATTGAACTAATTTAGGTGATGAATGCATGCATTCAGATTTATAGCTTAAACAAGTGTTGGTTATGATTAAGAAAGCACTCTTACTAGAAAAGGCTAAGCAGCATTGCCCTGGAAATGATGGAGAATGTCATCCTTGGCCTTGATTTCCTTCTCATGATCAGTCTCAAGTAAGCAGGTTTCATATAGTTGGAATTAGGAAACCAGATTAGAGACAAAGTATAAAGATCACTAATTTAGAGAGAGCAAGAGAGACCTGTCAAAAATTAGAGCAAAAGGAGCAATGATGGCAGCAGTGGCAACAACCATATGGTAGACTACAAATATGTGCAGGCTCATCCCATTGTTTGGAGCAAAAGCACTAATCATGGACAACCCTGCATACGCACCCTACAAGAAAACCACAGCTAACGCTAGCTTTGCCCGTCGGATCAGACTAATCATGGTGTCCATAGACATTGCTATAATGTTTAATTCTTTCCTTTCTTAACCATGAAATACAGAAGATGTTGAGCAATGCAATTGATTATATACTGTCCCCGCAACTTGGTTTTCACATACCTGATCTAAACAGGTTTTCTTCAGATTCAAGTACTCAGTACAGTAAATTGGGGAACTTCATAAATTGGTGACTACTAGCTGGAATATGTTAGTATTGAAGAGTGCAAGCAAAGACCTTTCAAATATAAACCATTCACATATTTGCAAATTGCAATAACGAGTTAATTAACGATTTCCTCTCTTTCGGTGAAATTCTAATAGATAACAGTCGAACAATGGAGTACTTATGTTAATCCAATTTGTTCTTGAAACACAGACACTTACCACAGAGCCAGAGATGAATCATATTTGTACAAGTACACAACAACTTTTCATCTAATCTCGGCTTGCATGGAACTTGTTCCATATGCAAACTTCAAATACATTGTATACTTCTGGCCTCCTCCAAAATTATACAAATTACTACATCTGAGTAAAAAGTAACAACATCAACTGCCAAAAAAATTAACTTGAATTGAAGTTGGTGTGTGCATTGAATGCACCGGAAAGACAGAGAGTAACAGATATCACAGTGCTAAGAGATTCCTAACCACTTCACGAATATCAGCTCTTAGTGTTCTTTTCTTTTTTTCATTTTCTTTTTGAAGTGCAACTATCATCATTGTCCTGTTTTAAGTACTCATCAGCTAGATTAAAGAATTAATTATTTGTCGACAAATTAGCCCACCATTGTTCTAGCCCCTTCAGCATTTTTCATGTGATTGTGCCTAAAGAAATCTGGATCGCTTAACTATAACAAAATGATTCACCAATTTCCAGAGTTCTAATTAGGTGAATTTGGAGGGACCTGTTCAACAAGAACATGAATTCAAAATTTGAATTTGGCTTCTGCATATTATGCAGCTTTTATAGAAAATAAAAAATATTTGGACATTTTAGCTAGACTCTATTACAGAATATTGGTTTTATGAATCTCTGCTTTGCACCCTGAAAATTCATTGAACCAGACTGGATAATCAAATCAGTAAGAACTTGATGCAAATATGGATAGTCAAGAACCATTGTTCGGTCACTTTGGTGAATCTGGGTTGAAAATATGTGGTATTTCTTGTTGAGAGTGCAGGTAAAGACCTTTCAATATCAAATTAACATTCCAATTTTGGCAATAACAATAACAATCCTTTTATAGGGATTACAAAGTACATAATCTTGAGGTACAAAGTACATAATCTTGAAGTACAAGGATTCCTATTCTAACTTGAATTGGGTGTCAAAACTGTCAATGTTTTTCTCCAGATACGCTAGTTTCCATTTCTTCAGTGAACAGGAGGAGATCTGTAAAATGCTGGCACTGTTGCGGGAAAAAACACCTGTCTTACTCCTTCACCCTTTATAATCAGGTATATGATGCCTGATGCACTCCGAAATTTAAAATCCAGAAAGATTTTTATAAGCAACAACTATGCAATATGCAAATGTGTGACTGACAAACATGTTCATACAAAAGTTCTAGGAATTAACAAACCAAGATCAATCGAGCCCCAAGCCATATGCGCTGAGGTGAAGGGAATGGAAGCATTAAGCGGCCGACACTATAGATAGCAACAGCAAAGAAATGGAGAAACAAGTGCAGTGGATGAGGGTTAAGACCAGAGAGAAGAGATACTGGTCCATATGAACAGATGCCTCCAAGGCACAAATAGCCAAAACATGCTTTGCACATTTCCTGTCTTGCCGGATCAGGTGATGCACAAAACACCTTGTACAAAGCACCTGCCAATGTGTTTATGGTAGATGACACAGGATGCAATCAAAACAAAAGAACACTGCACTGTCAGCAAAGAAGAAACCAAAAACAACACCACCCACATTGGAACATAAAATGGCATAAAGAAAGGAGTTTTTAGTTATGAGTTATCCAAATGGTGGCTTTACCTTATGCAGTGTATAGAATGATTCTAGGTAATTACACAAAGCTGGTGCATCATTGAGATCACATAGGGGTCTAAGAAGATCGCGGAGAAGAACAATGTCTGAAAGAGCCACAGTCATTCCTCCTCCTGTTAAAGGATGCCTCATGTTGAATGCATCCCCCAATAAAATTGCACCAGGAGTGGGGACAGGATTAGCAGCCATGCTTTTGTTTTGCATTGTTCTGATGTTTCCTTTCTCTACTGTGACCATAAAAGCATTGTGCAGCTGTGGGGGAATCTAAAATACAAAGTAGTTCTCAGATTAGTTGATTCAATCATATCAGTATGTGTATCAAGTTTGAACTAATTAAGTCAGGCAAATTATTGAAAGATACCTCAGCAGCCACCATAGTTTTCAAATAGTTAGCCATTTCACCATTAGCTACTGAAGGTACTTTGGTTCCAGGTACATCCACCAAACAGCGAACTTCTGTGCTACTGATGGGATAAAACAAGATACGTGAAGGATCTCCCAAAATGACATGTCCATGATTTGCATGTGGAAGCTCACAGTTCTCCAAGATCAAACCAACAAAACAAGAGGGACTTTCAACCTGCAGCATGCAATAACAAATAAACTCTATTGTTCTCACAAAAGAACAAACACTCCTATGATATAATTGAGTTCAAATTGTTGATTCTTCCCAAGGTTGGCACTTCATTATACCTTCGGTGCACTGAGAGATTTGCGCAGATTTGAAAGGCAGCCATCGCACACAATGATGTGTTTGTGGTCGATCATAACTTCTCAACAAACTCTAAGTTTGGAGGACTCTACAAGCTCTAAGCTTGGAGTGAGCACGAACCCCCACAGTTCGGCTTAATTAAGTGTCCCCTATGATGAAGAAAGGGGGGGTAGAAGAAGGGAGGTTGCAAGTCCCCGAGAAAAAGAAAAGAAAAACGATAAAAACTTCAAAAACGGGAACTTTTAGAAAAGTTTACCTTGAAAAATTGCCGGAAATCTTGACCGGAAAAATTGGCCTGAAAAAGTCGCTGGGAAACTACCTGGGCAGCCGGAATAGTGGTCGGAAAGTTGACCTGAAACGGTCAACCGGCGTTGACCAGAGTTGACCGGTGCTGACGTGGCACTGTCCGCTGCTGACCGCTTGCTGACTGTGCTGCTGACGTGGCTTGCGTCAGTGGGCCGGGGCTTGGGCTCGGCTTGGGCTGCCTCTTCCTTTTTTTTTCCTTTTCTTCTGCCGGTTTTTCTGCCGGACTTTCAGTCGGCCGGTTCAGCAAGTTTCAGGCCGGTTTTCTGGGAATTTCTTCCGGTTCTGGATTTCTGGGTTTGCGGTGCTACCGCTGGAAAAATTTGGTAGAAATCGGAAGTCCGGAAGGTGGTGAACCGGTGAAATATTTGGTGCGGGTTGTTTGGAGCTTCCGGTGGCCGGTTCGGATGTTTCCAGGCAGGTTCCGGTGATGGTTTTTCCGGTTCCCGGAATCTGGGGACGAGGTGCAGCTACTGACAAAAGATGGCAGTGGAAGGTGGACGGGAAGATGGCAAACCAGGCAGGAGATCTTCGGATTCTTCTTGGGAGGCCGGTTTGGTCACTTCCGGTGGCCGGTTCAGGTCGATTCCGGCCGGTTCTGGGCTCCTGGAGGTGAGAGCTTCAAGGTGCGCGGCGGAGGCTATTGGGATTTGAAGGTTACGAAATTAGGGTTTCAGGGTTAGGGCTTCGTGCTGATAACGTGTTGTAGAGAAACTGAAATTGAGAGGAAATCGCTGTGTATTCTCATTGATAATAGGGGCCTCTTTATATAGAGGATTACAATGCATAGAGTCTGAATCATACAAGGAAAGATAATCTCTATATTCTTCTAATTAAACCCTATTACTACTAGGTCAAGTAACCTAGAGTTTGGGCCAAACACAAATTAGGGTTTTACTTGAACAGAACGTTGTTTTTATTTAAAAAAAGAAAAGAAAAAAAAGAACGTTGTTTTAATTGATAGATTGAGTAAATGTTTGAACTTTTAACTAGGAAGTTATTATCCAATGTTCCTTTTTTTAGTTTTTCTTTTTCTTTTCTTTATAATAAATGACCTAACCGGAAGAAAATACTTAAAAAATAAATTATTTGAAAAAAAAAAAAAACACAATTCGCACTAAGGCAATGTTTTATGAGATGAGAATGCAATCTTGCACACCGTGGCGAGTTATTTTGCTATATTGTAGGTCCGAGTTAATAAAATTTAACCCTGATTTCATGAAGCAGTTTTTTTTTTTTTTTTTTGGTCTAACATGAAGCAGTCTTGTGAACAAAATATCGTTTATTCAATTTTCACCATCTTTGTTTTTCTTGGTCACTACTTCGATTTTTCTTAACTAATAAGTCATGTAGTTGACTAAAGATCATCAAATTCGTAGGAATTGGTGATCTGATATCATGATATTTTATGTCATGTAAGTAGAAGATAGATCTCTTTGCAGTTTGCTGCATTACCAATATAGCCATATAGGAGATACAAAAGTGGTATGTAGGTGTACAAATTGGGTTTGGACTTTAGTAATAATGCTTCATTCATCACTTTTTTTTGGAAAGGAATTAATTTGTTTATAAAATAATGTCATGTTGTTTACATTACATTGGCTAAAATGTGACGTTTGTTACAATACGAGACTATATGCACTTATCATTTATTTAACAAATTTGATAAGTCTTGCAATTTTTGATGAGCGATGAAATTATCCATGCGAAATTTAGTCAAGGAATTGCCCTGTCACTACTGAGAAGTGAGAAGTTAGAAAGAGTGAAAGACCTAGTTCAGCTCTACAATTGAGACCAAATCTGGTCAAAGAAAACCTTGGTGCATACGTGTGGCTTCCATTCCAAACAAGAAGCTATATTTTCCTTTAATTTATATACTTTCGTCTTCTTCTTATTGAACTTTTATACAAATGCAAATACGTAGTCAAAACCAACAAATCATATTATGGACCGACTACTGGCATGTCTTGGAGTTGGGACTTGGGAGTGATCGATCGAGACTGTGAAAGCATCGTGGAAGTTGGGTCAAGTTATTAGCTCATTTGTGTGTGATCTTATTTTCGTTTGTTACGAAAGATAGGAAGATCATTTCGAACCCTACGCACATGTATGATGTATCTATATAAACCACTCAACTTCCAGTACTGTCCATAACCATTAGTCCTCCACTTCCCAATATAGTGAATCACAGAGCCACATAGATCCACAAAACTAAGTTCCATTCTTCGATCAGCATAGTTGTTGAAGATGGTTTCTTACGAGTATGTTCTGGGCGGAGTGTTAGTTTCTTTGCTGGGCTCTGTTTTCTTCATGATCATCAGTTCTACTTTGGGAGGAAAGAAACAATTCAAGGTTTCAAGTGAAGTAAAGAGTAATGGGTTCGGAAACGGTGAGTTTCAGCCGGAAATGGAGGAAAAAAATACTGATATCGTCATTGTCGGTGCCGGAGTTGCCGGTGCAGCTCTTGCTTACACTCTTGCCAAGGTCAGATTCTGGTTTCTTTCTTTGTATTTGATTGGGATTCTGTTCTATTTCAACTCATTTTAGTCAACAACCCAGAACTTCCAGAATTTTTATTTTCTTTTTGACTTTCTAAATGCACACATTTTGGGCAGTACAACAACATCATGCGTCTGTCAATACATGAAAGATGATTGCCTTTTTTTTTTTTTTTTTTTTTCCTGATTGGTCGATCTGCGTAGTCAAAAATGTACTTAAGTTCCGTTCTTTACAATCAGTAGCAAGACAGAACCGATGTATATTACATTTGAGAAAGCTTCAGGAGGAGAGTTGTGAATTACATAAGCATTACCTAAAGTATATTACATTTTTAGATCATTGCTGTAGTGGCTCTAATTTGAGCTTCTGATCGTTAAGCTGAATTTGCTTTTTGTTACAGGAAGGACGACGTGTGCATGTAATCGAAAGAGACTTAAGTGAGCCAGACAGAATTGTTGGGGAGCTACTGCAGCCTGGGGGATATCTCAAATTGATTGAGTTGGGTCTCGAGGGTAAGTAATTACCTATTCTGGAATTGTGTAGAACAAAAGTTGTTTTTTCTATAATTTCAATACTTCTTCATAGTTTCTACTCTCTAGTCTCTACTAAAGTTGAATGATTAATACTAAATTGGCACCTAAATTTTGATGAACAATCTCTATTTGTGACTGCAGATTGTGCAAATGAGTCAATTGATGCCCAGAAAGTGTTTGGTTATGCTCTTTACAAAGATGGGAAGGATACAACACTGTCTTATCCCTTGAAGAAATACAGTTCAGATGTGGCTGGGAGAAGTTTCCACAATGGCCGTTTTATTCAAAGAATGCGTGAAAAAGTTGCAACTCTTTCAAAGTAATCCTTATTTCCCTTCAAGTATATTACAATCAGATATCTATTTTACAGATTCTTTATGTGATTCTCGAGGTGCAATATGTTTCCAGTTTCAATCATTTACTGATCATGTCCCATGAAATTCCATTGCAGTGTAAAATTGGAACAAGGATCAGTGACAACACTAATCGAGGAAAAGGGCATTGTCAAAGGGGTTATTTACAAGAACAAGGCTGGAGAGGAGCTGAGAACATATGCTCCCCTAACAGTTGTGTGTGATGGCTGCTTTTCAAATCTGCGAAAATCTCTCAGTGCACCAAAGGTATAATGAAGTGCCAACCTTGGGGATAATCAACAATTTGAACTCAATTATATCATAGGAGTGTTTGTTCTTTTGTGAGAATATTAGAGTTTATTTGTTATTGCATGTTGCAGGTTGAAAGTCCCTCTTGTTTTGTTGGTTTGATCTTGGAGAACTGTGACCTTCCACACTCAAATCATGGGCATGTCATTTTGGGACACCCTTCTCCCATCCTGTTTTATCCTATCAGTTCCACTGAGGTTCGCTGTTTGGTGGATGTACCTGGAACAAAAGTACCTTCAGTAGCTAGTGGTGAAATGGCTAACTATTTGAAAACAGTGGTGGCTCCTCAGGTATCTTTAAATAACTTGTTTGACTTGATTAGTTTACACTTGCTAGTTGATACACATACCCACCTGAACTGAACTAATCTGAGGATCACTTTGTATTTCAGGTTCCCCCACAACTGTTCAATGCTTTTATGGCCGCAGTAGAGAAAGGAAACATTAGATCCATGCAAAATAAAAGCATGGCTGCTAATCCTCTTCCTAGTCCTGGTGCAATTTTATTAGGGGATTCCTTCAACATGAGGCATCCTTTAACAGGAGGAGGAATGACTGGCTCTTTCAGACATTGTTCTTCTCCGCGATCTTCTTAGACCCTTACATGATCTTGATGATGCACCGGCTTTGTGCAATTACCTAGAATCATTCTATACACTGCGTAAGGTAAAGCCGGCATTCGGATAACACATAACTAAATCTTCCTTCTTTATGCCATTAATTTTATGTTCCTATGCGGCATTGTTTGTGGTTTCTTCTTTGCTGACAACGTGCTTTTGTTTTATTTGTAGCCTGTGTCATCTACCATAAACACATTGGCAGGTGCTTTGTACAAGGTGTTTTGTGCATCACCTGATCCAGCAAGACAGGAAATGCGTGAAGCCTATTTCGGCTATTTGAGCCTTGGAGGCATCTGCTCCTATGGACCAGTATCTCTTCTCTCTGGTCTTAACCCTCGTCCATTACACTTATTCCTCCATTTTTTTGCTGTTGCCATCTATGGTGTAGGCCGCTTAATGTTTCCATTCCCTTCACCTAAACGCACGTGGCTTGGGTTTCGATTGATCTTGGTATGGCAACAAAAATATTTCCACTACTTTCTTATGAACATTTTTGTCAATTTCGTCCAAATTTCCTTGTACTCATAACTGGCTGCTTATATGTATTTTCTGGTGTTCTATTTTCAGAGTGCATCAGGCATCATATTCCCCATCATAAAGGGTGAAGGAGTTAGACAGATGTTCTTTCCTGCCACAGTACCAGCATACTACAGATCTCCTCCAGTTCATTAAAGAAATTGAACTAGTATATGAGTATATCTAGAGAGAGAAAAATTGATAGCTAAAATTTTCTAATTTTCTGATTTGATAAACCAATTTGTATCAAATATCAAATCAGCAGCATTAGTTCCACCCAGAAAGTAAAGATCAACATGGGTGGTCAATGCTAATATTGTCACGCCCCGAATTTTGAATAATAAATTCAAATCCGAAACATGAATAATTACAATTACAAAATCCAAATCTCGAAACTTCGAGTTCATTATTACAATTCACTCTCACAAGCAATATTGTAAAGCTCAATGAGCATAACACACCTCACAACGTACAATTGCTGTAAAACTCTAACAATTGCTCTAACCGCACGATCACCGTCCTGGTTCTCCTGTCCTGTAGGATTACCCGCTACACAATTTGAATAGTGTACCGGGAGTTGCAACAACACAAAACCCGGTAAGCTTTTTACAGCCAGTATGAGTAAACAAGAAAGAACTGTTGATTTAATAAAATACATTTCCTTTAACTCAAGTATAGAAATGTAGAAACATCACAATTACAATGATCACCACAAAACCACTTCACTTTCTCACTCTCATATATATATAAATATATATATATATAAATATTATACACTTATGAGTCACTCCCCGTTACCCTCATAAGGTCACTCAACATTTGGCAGACAGACTAGAGCTCTAACTGATCGTTTCCACCTACCCGGCGCGAGGGCGTGGTTCACGATTTAATGCTATTAGCTTCCACCTACCCGGTACAAGGGCGTGGTTCACTAATAGATGCCATGGTCACCCCCGTGACCTATTGATCTCCACAGATCAATATATCTCAACAAATCAACAATTTATTGTTTCTCAACAATAAATTTAATACCTCTCACAATATTGTTGCTTTTCAACAATAAACTCAACACAACCATAACAGTACATAATATCTCACAATTTCAACAATACATATTATTTCACATAAATAATATATATATAGATAGACATTCACACAGGAATGCCCATTAATACCAACTATAGTTCACACAATGACGACAAAAAATAAATTAATTAAAAGTACTCGGTTCGTAATATGAACCACGTGAGGTTTACTCACCTCGATAATCCCGCTGCGTCTTCAATTCCGCTCAAAATACGATCCACAATCGTCCACTAACTCAAACCGTCAATCACCTAGTCAGATACGATCTTAACTTAGCAATCATTCATAAACCACACATATACGGAAATCCAACGGTCGGATTCTAATTTAATGATGATCCAACGGCCAGATCGAATTTATATGATGATCCAACGGTCGGATCCTCACGGATCGCCCTTAGGATCTTCCTCCAAAATTATCACGAAGATCCAACGGTCAGATCTTCTTGAATCACTCTAACAAACATCTCCTCAAAATTATACGAAAATCCGACGGTTAGATTCTCACGAATCGCCTTCCGAATCACTATTTCACAATTATACGAAGATCCAACGGTCGGATCTTCGCCCATGACCACACAAAGCCACTGGGACAGTCATAAGATCAACATAACAAAACTACAAGTCCATCGAACGGTCTGATCTTCACAGATCACAAATCGAACGATCGAAATCGATCGAAACTTAAAAATTCATAACTTAATCATACGATATCCAAAAATTATGAATTATATATGCAAACGATCGTATCGACACGTAGAACACAAAAATGGACAGAAACTGTCCTTGGGGTGGCCGGAGGTCGCCGGAAACCACCATCACAGTGGCGGCACCGCCACCCATCCAAAGTCAAAATTAGACAAAACTCCCAACACGAAAGTTCTTCATCTTAACTCGAATTGAAACTTTCATAACTACACCAAAGTCAGATTATAAGCCAAAAAGTAGAATTTTACCTTATAAGGTTTGAAACCCGAAGAACCCTAGTTTTGAATTCGTTCCAATTCGATCTCCACAGATGAAATCGATGCAATCCACCTTAGGGGAAATGATCTACATCCTCAGAAGTGCAGAATCCTCTCAAGAATCACGGCAAAAGGTGGCCGGAGGAGGGAGAACGACGGTGGGGAAAGGAGGTGATTTCCAGCTCGACTGCACCGTGTTCTTCGACTTGTAGCGGCTACCACGTTGGTTATTTCCCCTCGATGTCTTCTACAAAGTTGTAATATAGCTCAGGCCCAGCAAAATCTCTTTTGGAATCAACTCGATTCGAGGTTGGATGAGAGAGATATCGGCCGGTGAAGGAAGAGCAGCATCGGGCGAATTCCAGCTCGAGCTGTGCAGCTTCTCGGCCTCCTAGCACCTTCCATGGTTCTTTTCTCACTTTGATGTCTTCTAGGAAGTTTTAACTGACTTCAAGGCGAATGAAAATACTTTTGGAATCAAGTCGATCGGAGGTCTGTGGAGGGAGATATGGCCGGTGGAAGAGAGAGGAACAAATCTGGGCTCGGGAGAGAATTGGGGAGAAAATATAGGTTTCTGAAATTTCTGTCCTCCAATGCAATTTCCGGAACTTTTTTTTGTATTTATAGAATTTTCCCGATTTTCAATCGCTTATAACTTTCTCATACGAACTCCGATTTTCGCATTCCATATGTCCACGAACTCGTATCGACGCGCTCTACAACTTTCATGAATGAAGTTTTCCCAAATTCCCAATGTATAAAAAGTCACTTTTTGAGACCTCCTAAATAACGTTCGTTTTCGAAAATTAATCGTTCGAACTAATTCCATAACTTCTCCAAGCCTCGTACTCGCTCCCACTATCGTGAAATCATTTCTAAAAATCCACGGAAATTAATTTGGATTTTTCGGGGTATTACAATCTACCCTCCTTAAAGAAATTTCGTCCCGAAATTTGAGCGTAAGTCAATTCCTCTCGATTAAGGTTGACCTAACCATAGAATCTCCATCTTTTCCAAATCTGTAGTAATCTACAGAGCCTCAGCTCTTTGTATAAAAATACATTCCTATGGCCACTAAATCCTTTCATCACAAACGTAAACTCACACAACAACTGCTCAACAACACTCCACATCACATACACAAAATCGTCACATGGATCATCTCATAGATCCTCACATAGATCATCACATAGATCTTCACTTAGATCATCACTCTGTACTGGCATACAAGCACAGTAAACACTCCCACAAAGTGTTTCGCTACTCAATTAGCATCACGGTAAATCTCTATAATAAAACTCAAGCATGCACCATTCTTCACAACAATAGTGATGCATCACTCAAAACAAATCATCCCCAAAAGCACGCCAATAAAATATGTCACCCAGTGACGATGACTTGGGCTTGCTCAATCCTTGGGCTAAGCATTAGGGCTGGCCAATTGGGCCGAAGAAATCGGACCATCCACATTTCGAACCGGCCCGAACCAAATTGGGTTTAACATTTGGGCCTACCATTCGGGCCGAACAATTGGGCTTACCATTTGGGCCTACCAATCGGGCCGAACAATTGGGCTCACTATTTGGACTTACTATTTGGGCCTACCAATCGGCCCACCAACTTCCAGCTCGGCTACGGTATGAAATTGTACATACCGTATATACGTATGCATACCGTACAGACCGTATATACGTATGCATAACGTACAACTGTATATACGTATGCATACCGTACAGACCGTATATACGTATGTATACCGTACATACCGTATATACGTCCGTATATCAAGCATATACGAGATCCAAAAATATTTGTAAGAGGTAAGGTTCGAACTCCCGACCCTCGAACACGAAGGTTTTGCTCCCAACCACTGAAGCAAGAGCTGCCTTCATTAATATATGCTCACGTGTTAAATTTATTATGTCATAAGCGACATAAATAAAATAACGGGGGAGGCAAGGTTCGAAACCTTAACCTGCTGCACGAAACCTTTGTCCCCAACCACTGGAGCACAAGCTGTGCTTAATATAATGTGTACAAATGTTATACTTATTATGTCATAAGCGAACATAATAAAAATAAACGAGAGGCAAGGTTCGAACCTCTGACCTCTTGTACAAGAGCCTTGCTCTTCAACCACTAGAGCACCAGCTGCTCTCGTTACTATCCATGCAACTTCTTTTATTTATTCTATCATAAGCGATAGAATAACAACAAACTGTCGGTACACTCCACGTGCCACGACACGTCTCTTCCGTGATTTACGGAAAGCAAATCACTTTCGGCTAAAGCTGTCTGCCACAGCGTCTCGAGGTTCGGCCTGTCCCCTTACACGCTCAACACGCGCCAACAGCTTTTCCGGGTTTCGGGGCGACTTTAATCCAACGCGTGGATTCAAATTCTGAGATCGTTCATCCAACGGTGGAGATCTGCTCACCTTGTTCTATAAATAGGTGCATTCTGGAGAAAAACTGTTCACTCCAAAAGAAAAGAAATTTTCTTCCGAGCTCAAGTCTTTCTCTCTCAACTCTTCAGCCTTTCTCTTCTCAAATCCTTTCTTCATCAATTTCGATCCTTCTCTTCTGATCTTCTCTCCCATCTAGTTGATTCAATCCCATCTTTCCTCTGAACTTTCAGATCTTCAATCTTTTCCTCCAAATCTTCAATCCTTCTTTCTCAGATCTTTTCTTCCATTTGAAGATTCGATCTCATCTTTCCTCTGAGAATCTCAGATCTCCAATCACCAGTTCAACAACTCCAATCCTTCTAACAAAATCTCCCTCAAACACTAAACCATGTATTCCTCGATTTTCACATCCTCTCACTCCATGACCCAATAGCCACGAACTCTGCAACTAATGGAGCTCCAAACCCCGCAACAAATGGAACCACAACAACAGCAACCAACAGAGGAGGGAGGAAACACCCAAGCAGCTGGAAGTAGTGCCAACATGGATTTCTGGCGAAGCCGTACCAGGTGGATTCCTACTCCAGAACAAATAAGAATCCTCAAGGATCTTTACTACGTCAAGGGATTTAAGTGCCCAACTACAGAGCACATTCACGAGATCTGCCTCCAGCTGAACCAGTATGGACATGTTGAGGGTAAGAACATTTACTTTTGGTTCCAGAACGTCAGGGCTCGAGAGAAGCAGATGAATAGGTGTAATCAGGCTGCTCCAGTGCCCATGGGAACTAGTTCTCTTGGTACTGGTGGATCCATTGATCTCAATTTTGGGTCCACTGGTTCTACTGGTGCTGGTGGATCCATCGACATCAATTTTGGGCCAGCTGGTGGATCCATTGACATCAATTTTGGGTCCACTAGTTCTACTGATGATGGTAGATCCATTGATCTCAACTTTGGTTCCACCTATTCTACTGGTAATGAAGGATTTCTTGATTTAAATTTTGTTTCATATTCTTCCTCACCCTTCAATACTAATACCAGTACAACTCTTTTGGCACAACAGGAGGACGAACATCCCTGCAACAACGAGGAGGAGATCACCAGGAGGTTGAAACTCTTCCTCTGTTCCCCGTGCACGGCGAGGACGTCTTTGGTAACCCGAAGACTACATCCGAGGAAGGTAGCGTATTTGGTTACTATTCTGGTGGCTCAGGCGGTTACAACAGTGGCTCTAACGTTTCTCTTGAGCTCAGCCTCAATCCATCCGGAGCTGCTGACTAGGCTTAGCATAGCATAGTCCTCGTTTTTTTTTTTTTTTTTTTTTGTAATATAAAATCAATAAGATGGTGTGCATGTTTTCCTTTCTTTTTGTTTAACCAACGACAACACCAAGGATCGAACCTTGGTCACCCAATACTATTTTCAAAACCATAAACAACTCTACTGCACACATCTTTCATAATGATGCAATAAAAACAATCACTCAAAAAGAATCCAACAATCAATTAAGTCGCATCGAGGTCTAGCTAGTATCCTCTGAGTCAAACCAAACACAACAATTTCATCGATAGGATTAGGGATTTATAAAGCTAAACACATCCTGAGTTAGCTAGGAAAAACCCACGTCTTTAGAGTTACTCTTACAACTCTTATAGAATCTCGATAATTCCATCTATCAATTGCTTCAACAAAAACTCACCACAATTCAATCCCTAACATTTAGCGATTCAGAATTCGAATCAAACTCCATATCACATAGTAATTCACTTGAACCACCATGGATACCTAACAAAGTCACTAAAATCAATATCCGAAATTGCGTTTAACTATATCACCTAAAATCAATCACCAAAGGCACACACTCTCATCCAACATCATTCACAAGAACTGATTCTAACTCTCCCAATTAATTACACCAAAATCAACTCCCTTGCAAAACTTTAAGTGTCCCGCCTACTTAAACTTAAAACACACAACAACTTCAAATTCACTGCAGTCCATCTCCATACTATGATCCAAAACTTAAGAAAACTAGTTCACCACACAAAGGCCACAAAATTCAATTTCATTCACTTGAACAAAACTATATTCACAAGTCACGGTCAGGTCATCAACCCATGGTGTTCAAATGAATAAATTTCAAATCCAGTTTTCCTTTTGAATTGTAACGTATCGTTCCAAAATGATGCAAGCAACATCAACCACGTATATAAGACACGTCTCGCGAACTCAATTCAAATTCCGAATCATCAAAACTACTACTAATTCCAATTCTACCAACAATCCTGATTCTGAAGGAATTATAGTACTCAACGACAACCCAAAACAATGGTCTCTCATCTCTAACCATCGAGCACAAAATAAAATTCTTGTCTCGCACCTTAAACCCTGCTTAACAACTTACAAGCACAAGGAAGAAGTAACCACAATAATTTCTTTCCTAACCTCAACCCTACTAACAAACTCCACAAGGACATCTCATTACAAAACAAGATATTTAATCCTTGATACGTACATCCCATCCAAACGTCTGTACGTCCAACTTAAGAAGACAAAATTTATAACAATTCATACTCGTATCCACACTAGGTACGTGCATAGGTCAACATCATGCCTTCAACCAACACTTCAACATCCAAAAGGACCTCACTTCCATAAAACAAATCTCACCGACTCATCAGAGTTAAATCTAGAGGTCTCTATTCCTCGAAGATTACAACCTGCGGAAACTAAATTTATTCTAATACGAACTTAGAAGACAACTCTACCGTCCTACAGACATACACGCTGTCTAGACCCCATACTAAGACATACCCAATGATTATACCAGTACCGAAGAGTATATGATGGGGATCCGCTGCAGACGGGCCATCACTCGGGGAGTACTGATTATCACCAAATATGTACCTTACGCTCTGATACCAAACTGTCACGCCCCGAATTTTGAATAATAAATTCAAATCCGAAACATGAATAATTACAATTACAAAATCCAAATCTCGAAACTTCGAGTTCATTATTACAATTCACTCTCACAAGCAATATTGTAAAGCTCAATGAGCATAACACACCTCACAACGTACAATTGCTGTAAAACTCTAACAATTGCTCTAACCGCACGATCACCGTCCTGGTTCTCCTGTCCTGTAGGATTACCCGCTACACAATTTGAATAGTGTACCGGGAGTTGCAACAACACAAAACCCGGTAAGCTTTTTACAGCCAGTATGAGTAAACAAGAAAGAACTGTTGATTTAATAAAATACATTTCCTTTAACTCAAGTATAGAAATGTAGAAACATCACAATTACAATGATCACCACAAAACCACTTCACTTTCTCACTCTCATATATATATAAATATATATATATATAAATATTATACACTTATGAGTCACTCCCCGTTACCCTCATAAGGTCACTCAACATTTGGCAGACAGACTAGAGCTCTAACTGATCGTTTCCACCTACCCGGCGCGAGGGCGTGGTTCACGATTTAATGCTATTAGCTTCCACCTACCCGGTACAAGGGCGTGGTTCACTAATAGATGCCATGGTCACCCCCGTGACCTATTGATCTCCACAGATCAATATATCTCAACAAATCAACAATTTATTGTTTCTCAACAATAAATTTAATACCTCTCACAATATTGTTGCTTTTCAACAATAAACTCAACACAACCATAACAGTACATAATATCTCACAATTTCAACAATACATATTATTTCACATAAATAATATATATATAGATAGACATTCACACAGGAATGCCCATTAATACCAACTATAGTTCACACAATGACGACAAAAAATAAATTAATTAAAAGTACTCGGTTCGTAATATGAACCACGTGAGGTTTACTCACCTCGATAATCCCGCTGCGTCTTCAATTCCGCTCAAAATACGATCCACAATCGTCCACTAACTCAAACCGTCAATCACCTAGTCAGATACGATCTTAACTTAGCAATCATTCATAAACCACACATATACGGAAATCCAACGGTCGGATTCTAATTTAATGATGATCCAACGGCCAGATCGAATTTATATGATGATCCAACGGTCGGATCCTCACGGATCGCCCTTAGGATCTTCCTCCAAAATTATCACGAAGATCCAACGGTCAGATCTTCTTGAATCACTCTAACAAACATCTCCTCAAAATTATACGAAAATCCGACGGTTAGATTCTCACGAATCGCCTTCCGAATCACTATTTCACAATTATACGAAGATCCAACGGTCGGATCTTCGCCCATGACCACACAAAGCCACTGGGACAGTCATAAGATCAACATAACAAAACTACAAGTCCATCGAACGGTCTGATCTTCACAGATCACAAATCGAACGATCGAAATCGATCGAAACTTAAAAATTCATAACTTAATCATACGATATCCAAAAATTATGAATTATATATGCAAACGATCGTATCGACACGTAGAACACAAAAATGGACAGAAACTGTCCTTGGGGTGGCCGGAGGTCGCCGGAAACCACCATCACAGTGGCGGCACCGCCACCCATCCAAAGTCAAAATTAGACAAAACTCCCAACACGAAAGTTCTTCATCTTAACTCGAATTGAAACTTTCATAACTACACCAAAGTCAGATTATAAGCCAAAAAGTAGAATTTTACCTTATAAGGTTTGAAACCCGAAGAACCCTAGTTTTGAATTCGTTCCAATTCGATCTCCACAGATGAAATCGATGCAATCCACCTTAGGGGAAATGATCTACATCCTCAGAAGTGCAGAATCCTCTCAAGAATCACGGCAAAAGGTGGCCGGAGGAGGGAGAACGACGGTGGGGAAAGGAGGTGATTTCCAGCTCGACTGCACCGTGTTCTTCGACTTGTAGCGGCTACCACGTTGGTTATTTCCCCTCGATGTCTTCTACAAAGTTGTAATATAGCTCAGGCCCAGCAAAATCCCTTTTGGAATCAACTCGATTCGAGGTTGGATGAGAGAGATATCGGCCGGTGAAGGAAGAGCAGCATCGGGCGAATTCCAGCTCGAGCTGTGCAGCTTCTCGGCCTCCTAGCACCTTCCATGGTTCTTTTCTCACTTTGATGTCTTCTAGGAAGTTTTAACTGACTTCAAGGCGAATGAAAATACTTTTGGAATCAAGTCGATCGGAGGTCTGTGGAGGGAGATATGGCCGGTGGAAGAGAGAGGAACAAATCTGGGCTCGGGAGAGAATTGGGGAGAAAATATAGGTTTCTGAAATTTCTGTCCTCCAATGCAATTTCCGGAACTTTTTTTTGTATTTATAGAATTTTCCCGATTTTCAATCGCTTATAACTTTCTCATACGAACTCCGATTTTCGCATTCCATATGTCCACGAACTCGTATCGACGCGCTCTACAACTTTCATGAATGAAGTTTTCCCAAATTCCCAATGTATAAAAAGTCACTTTTTGAGACCTCCTAAATAACGTTCGTTTTCGAAAATTAATCGTTCGAACTAATTCCATAACTTCTCCAAGCCTCGTACTCGCTCCCACTATCGTGAAATCATTTCTAAAAATCCACGGAAATTAATTTGGATTTTTCGGGGTATTACAAATATAATCAACTGTAACAATTGATTCATTGATCTATATAACCAAAATTAATTAGCATCTAACAAAGTTTATTCATTAAATTCCTTGTTACTCTCATCTGCGTAAGTGTTCATGCATCATCACTGTTACTAATTCTATAACTTATGTATATGTGAAAAATCAAAACACTTCTATGCACCTAGATAGACATTAAGGTATCCACAAACTACATGTATAGATTTCTTATCTTTGTCTTCAGGCGAACAAAAGAGAATATATATGTTGAAGTTGCTAACGAACAGAGAGATCGATCACACCAGATAATAATAAAATTTTGGCCAAAATCTGTTCATCCAATTGTTCATAAGTTGGAATTTTTATATTTTACATTTGTTACTTTTTGTTTATTGCAATGTTCAGCCACAACTCTGATGAATATCAAAAAAAAATTTACACATGATAATCACTGACTTATTGTTTAAAACAATGAGATCGATAAACAATTACGTCGTGAAACGGAGAATAATATAATAAGAATGCTATAATCTAATTTTAATGAAATGTATTAATTAAACTAAAACATTTCAATTCAGAAATGACTCAGTGTTATAATATAAGGAGTAAAATTTTACACTCAAAAAAACAAAAAAAAAAATTGTGCCCACCTAAAATTAATTATTATATATATAAAAATATTTTTACCTTCGAAATCTAAGGTACGTAGCAAAAAACCCAAAATACCCCTCTGAACAAATCTAACCCATGATGCTCATTATTTTAGCTTAGTGAAGTCGAGAGGAAGTCGAAGAAGAAGAAGAAGAACAAAATGGTGAGCCGAAATTCCTCATGTTGTTCTTCTCCACTCAGAATCCAAATCCTCTTAGTATTGTCGTTGCTATTCTCTCCCGCAGTTCTCGCCAAGTCCCGTCGCCCAATCAGTGTATGTATCTCTTTTTCCTCTGTCAATTTACGACGTTGTGAATTTTTGTTCCTTAATTCTGAATCATGGTTGGGTTTGTGCATGTGGGTATTTGACAGGACATTGAGACAAGGCAGAAGAAGACCCAATGCTATGCTGATATTGACAGGTACCCATCTACAATATCCTTCATCTCTTTGCATTTTCCTGTCAAATTTTTATTTTTTCTTATGGCTTCTGTGTCAGTTGTGGAATTCGGTTAAACCCATTAGATATATTTGAGGTTTTAGAGAGAACTCTTTTTAGTTGTTTTCACTTTGCTATATTATGTAACTAGACTGGAACACAAGTGGTGTTTTTCTTAGCATATGGTCCAATTTAAGAACTGCCAGCATTTAACAAAAAAATATTTTACAAGCTTTGAAACCAAAGCCATTCTGGCCTGTTGCTCGGAAAAATCTACGGCCTTGGGAGTAAAGAAGCTTGAATTTAGCTGGTGGTTTTGTTGAACAAATTTCATTTGGGTCTTGTCTACTCGTGGCATCTGGAAGCTAGGACATTTACATGATAGGGAAATTTCAAAAATAAGTGGGAAAGTTATGCATAGATATACATATGCCTAAACATGATAAATAAAAGTCAAATAGTTACATTTCAATAACATATGTGTTCTTTCTTGTACAATGCTCTGAAAGTTCTGAAGGTTGCATTTAGCTGCTGGCCGTATCTGTAAATTTGTCCTGAAATGGCCATCCTTCATCAGTTTCAGATCGGAACAATCAGATGTAACAGATATATTTTATTTCCATACGAACCTAAATCCATTGCTTCTGTTTTTTTTTTTTCCAACAAAATTTCAGTTTCTTGTTTCTTTTAAAGATGATAATAGACTGGCATGGGGATTATTTCTTTTATAAATGTGTTCTGCTCTGATTGCTCTACTTTGTTCTTTTACATTTGGAATAGTGGCTTGTGGGGATGGCAATGCAAGTCAACTATGATAGCAAAGGAGAATTGTGTTTTGAAATGCCTCTCTCCAACTTGTTATGAGCTCGTCTATGAGAGCGATCCGGTACGATGGTGTATACTGTAAGACTCTATGGATTGACAAGTACATGAAAAATTTCTGCTTTTGACTTTGTCATGTTCTCATTGTAGCTTGAAGAAGGAGAGAAAGATCTTCTTAGAGGACAAGAGTTCAAGTACTGTATGCATAAGTAAGTTCCATTTATTTAGGGTTCTTATTTTTTTGGTACATGTTTCATGAGCAACTTAATGATTAGGAATCCTGGAATTTAAGATAACACAAGGACCATGTTTTGAAACTATCAGTGTTTTATTTCATTGATGTCTTCATGTGAGGGACAAATTGTCAATAGACAAAGTGTTCATCAACAGTGCCAAGTGTGTTAATGTG
Organism: Rosa rugosa; assembly: GCF_958449725.1. NCBI lineage: Eukaryota > Viridiplantae > Streptophyta > Magnoliopsida > Rosales > Rosaceae > Rosa > Rosa rugosa. The sequence continues at coordinate 22,272,943 of NC_084825.1, forward strand.
ATAGATTACTGAAAACCGCAGTTACCGAGTTTTCAGTTTTCCTTTTGAAGTCCTTGCTATCATTAGGATAGATTTTTGGGAACCATGAACTGGTTCACTAAGAATGTGGAAACTCAAGTCTTCGTTGCAGAATCTGAAAATGATAATCCTGGAGTTCTTGTATCTTTTATACAAATATAGAAAACATCAACATTTTTGCAATAGTTTATAGAATGTTAGGAAGATTAATAGGCTGATTGAGAGACAAGTTTGTAAGAGATTGATTTGTTCTGCAGTTTGCAGTAGTGCCTTGGAGTTCATTACGAACCTAATTCTTGGTTGAGCATTCCTGTTTGATAATCTTAATTAAATTGTTGTCTAATTTATAATAGTATATCTGCCATAGAGACTTAGCATGTGTTGTGCTGGATTTGAGCTAATAGTAGTCCACCTGAGTTGTTGGACCAGTGAAGGGAAATACCGAGAAGCTCACAGAGAACATAATAGCCAGAGTTTTGATGAGATAGAATGTTACATTGAATCTTAGCTTTTGTCAGAGCTATAGTGACTAGAAAGTACTCTCTTTGGAATCCAAAGACTAAGCCATTGGCCCAACTCTAACACTGGCCTTTTTGGTTCAAAGAGATGTCTTAGTTATTGTTTAAGTGTCCAAGTCCATTAGAAAATAATTAAGTGAAAGGGATATTTTAATGTCTTAATGACACCTTTTATTCGAGTGTTTGTTTGGTTTTTTGATGAGTGTATAAGGCCTCCTGTAAGGCAAATCAGATTTTGGAATTAATCATAGTTAGTGTTATTGAAGGTTGATAGCTTCTGATCTCCTTCCCTACCGTTTCCTCTCTCTTCTCCCTTAAATATCTACTTTTCTAGGTTCTCTGAAAACCAGCAACTCCAAAGCTTCTAAGTTTCTGGCCTATATCTTGAATTCCTATCTTAAGCCATCATTGTCCTAGAGAACAATTATTTGGGGTTCTTGTGCTACATCAATAGGTATCAGAGCAATACATCATCTCCCCTTCTCTTACTTTTCAACTACTATGGTTAGCAATGCATTCATCACGAATTGAGGCTCTGTCTCAAGATTAAAAAGTGATAAGGTGGCAACCATTGAATTGTTTGCATGGGTCAGTTGAGAAAAAGCATTCAAACTTTTTCTGCTATGCTTTGGGATAACATGACTTGAGATGTAAATAAGGATTTTTTATCTTCAGTCCCTAGGCAGAAACCTAAAGTATTTGAGGCAGACAAGGGACTCCTACGGTCCAGTGTGTTTGAAGCAGAAAAGGGAGTGCTTACAGTACTAGTGGCAAAAAAGGGAACACCCACAGTATTCGAGGCAAAAAAAGAAAAACAAAAAAAGGAAGCATCTCTAGTATTTGAAGCAGAAAAGGAACATGAAGTAATGATAAAGCAACAACATTGTTCGGGTTTAGCTCTGTTTCTCATATGCACAATGAATACAAACAGTAAGATAGAGCAACATTTGGCTAAAACCTGTGGATTTTATAATCAGTTGTGCAACATGGTTAAAGACCGTGGAAATTGTCTCTAATTTGTTTTTGAGGATGCTGTTCACAAGCTCGGGTTGCCTACTGAACCACATCCAAATCCTTACAAGGTGGCATGTGTAAGTAATACAAATGTGGGAAAATAATACAAACCTCAAAGTCCATGGATGCTGTTTGGTGACTTATTCTATTGGTTTTTTCTCAGAGAACAGTCCATGGAAGTGTGGCATATTCTTTTTGGGCAGATAGAAAGGTGAAAAAATTGTTGCTATACTGCTATATCGATTTTCTTTTACAGATGGGGATTCAAATTTTTGCCTGCTAAATTTTTGCTACCCATAAACCCCGAGAGGACAGCACACTTTTCTCCTAATACACATTGAAGCTGGTGATTCTATTCTCAGTCCAGATCCACACTCAACCAAGTCGAGTTCCTTGCAGAGGGAGAGAAGTAATGTTGTAGCTACAGCTTGGCTAGAAAAGTACCCTCTCTGGAACCCCAAGCAGCCATGGGCAGTCGGAAATTAAGGCCTTTTTGGCTCATGGCAGTTTGAGTGTCCAGGTCAATAAGATAATGAATACAGAAGTGACTAGTCATTCTATTAGCTTTTAGTTTATCAAACTATGTTAGCTTGTTGTCTTGGTCTTTTGTTTGTGATTTTTGTTTTTGGATGTGGATTGCTCATCCACTTGTTTGTACTTTTCTTTTTCAAGATAATGAAATTTGGTTTCTCTTCATAAACAGAAACAATATATCTATGGTGGAAGGAACCATTTGTTAAATCAAAACTTATTATGACGATGTATTGAGAATCAAATAAAAAGTATAGCATAAGGGTACTTTTGAGGGAGGAGCTTTGTTGTTGGGCTAGAAGTATTTGGTGTGGTGACTTTGTGACTAGTCTACTTTTTCACACATCATTTCTGTGTACTTCTGGCACCCTGGGCATTCTTTTTGTATGTTTTACTTGAAAAGAGAAAAGTCCTGAAAAAAGGATGCAGTTAGGTTGGACGAGTTGCACTTATTTGATTTTATTTTATATTTCTTGTAGTGTGAGTAAATGAATCCTATTATCACATGTACTTGTAGGATAGTGGTGAAGATAATATGTCTGCATTCCATACAGACGAAAAATGAGCTCTTGCTAAAAGTGTTTTGAAAACATGGTTTTTAATCTGCATAATCATGTGCAACGTCAGTCCTGTTAACTCTTATGGGGTCTATGAATTTTTCATATTGTATCCTATGGTTTTATTAACAAATAATCACAGATTCAGAATTAGAAATGATAATGTTGGCTGGGGAGCATGCATGTGCTTGGTTGGTATATTGCAACCTGTAATCTGCCACTTGTAGTTGATGTCAATATGCATCAGTTAGCATTTAGAAATGATCTTATCCAATGTGTAAGGGTGTTAAAATTTTGGTGCTTTTTCATTGAAAGAGTGGATATAAATATATGACCAGTCAAATTCAAAGGATAAATTCATGTGCAGATGAAGCTAGGAACCAGGATATTTTTTGTGCTTTATGTTCTCAGAGAAAATTACACTTCCAGGTCTCCGATAGTTATGAGCAGCAGCTTTAATTCTGTTTATGTAAATAATGCATGACAGTTTGAGCTACTTAAATCAGTTTATTACAGTTTCTTGACAAAGCATGCCTGACACTGTGCCTCGGTAATAATAGAGTGAGCTTCAAATCCTTAGATGTAGGTTTAGGCTAGGAACGTTTTGCTGAACAGGATATAAACCTTACCAGTGGATTGCTTTGTTTCTGCATGTCTTTTTCCTTATCCTTTCTTTTATCTTTTTGTTGATTTTACTTTTGGTTAATGAGGTTGATCTAGGCATTTCAATAATGTTGATTTTGCTGTATTGTTGTCTTGGAAGTTACTAGCTTCTCCGCTGACCTTTGCTTTCTCTCCTGTTTAACTTTTTGGGTCTGCCAACCCTTACGTTTGTCTTCGAATATTTCCGCTGACTCATGATGATTTACTTGAGGTCGTTATAAAATCTCAGGTATTCATGTTGGCTTGCAGGTTATCTTTGGGGGAGAACCTTGAGGGTATTAAGGGCTCCTTTAATTATTAAAACTGAGTTCACAGCATCGCTTATAAGATATATGAAGCTTTGATTCTCCTTAAAGAAGGTATGTTGGACTGTCAGACTTCCATTTTCCAGTAATCAATTGGTAATTTTCTCCTTGGTGTTTGCATGTGGAATGATTCTATACACGAGCTGAAGTTCAAATCCAGGTTGTCCAGAGTCCGAAATTATGACTGGAAGCAGTTAACAAAAGAAAAAAAAAATGTGACAAGCAGAGACCATTCTGTTTTATTCTTAAACTGTTTCATTTAGTTGTCTACTTGGATGTTTGGATATGAATGATACAATCAGTAGCCTGGCGTAAGAAATTCAGATCAGTCGTGTGTTAAGAAATTATGAACCGAGCTACTATGTTGGAATTTTTTTTTTTTTTAATACGTGTCAGTACTGTTCTATCTTCTATGAAATATGTAATTTCCGAAAAAAGAAAAATAGTTGATGGAGATGAAATGAATCAGCGTCTGATAATATATCTAGTTTTCACTTCTTTTCTCAGATGATATCAAGGGTTATTTTTATCATTACTAGTTTGAGTTGATACTATTGTGTAAACCAAGGCATATGGGGGATGATTTTAGATTTTAGTACCGAGTTGATTGGTTATGATTTCTCTGGAAAACAAAGACAGGCAAAGAGGCGTATAATGGCAGACTACCATTTTGTTGTCATCCGAGTACTCCGGCACAGCACCCCTGCTGGCATTTTTTTTTTTTTTTGAAAGGTCACTGCTGGCATTTATAGGTGAATCCGTGGCAAAAAGAATCTCACCTGGGTTTTAGTACTGCCTATGACATTGGTGTTCAACTACTCAACAAAGCGTTACGTAGCACCCAGTCTCCCCTTTTAGATCAAGTGACAAGTCGGGTAAGCCAGTAACATTGAATCTGCTTTGCTTCCTTCATTCGTGTTCTTGCCATATATTGGCTTCCAATTTTCAACTCAAATTATACAATCTATTCTATCAAGTTACCTGCATGGAAAATTATAGTTAAAGACCTACAGCATGCAGCAGCCATGTTATGTATATGCATTATAGTACTGTTGGTGGATCTGGCGGTGTCAAACCCTTCGGAGGTATTGGAAAAAAAGCACCGGAAATGGAGAAAGTACCTCATCTTGCAGCACAACGGCAGGAAAGAATTCGATGTAGCGAATGCCAACTCAGATGCTTGCCACTGTCTAAACAGAACAAATAGATCAACCGAGTTGGGTTCCTCCACCCTCAGTGATAGTGAAACTTAATGTAGACGGAGCGACCGGCATCTTTGGGGTTGGCAGGGTACCGGTGTTGAAGAGGGAACAGGTCATGGGCGGATTGGAGATCCCTTATCATGGTAAATGGGGAAGCAAGGGCGGTATAAACACAGGCAATACTTCAAGGATTGAAGCTGTGTAGGGCTTGGGGGTTTTCGAGGATTGATGTGGTAAGCGACGTGTTGGGTGCTATAAAATCTCTGCAAACTAATTAATGAGCTTGATTTCAGCGCAGAAGGCCTCCTTATGGAGGAAATAAATTTGGTGCTGGTGTGGAGTACTGCGCTTGGAGTTTTGTTCCCAGAGATTGCAACAAAGTAGCGCATGAAGCTGCAAAGCATGCCTTAGCAATTAGTTTTGCAGTTGATAGGAGGCGCAACTCCTTGGCCAATTGTTCCAATCCATCAAGACAGTTTGTCAAGATCGATAGTCAAGTGAGTCATAGTGCTTAGTTATCAGTTCGTTTCCTAGTGCTTAACTACTAAGCTGCTGTGTAGCATTGAATTCAAGTTGTTAGTGTTTAATATTTCAGTTGAAGTTGTGAGGTTGACTCTTTCCCTGCCTAGGTTTGATCCCAAGTGATTTACCTAGGAAACGTTTAGTGAGGCCACTAAATAGCAGTGATAGCACCAGGAAATCTCATTTGTAACTAGTTGGGACTTACCTGTAAAAAACTATCAATAATGAAAACAATGTTAGTTGCTAATTTACTACAAAGCTACAATCAGTAAGCAAGACTAGGATTATCAAAATCCCTTGGATAATCACCCGATCTTTGTAATATGTTCTTTCTATGAATAACTTGCCCACATTTCATTAATATATCCAGGTAACTTCTCTCTAATTTCCTTAATTAATTAATAAATCATTTTAGATAAGGAGGATAACCATAATTATACCACGTATCCATATATGGGTGAACATATTTATTCTTGTCTTTTTTTTTTTTGAAAAGATTCTTGTTATAATAGTTACGATAGAGTTCACGAACATGCTGAGAAGTTTACCAAATTTTAACAGCAGAGAGGGAAATATCAAGGATCTTAGCTAGCCGTACGGAAGACGGGAAGAGAATATCAAAGCTAGCTGTGTACATTATTCTCTGTTTTTACTTTGCATTAGGCGGCACAGAAGACAAAAGCAAGCAAAAAGTTTATATATCTAGCTACAGTATAAGCAACGGATTTACGAGATAATTCAACGATCAAAGAAAATTGTTAAGGAAAAATGGCTCGTTTCTCACTGATTTTTTTGCAGGTGATTTCGTCGCTTGGAGCCGTTGCTTATGCTCGTACTTATCGTGATCTCTCACACTTCAACAACATTAATCCCAGCCTACTAGAAATCCAAAGGATCAATATTGTGAGTAATCGGTAACTTCTCTTTAGTAATTAGTTTGTTACTTTGTTTCTCCAACTCTAGCTGGTGCTCGCTTTATGTTAAGAACAGAAACTAGTATATATAACTAATTCACTATTCAACTACCTACACTTGCAGTCGTCGTTGACGGTGGACCTTGCTCCATCATCTGTTAGTCGCACTCGCACCAGACTAGCTTCTGAAGATTTAGCGTCCGCGTCTGAAGATTTAGCGTCCGCGTCAAAGGATCATGATAAAGATCTTGGTCAACCGATCACTCATAAAACCAAGAGTAAGAGTACCTAGCCTGCCTATATTTTGGCACTCATACATGCAGCTTCTGCTGGTAGCACCAGACCAGTTCCAGAAGATGTTTTAAACTCGGCGTTTCATAACAAACAACTGTCTGAGTTGGCAGATGAAGATCAGAACGTGACGCAGACAGATTTGATAAATAGGTTTACCAGCAATAAACCTAGCAAAAGAGTTCTGGAGAGATAAAAGAGAATAATCTCAATTTATTGATAAAAGATGAAAAGATCCGTTCTGCAGCCTTAAGGCGGCTTATTTATAAGAAAATAAACCCTAGGGCGACTAACAATGAAACCCTAAAGCCCATGGGTAAAAACGAAAACAACCCGAAAATAACTAGGAAAACCAAAACACCGGAAAATAGAAAAATGCAGTTTTGAGGCCCTAAACGACCCGAAAGCCCGAAAAAGGCCACAGGTCGTGGCATAGTGACGAGTTTGATTTCTGGCGCGATTCCCTTTCCGGAAAGATAAGGTGCGTCCCAAACGGACTCCGAGGAGCTGTTTCGCGTCTACTAGTCACTTTTCGTTTTCCTCCTTTAGCACGATCCAACTGTTCTTCAAATTGGGCTGCCATCTGTTCTGCATCAGTCTCCTCCACCTCCGAAGAACTCGACCCCGAGTTCTCTTCAGGGTAAAGAGCCTCATCTTCACGAAACTCATGCATATCAGCAACATTGAAAGTGTTAGAAATGGCCATCGAATCTGGAAGTGCAACAACATAAGCATTATCATTGATCTTCTTCACCACTTTAAAAGGACCATATTTCCTGGGCTTCAGCTTGTTATAGGTACCAACAGGAAATCTCTCCTTCCTCAGGAACATCATCACGTCATCACCTTCTTGGAACACCTTAACTCATCGATGCTTGTCAGCTGCAGCTTTATACTTAGCATTAGTTTGTTCCAGCTTGGCCTTAACTGATTCTCTAACAAACTGCACATCCTTGGCCATGCTTTCAGCAGCAACACTAACACCAGGAACTTTAGGAAGCTTCACCAAATCCACCACATGTCGAGGAACAGCAGTATAAACTAAGGAGAATGGGGACTTCCCTGTTGCACTATGCACAGCACTGTTATAAGCAAACTCCACCTGTGGCAAAGTATAATCCCACTGTTTGGGCCTATCTCCACAAACACTCCGAACCATGTTACCCAAAGTTCGATTAGTAACCTCTGTCTGTCCATCAGTTTGAGGATGAGCTGTGCTGCTACGGTTCAAGGCTGTTCCAAACATCCTCCACAACGTAAGCCAAAAGTGACTAAGGAATTTTGTGTCTCTATCAGAGGTGATGGACTTGGGCACTCCATGCAAACGAACCACCTCGCTGAAAAACAGTTTGGCTATATTGGACGCATCAGCAGTCTTCTTACAAGCTATAAAGTGCGCCATCTTGGAGAACCTGTCAACTACCACAAACACAGAATCCACACCTCTTTGGGTACGGGGTAATCCCAGCACAAAATCCATAGCAAGATCCTGCCAAATATCATCAGGAACAGGTAAAGGAAGATAAAGTCCTGTGTTTTGGGACTGACCCTTAGAAACCTGGCAGGTGTAGCACTTCCTCACGATAGTTCCTGCATCCTTTTTCAACTGTGGCCAGAAATACCTCTCCTCAAGGCTAGCAATAGTTTTATCTCGGCCCAAGTGTCCACTCAAACCCCCTCCATGCAGATCTCTGATTAGTTTCTCTCTCAACGAAGAACTAGGGATACAAAGTCGATTGCCTTTGAATAAATATCCTTCATTCACATAAAAATCTGCAACTGCATTATTGCTACTGCACTTGGTCCAGATCTCCTTAAAATCAGTATCTTCCTCATACAACTCTTTCAAGAGCTCAAACCCCACAATCTCCTGGGCTAAAGTGACCAGCAAGGAGGCCCTCCTACTCAAAGCATCTGCCACCCTATTAAGAGTGCCAGATTTATGTTGAATCACAAAAAGGAATTTCTGCAGAAAACTCACCCACCTTGCATGCATCTTATTCACAGTTTTCTGACTGTTAAGGTACTTCAAGGCTTGATGATCCGTGAACAGTACAAATTCTCTCTGAATCAGGTAGTGCTCTCATTGCCTCAACGCTCGGAACACTGCATAAAATTCTTGATCATAAGTACTCCACTTCTGATGAGCTTCACTCAGCTTTTCACTAAAGAATGCTACTGGTTTCTTTTCTTGTGACAATACAGCACCTACTCCCACGCCACTAGCATCACATTCAACCTCAAAAACCTTATCAAAATTAGGAAGAGCGAGAACTGGTGCAGTACAAAGTTTTTCCTTGATCAAGGCAAAACTCTTCTCTTGTTCCTCTTCCCACTGGAATTTGCCTTTCTTCAAACATTCAGTAATAGGGGCAGTAATGGTACTGAAATTCTTCACAAACCTCCTGTAGAAGGTAGCTAAACCATGAAAGCTCCGCACCTCAGAAGCTGTTTTTGGAGCTGGCCACTCTCTTATAGCTTGTACCTTCTCTTCATCAACCTGAATGCCTTCTTCTCCAACCACAAATCCCAGAAACAATAACTTGTTGGTGCAGAATGTACACTTTTTCAGGTTGATGTACAGTTTATTCTCCTGTAAAGCTCCCAAAACCTGCTTCAAGTGTACAAGATGTTCTTCTTTGGTCCTGCTATATATCAGTATATCATCAAAATACACCACTACAAAGGAACCAATAAAAGGACGAAGAACCTGGTTCATAAGCCTCATAAAGGTGCTGGGTGCATTAGACAATCCGAATGGCATAACCATCCACTCGTACAAGCCATCCTTGCTCTTAAAAGCTGTCTTCCATTCATCTCCTGGCTTGATTCGAATCTGGTGGTATCCACTACGAAGGTCTATCTTGGTAAACACTTTGGAACCCTCTAGCTCATCAAGCATGTCTTCCAAACGAGGAATAGGAAACCTGTACTTCACAGTTATCTTATTAATGGCCCTGCTATCAACACACATCCGCCATTGATTGCCCTTCTTAGGAACAAGGAGGACGGGAACTGCACAAGGACTCATACTCTCTCGAATGAACCCTTTCTTCAACAAGTCTTCAATCTGTTCTCTCAGAATCTCATTCTCCTTGGGACTCATTCGGTAATGTGGCAGATTGGGCAAGCTAGCTCCAGGCACCAAATCAATCTGATGCTGAATGTCTCTCATAGGTGGTAACTCGTTGGGTAACTCATCCGCGATCAACTCTTCAAACTCTCCCAACATATTCTGCACTTCCTTAGGAATCACCACCTCTTCATTTTCTGCAGCCAACAACCCCTTAATCACCACTGGACAGAAAATCTCAGATTCTTTAAAGGCCTCCTCCATCTCAAATTCACTGCTAGACAAGGTCAGAAAACTCTCCCCTTTCTTTCCACCAGATTTCTCAAATTGACACACAGGAGCCATAGCAATTTTATGGTCTTTCCACATAAACAACATCACATTATCCCTGCCTTTATACGTCACATCCACATCATATTGCCAAGGTCGTCCAAACAAAATATGACAAGCATCCATATCAATAATGTCGCACATAACTTCATCTTTATAATGCTTACCAATGGATACCGGTACTTTGCAGGATTCAACAACTCGAACTTGTGGACCTTTCTTGACCCACCCGAGGGAATAAGGTGCCTCATGAGGCTGCGTAGGTAACTGTAAATACTCCACCAGTTTCTTGGCTACAAAATTTTCGCAGCTTCCATTATCCACAATTAAATTGCACACTTTGTTATTAATGGAACAAAGGGACCTGAAAATATTGCGTCGCTGCCCCTCCTCTTTAGGACATAATAGTACTCGCTGCAGCACAATATTAACCTTTTCAGGGGACTCCTCCTCCGCAAATTCAGCCCCATCATAATCGCCATCTCTTCCAACTTCTCCTTCTTCCTTATCATAATCATCTATAAGGGCAGTTCTCCTCTCAGGGCATACATTAGATCTATGACCAGGCTTGTTGCATCGATAACAAATTTCTGTTGTAGGCCTAGCATAAGGATTATTAAGCCTCTGGTTCGGGGCCCTGTTTTGAGCACCACTAGAACTGCCAGCCCCTTTAAAAGGAGGGTTGGAAGTCCTAAAAGCGCCTTCTGTTTTCTGCAGTGTGGTTTTACCCTTGTCAGTCGAGGCGTTTGCTAAATCTGTGCTCCTTTGATAGTTATATCTCTGGAAAGAAGAAGCTCGTGAAGGCTTCTCTAACAACTCTGCCTTCAATGCTAAGTACGAAGCTTCTGCCATAGTATGAACAGTTTGTAACCCAATTTTGTCCTGAATGGAAGGCTTCAGCCCACTGACATAGCGAGCCACCTTCTGGCCTTCAGTTTCTCCTAGTTCATTACGCTCTGAGTAGCGTAAGAACTCAGCGGTGTAATCAGCCACTGTCCTAGTTCCCTGGACACATTCAATATACAACCTGTACAGAATCTGCTCATAATCGTCCGGCAAGAACCTCTCCATCATCAACTGCTTCATTCTTCGCCATGTCTTAACACCCTGCTTCCTCTGCTTCTTTTGAGTGTTCTGCAATTTATCCCACCAAACTGCAGCAGTACTCTTCAATCTCCATGCAACATGCTTAACCTGCTTGTGTTCAGGAACTTCCATAATCTCAAAGAACCTGTCCACCTGAAGCTGCCAATCTAGATAATCTTCTACACCCAAGTTGCCCGAAAAGAAAGGAATTTCGGCCTTGACTTTGTAATCTTGGTCAGCTTGTCCTTGTGGTTCATATTGCACAACCTCTTCTTCAGACTCAGATTCTGAAGTATGAACAACAACCTCTCTACGTGGAGCCCTAATTCGCTGGCCTCCTTCCCTGTCTCTATTCTGACCGTTGTTGTTGTGGTTGTTTCTCTCTCCCAACAACCCACGAATTTCTCCAATCTGTTGGTCCATCCGATTGTTCATGGTGTTGATGGCAGCGGTAAACGCTGCTGTGAGAGCTTCGATATCTGATTTTGTAACTTCACCCATTGCTACCAAGGTAAATAGGAGAGACAGGGAAGACCTGCTCTGATACCACCTGACGCAGACAGATTTTATAAATAGGTTTACCAGCAATAAACCTAGCAAAAGAGTTCTGGAGTCCACCAGAGATAAAAGAGAATAATCTCAATTTATTGATAAAAGATGAAAAGATCCGTTCTGCAGCCTTAAGGCGGCTTATTTATAAGAAAATAAACCCTAGGGCGACTAACAATGAAACCCTAAAGCCCATGGGAAAAAACGAAAACAACCCGAAAATAACTAGGAAAACCAAAACACCGGAAAATAGAAAATGCAATTTTGAGGCCCTAAACGACCCCGAAAGCCAGAAAAAGGCCACAGGTCGTGGCATAGCGACGAGTTTGATTTCTGGCGCGATTCCCTTTCCGGAAAGATAAGGTGTGTCCCAAACGGACTCCGAGGAGCTGTTTCGCGTCTACTAGTCACTTTTCGTTTTCCTCCTTTAGCACGATCCAACTGTTCTTCAAATTGGGCTGTCATCTGTTCTGCATCAGAACGTTGGTCAACCAACAACAGTTCCTCTTGAAACCACGAGTACATGTGCTAGTACTGCCTACACTGTGTCGGACCTTGTACAACGCTGTCTCATATCGGTGTTGATCTGTATCCTTATTCTATCTGCGTTGGTTCAGTTGATTTGTGCCATTAAGGGAAAACAACCAGTGCCTCCATCAACTGCACCTGTTTTCCAAGTCATGAATATGCCACCCGATTTTCAGCTAACAAGCAATATCTTCGACACACAACGGGTTCCTTTGACAGTCAATCAACCCCATGACAATGGTTTTGAACTTGATGTCAAGGTGGATGTTTCAGCGGAGTAATATATTTATATAGTACGGGTGAAGGAGGTAGTTCACTATAATTGATAATCTTTTTGAGTTGTTTTATTTTCCTATTAAATAAATTGGCAGTTGCCCAACTTTTACTATATTGGTACTGCTCAATACAAGCTATCTCTCGAAATGTACACAAACCAGTACTATCATAATTAATCCCCCTAAGTTTTTAATTTTGTTCCTTTTTACTCCAAAATGCTTGGTCTCATTGCTATTATATATGGACTGCTTGATCAGTACCTTTTATTTCCTTCAACGTAGAAAGATGTTACTAATCTTCGATCTTACAACAAGAGAAAATTCTAGATAGACTGATAGAGAGGCTCCCTGTTCTCTCTAGAGTTTTCAACACTTCCTTTCACACTGAGAGTCCACCGTCAGCTCAGATCTCACCACCCACCGCCATCTTCTTTCTCCTTTGATTCCTTTTCAATCCACCCTTACCCACAATCATTAGCCCCTTATCCACTCTCTGGTAGATTTTACACCCTATCTATGTGGTGATTGTACACCCTCTAGCTGTGTTGTTTTGTGAATGTGGTGATTGTACACCCTCTATGGTGTTTTGTACTGACTATGTTCAAATCTAGATGTAATGGACTATAGGAGGCAGGCAGGTGAACGGGAATCGACCGAGAACCTGAACCCCTTGACTGATATTACTTGCTTGATTTCTTATCTTCTCTTTGTCAATCTATCCCAAAATTTTCATATCTGACTTAATCCTCCATGATCTCTTCCACCCAACACCTCATATCATCTCTCCTCTTTTTATCTCAGATTACTTCTATGAAAGTTCACTTGGCTAGCTTTCAAAAGTGAAAATCACTTACCTAGGCGAGTATGGGTGGTCACACATGGGTTTCACAACCACCATTCTCCATTGTAATAGTTCTTTGCTTTTAGCTTATGTCTTCGGTGGCCTCGGCTCCTTCACAGATGGTGCATCTCTAATGGAGAAGAGAAAAGTGGTTCAAGGTGTGGTTTTAGCTTCACCATCCCATGTCTCAGATCTGCTTTTTGGGATATTTTAGTTACAGAGTTACTCAGCAGCTTATGGCAGCTTGCTGCGGCTTGTGAAAGCTTTGTTTGGTTTATGACGGCTCCGTGCGGCTTTGCTTTTATTAGTTTTTCGGTTTATTTTCCGGAGTAGGCTGCAATGAACCAATGCATTTGTAGACCAAGAGATGGCGTCAGAGTTTCCGTTAGATTGACCGCGTCAAACTCGCATACGACAGGGAAGATGAAACTGTAAAGTATGAATTAACCATAGGGGCTTTTAGGGGAGAAGGGGAGAGGCAGGTGCACCGAGAAGGAGATAAGGTTGGCAGACTAAATAGTGGTATCCATCGTCCTCCATATGCAACGAATGAAGAGGAGTAGAGTGAATGAAGGAGAAGAGGAACAGGATGATCTTTCTGATTCCAAAGAAGAGCCATATGAGAATCGACCCTGCAAAAGGGTAAAGAACGAAAAATGCAAGGAAAAAGAAGGGGTTCGCTGATGACTTCTCCTTTAAAGTAGTTTTGGCTCAAGATTTGTTATAATTCCAGCCACCTGTAACCCAAAATGGCCAATCCTCATCTCTTTATTCCCAGATGAGTCATGAGATGTCTTGCACAAAAGTAGTTTCTTTGTTGCATATGAGTTCTTTGTGGTTATAATTTCTACACATCAAAATTCCCTCTGAAGAAAACACCAAACCGCAAACGATTTATCATTGAGGAAGGGGCGTTCTTACGTGACAAAATCAAACTCAATAACACAAATCAAGATTCATCTACATAACAAGGATGAGATTGAAGGAGTCGGCGGTATTGACCCACAATGATGGTTGTCTGATTACGGGATAGCTTTGCTCTCTCTGCTTCTAATCAGCTGTAAGGGGAAAGATAGATTCGATAAGGGCAGTACCACATATTTGTGAGGCGTGAGAGGCAGATGACTAGCTGGGTATGGAGATATTTTGCTGCGAAATACCATTACGCCCAGCTTGTTTCACCATGACGCCAACACTTTTACAGTTAACGTTCAATTCACGGTCAACCATAATTAAGCAATTCCTGAGGATGTGAAACGGCCACGTCAGTGGACCCCCCTTGGTCTACAATTTTGTTGGTTCATTGCAGACTCTTCCTTATTTTCCTTATGCTGGCTCTATGTAGTTCAGTTGGAAATTAAAATTTCTTATGTACGTTCTATGGTCTGTATGGGCTTGTCCATTAGAACTCGTTTATTGTTTGTTATCTTGCCCTGGGTGGCCATGGGGCTTGTTCATATGTTTAATCCCATATGTCCAAAAAAAAAAAACGTAGAAATAAGATGTTGTTTGGCAGCTTCTCATTCCTTTGTTGAAGTTAAAATCTTCACCTTGACCAAGATCTTAGGATACATGTCATTAACTGGCACAAGTAATTATAATTGCAAAACATGCATTACTGTTTCAGTGTTTTGTTCAACATGGAGTGCACTGGAAACCTGATATAATTAGTTTTGGTTTTTAACCATGCAGAGTAGAATATGAATTAGGATTAGGAGTTTGGAGGTGCGCGCGATATAGTACAAGGAGAGGACTCCATATAATAATTAATAAACACCTCCCTTACAATCATAAAGCAATGCACTCACATTTCTCCATAATCATTTGAGCAGGAATTCGGTCTCTTGCTAATTAAGGATCTTGCAGGCAGAGAAGTGGTTATCGGTGTGGCTCAAGAAATTTTCACGTGGAGAAGGATGGTGATATGGGTTTCAAAGCGCACAACAGAGATGTGATACACCATCAATTTTACTAGTTACAAACAGGGTTCATCAACAAATTCGAGGTCTAGGAAAGGATTGTGGGCAAATTGTTGAACATGAGTCCCAGCTATATAGCTAGAGGAGCTTGCTGCATGAGGTAGCAGTGGCCATAGGACTAATAGCCAAGTTTTTGTGTGTGTGTGTGTGTGTGTGAACTAAAAGTCAAGGCTGTTCCTTTCGGTCGATATATAAAGGCCATGAAAATACAAAAGGTGATAAGGGAAGTTCAGAAGAAGCAGCTAGAAGGAATGAACGAGTGAGATTGGTGACCGGCCAAGAGTCCACCAAGGTTGATGCTCACTTTAATTTAACCAGTTAGGTATTTACTATGTAGTGGCACCCTTTTAGGTAGTTTGGACTTTGGACCATAGTGAAGTTTTACTGTGTGGTACTGAGAGAGTTTTAATTACTATGCTGGACTTGAATAGGAGAGATTTTCTAGGCGAAATGAATCCGGTTCGGGTGGATTCGACATCAAACTTATTTTAGCACATGTTGATTCCAGCGGTCGCTCTTATTAAGATTGCATCTCTCACTATATATATGCACTCACACAATCAAACTCCAGCTACTTTAGATAGAAAGAGGAGATGCAAAGCAAAGGAACAATCAAAATAGCAAGTGGTAGGCTTCCTGAGATGTCACTTAGCAGCTCCTTTATATATCAGAAAAAAACAGAATATGTATCATCCATGTATGAGACCATATATCACATGTACCTAGTGTTCTAAAAATCCCTATGGGCGGCCGTTTAGGCGCTAGGCGGTGTCCGGCCGTCCCGATTAGTCTGGGAGGTGCATAAGTTGATCTGGTTTAAAAAATATTCAAAATATTTATCTTTTTTGGTCAAATACTAAAAGATTGACTTCTTATATGTAAGTATCCATTATATGCTTAACTTTTATACTATATTTTCAATCAATTATACTACTAAGTATAGTTTTTTTTTTAATATTTTAATTGCACTTATTTATATACTGTCTAATAAGATTAATTAGACCAAACATCCGCCTAGGCACCCACCTAAGTAACTAGCACTAGACCCCTCCCAACCGCCCGCCTACTGTCTAGCGATTTTTAGAACATTGCATGTATCTAACCATGTATCCGATTAATGGTTATTGTCACGCCCCGAATTTTAAATACAATTAAAATCCGAAACATGAATTATACAACTTAATAGAATAAACGTCCTAAAATTTTTTCTCACAAACAACCACACTTCACACCTCTCAATATCACAATAAACCAAATCCTCAAATTATTTATTACAGCACACTCTCACCAAATCAAATTGTAAGGCTCAAATGAGCTTAACTCACCTCACTATTACAATTGCTGTAAATCTATAACAAATACTCTAACCCGCACGATCACCGCCCTGATTCTCCTGACCTGCAGGATTTCCCGCTACACAATTTGAATAGTGTACCGGGATTGCAACAACACCAAACCCGGTAAGCTTTTGACAGCTCGTATGAGTAAACAAAAAATGAACGGTTGATTTATTAAATCATATTTCTTTTAACTCAAGCAAAACAACCAACAATCACAACAACCACAAAGCAATCCACAATCCCCAAAATCAGTCACTAAAATCACCACTCTAAATCACCAAAGATTAATACGGGATCTAAACTCACATCTTTCTTCTCAAAACCCCGAAAGCGTATTTATACAAATACGGTGACTGACAGACTAGAGCTCTAACTGAATCGTAGCCCATCACCTGGCCTAGGTTATGGCATCCGACATGATTATCAATATCGTAGTTCATCAACATAGGTTAGAACATCCGATACACATACTCAACTTAGCCCATCACCCAATAAGGGTTGGGGCGTCTCTTACACTCGACCAATCGTAGCCCATCATCCACCTAGTATTAGAGCATCCGATTCCCCCATACTGGTCACTACGTTGACCCTAAACTCAACCAATCGTAGCCCATCATCCACCTAGTATTAGAGCATCTGATTCCCCCATACTGGACACTATGTTGACCCTAAAACCAAAATCGAGTACAATAATATTCTTTCACACAATAGGATCAATAATACCATGATACGTACTATTATTGTGTATATATATGTACTCAAAATACACTCCAAAAATCACCAATCCATACTCAATCATATCATCACTCAATACCACGTCATCCCTAAATTTCCAATATAATTTCACCAATCACTATCATCATAAATGAATATGGTAAATCACGTTTTCGATTTCACATCACTTAAATCATTATAAAATCACACATCTCCATGTCACACCAATCCATATATAACCACGTAAATATATATATACGTAATTATCCGCTCAGGGATAATCACTAATACCAACTATAGTTCAAGCATAAAAATCGTGAAATTCATTTTGTATAATTAAATCATTTTACTTACCTATGGACCGTAGTTGATCAAGCCCATATGATTTAAAACAAATATTTATTTCATAAATATTTTCACACAATTACGACAAAATAAAGTAATTAAATTTATTCGGTTTTTAATATGAACCACGTGAGGTTTACTCACCTCGATATTCCCGCTGCGTCTTCAATTTAACACAATACACACCGAAACCGCTCACCCAAGGAAGACCGTCAATCACCTAATCAAACATGACCTTAACTTAGCCAATAGCTCAAAAACATACTCAAACGACAATCCAACGGTCGGATCGAAATTAAATGATGATCCAACGGTCGGATCCTCACGGATCGCCTTTAGGATCATCCTCCAAAATTATCATGAAGATCCAACGGTCAGATCTTCCTGAATCGTCCTTACTAACATCTTCACAATTTTATAAGAAAATCCGACGGTCGGATTCTCACAAATCGCCTTCCAAAACTCTAATTCACACTTATACGAAGATCCAACGGTCGGATCTTCGCCCATGACCACACAAGGCCTCTGGGACAATCATACGATCAACATATCAAACTACAAGTCCATCGGACGGTCAGAATCTTCACAGATCATAAATCGAACGATTCGAAATCGATCGAAACGTAAAAATTCATAACTTAATCATACGATATCCGAAAATTGCGTATAATATATTGAGATGATCATATTGAAATATAGAATCTAAAAATGCACAGAAACTATATTTTTGACCCCCGGAGGTGGCCGGAAAGGGCCGCCGGAGTTAGTGGCAGAGCCGCCGCCGACCACCGCCAATGGTGTCGGGGCCGGGCTGCTCCTCTTCCCCTCATCATGCTTAACAACTTTCATAACTACCATGTAAGCTGAAAATGACCGGAAGTGGTCGAAAATAACCTAGAACAGTTGAAGGTGACCGGAATTTTTCCAGAAACAGGCGAGAATTTGCAGAAACCGGCGAAGCTCCGATCAACATAAAAATGTCCTCCTTTCGCTTCGATTCCTTCGGGAGACTTGTTCGGAACTTAATGGTGAACTCACTGGTTCAAGAAACACCTAAAACGAAGTCCTGTAACTCGAGATATTTGGATCCCTTGCTCCGTTTCGATTCAAGTCGGGGTTGAACTCCAACCGCCTCCAGAGACAGCGCCGCCGTGAAAGGGTGTTTCTGGGAGTTTCAGATGGTTGAAGCGAAGCTGTGGACGAAGTTTGAGGAGGTTTCGTGATCTGTAGCTCGAGTTATCACACTTGGAAAGAAATCGGGGCTGGACGTACCCGGTCTCTTCGCCGCCGTTTCCGACTGTGCCGTGACCCAAAACCGCTGCAGGTAGCTTCGCAAGGCTGAGATGATGCCACTGGAGGTTGTCCGGCGTTGAATGATGGCCTGTGGAGGAAAAGAGAGCTTGGAGAAATTTTTTCTTTGTTTCGGTATCTTTCGGACGAGAGAGAGTGAGAGAGAGAGGTCGATAGAGAAACGAAAAAAAGAAACAGAATGATGGCTCTCCGACAAGAGGAGGACCGTTACAGCTAAAGGGAGGGGTGAGAAAACTAAAGGAAGGGTGAAATGTTTGTCTTTGATTCTTTCACGAGATGGTATTATTCCTCTATCGAGGTTTGTATTATTCCTCCAACGAGTTTCGTACAATTCCTCTAACGAGGTTATTACAGTTATCTTCTTAGAAACTTAGACATACCAACATGAAACACAAAAGTCAAAGTAAAAGTAACTCAAATATGTACAGAAATTTTTTAACTCAAGTTAAAACCTAACTAAAGCAAAGGTTAAAGAAGTAAGCAACAACAATTAACAGCTTTTCTTGACAATAACCATGGTTAGATACAGGTAACACATGCATGGAAAGGAGACGGTAATTACCTCCTCACTACCGATTCATTGCCTCATAATAAGCAAATTTGTTCTTTTCGTAATTAGTTTATGAAATTGCTGTGCAGCAAAGCTAACCTTTATTGGACGGCATATACACCAAAAAAGAGTATAACCCATCGGCATTTACTAAAAAAAAAAAAAAAAAAGGTATAATTCAACATCACCTCCTCTCATATGATCGACATGTAATCAAGCAAATGAAAGCCAAAATGGCTCGTTTCTCATTTTCATCAATGTTGCTTTTGCTGCTGGTTTCTCATCCTGTCTTCAACTTCTTCAACACAAACTCCAGCCTACAGGAAACTCATATAGTATGTATACCAGTATACCTGATCATAGAGTTTTCTTTTATTAATTAATTTTTTCTCGGTCTCTTTAAGTTCTAAAATTCCAAAATTTAATTAGTTATTGTCGATCCCTCTCCTATACTTGTAGTTGACGGTGGACTGTGCTATTGCACCTCCTGCGATGATGGGGGCTCAATATCTTGCCCAACCAATCGCTCGTCATAAAACCCAGACAACTCATGATTATACTTTGTCAATTGTTCGAGTATATCAAGGTGTTGGTCAACCCCCAATGGATCCTTCTCAAACCAAGAGTGCTAGTAGTGCCTATGCAGTGTCAGATCTCGTAAAACGCTGTCTTATATCGGTGCTCATCCTCATTCTTATTCTAATAGGGTTGGTTCAGTTGATCTGTGCCATTAAGGGACGAAACACAACGCCTCCATTAGCAACGCCCATTTTCCAAGTCATGAACATGCATCAACCTGATTTTGAGCTACCAAGCAATGTCCTTGTCTTGCAGCGGGCTCCTTTGGCTGCTCAACATTCCCATGGCAATGCTTTCAACCTTGATGCCGAGGTTGATGTTCAAGTGGACTAACTAATGAGGTAACCAGCAGGATAATTAATATTCTCAATTAATTTAAAACCTTAATTTACATTGTTTTGCATGGCCACCACTTTTATAAGTTCAGCGCGCCAGCTATCTGGATCAGACCATATCTTTGGTTATATTTGTTTAACGAGAATCATAATCGATCATTCTAAAGTCTTGATTTTATTATAGATATTGTTGTTTTATACTTCAAAAAGATCGAGATCCATCAACTTATCGTTTATCCAATCGATAACCTATATTTTCTTGAGCATTGTAGACTAACTTTGGTATGAATTTTACATATTTTCAGCCCGTAACTCCTTACTCACATAGACACTGTTGAAACTATGCATGGGGTATGTCTTCATAAATCTCTAGCCAGATGGTATGTGTTCATGGGTATTCCGTATTCATAGGTACTTGAATATTGTAAGAATTGATCGATGTTTCAATATGAGATTATGAATAAATTAAGTATAAACAGACTTGTTTCAATGATAATTTTGTCCATACATACAGTACTGAATGAGAGATTTTTAGTTCAAAATAATTCTCCCTCACCATGCCACCATGCCAATAGATCAAAGAAAAAAAAGAAGCAAAAGCAATATAAGAAGCACTTTTATTGAAACATAGGAATCTCTGTCGTCGTCGTCGTCATCATCATCATCATGAGCGTGAATACAATGTATTTGTTGATGGCAGAGAAGTTGCGTAGGGTAGAAAACTAAGTCATCTAGTTCTAAATAATCATCTATATTACATTACTTAATATTCAAGTATATTAAGCTTTCTTAATCAATATACATGCAGATACAATATTCATATTGTAATAAGATTAGAATCTCTAAGCAATCTCAATTACTTTATTCTTAAATTGTTAACATGTTATTGTAATTACTATTTATATGTGTCCACAATAATTCTTACAGGCTTAAGGTTATGTTTAATGATTTCAACAATTAATAGTTCATGTTATATTGTGTTTTGATATCGTATCGATCGTTTGTATCTATATTCATTACGTATAGTTTACACTAGCAAAATTGCCCGCGCTCTGCTGCGGGATTTACATAAGAAAACTAATGAATTATCAATGAATTGCTTAGAAAACTAATTGTTCTATACATAAGAATATTATTGATTTTGTAATGTTATATGGTACAAAAGGTTTTTTTTTTTTTTAATACGAAAAGACTATATATTAAAGATGGAAGCCTCTCTGGCATCCCGAGTGTACAAAAGGTTTGGTTTATACATTTGGTCTGGTGTGAAACTTTTTGATAATGGTGGAGAAATTTAGGTAAGCTACCTTTTGAGGTCAGGCACACTTTACCTAAAATTTTCCATTACAGTGAATAAATCCAAACCAAACTCGGTGCATCAGAACTTTTTAATGGCTGGCTACAGTGTGTTGTCAGACCTGCAATTCATACAGTGTGTAAATACATAATAAAGTTGTATTGTATTTGAATCTCAAGCAAATACATAATAGAATTAGAGAGATCATATGTGAAATAGGTAAATAGAATAGTACCTTTTTTTTTTTTTTTTGAGGGAAATGGAATCAGGTTCCAAATATATTACGACGTCACTGCGTCAAGTTAGAGGGTTTCATGAAACCACTCATAGTACAAGTACAAGCACAATATAGACTGCGCAAGGCAGCCAGAAAACTCCTAACCAATCTGCCCAAAGCAGCTAAATTATTACTAGCCAACAAATCGAAAACCTAAAGGAACTGCAGAAAAGAAAAGCAAATAAATAAAACTCCCCTAACCCTACCCTATCCAAAGATGGAACCACTGTCTTGAGCATCTTGACGCCTAAGACCCAAATGGTGTACGTCGCAACACAACAACACAGAGCACGGTAACATCCAGAAGACAAAATAGGGCTAGAAGATAAACTATCTACCTCCCCAAAAGCCTAATCCAACCCAAACTAGTGAAAGGAAAGAGGAGACCTGAGCCAAAGACCCAGATCACTAGGCTGCACCATAACCCAGTATGGCAGAGGCCCGAGCCCACTACCAAGATCCAACTTCCTCACACCAGCCGGACTAGACCGGCCTTCCCAGAAGGCAGCCCCGCCGTTCACCATTCCGGCAGCCTCCATCTCTCCTCCACCATCACTAGGTCCTCCTAGAGACCGGCCGGAACGCCTACTTCAAAAGCCGATCAACGGAGCCCGGGAACCACCAGCACCCGCTCTCAAAGCCGCCCGAACTCGCACCCTCCGCTGTCACACCGCGATCGGAGCCTCAACAGACTGCGATCCGCCTCAGAACCTCCGATCACAAATCTTTGCCGCCGTCCTTCAAAAGCTAGACAGCAGATCTCCGACTTGGATCACACCACACAAGCCACCGCCTCCTCGCTAAGACAACCGCGATCGGAGCCCCGCACACCTGGATCGATCAACGTCATAGACCACCACTGACCTCACCACGAGCAACGCTTGCCACAACCTGGATCGAAACCCACCAACACAAT
The DNA here is from genome assembly GCF_958449725.1 of Rosa rugosa. Lineage (NCBI taxonomy): Eukaryota > Viridiplantae > Streptophyta > Magnoliopsida > Rosales > Rosaceae > Rosa > Rosa rugosa. The sequence continues at coordinate 22,295,803 of NC_084825.1, forward strand.
CTGAGAAGCCTCCAAACCAGGAAGCCCTCCCCGCTGCACCCACGATCGCCGCAGAGAGCCTTCCCTGCGTCGCCACCGTCCACGATCGTCGCCTTGCCTGAAGGAAGAGCGCCGCCGCTGCCAGTCGAAACCTAGGTTTCGAAAAAAACCAAGGTCACTCGCTCCGAGAAGCTCGGAGACGTGTCAAGACTAAACACTTTCTCTTTTTGGTAAATAGAATAGTACTTGTGTTGAAGACATACCTGAATATAGTAGTATTTGAAAGCATATATTTGTTGTTATTTCTGGCGAATATGGGAGAGAAGGAAAATTAGCAATATTAATGTTGTTTGGACCCAAAATAAGCATTTTGGCCTGACAAGGCGTGTCTTGGAGAAATTGAGCCAATGTCAGTGGCTCAAGCTATATATTGTCGACAAGTTCGAAATATATATTTAGAGGCTAAATAAAGCCTACTATGAAAGCATGGAAGCATGGAAACATGAAAAGTCAACTTTAGCACATTTTCCTACTTCGGCTAGGAGAAACCGAGCTAAACACGGAAGGAGGGGCGGAAGACTGACCAAATGAACTTGAAATGAGCTGAAACTCTGCAGATCCATTCTAGACAGCCCAAGAATCATTTCTTATGAAGAGTGCCAGAGCTTTTTTTGAGTGGAAGGCCTTCAAACAATCAGCCCAATTTTCTACAGAAGCAAAACTGGAAAACTGGACCTGTAAGAGGTCCAGCAGCATTTTCTGCCTAACCACATGGAATAAAAATCTGAAAATTTGTCAGAATGATCTACACTCATAGTGGAACATTTCATATGAAGAAGTCGAAGGCATATAATGAAGTCTTGTTGGATAAATAATTGAAGGAATAAAGGGGCAGAAACTGACCTAAAACCAGCTCAATATTCACATGTTCATGTTTCCTACCCACATGAAGAAAGCCAGATGCTTTTCTCTTTTTCCTTGGATATATTTTTCTTCTACAATCTCTTTAATAGATCATCACCACTTCCATGTTGCTGCACCTTCATGCTTTGCTTTCATTTCATCTTTTCTCTATCTTTTCCATATTTTACAAGTGAACTTAGATCTACTTTCATTATTTTTCTTCCACTCATCATTTCACTCTTCTTTTTCTTCCCTATATAAACACATTCTCCTCTCATTCTAACACACACATTCACATTCAACAACAACATCTCTAAGATGATCTAAGTTCTCTCTAGAGCAAACCTCTCTAAGAGCAACTCCTCTCCCTCTCTTTCTCTTTCTCTTACCGGTGATCACACTCCTAGTCCTAGTCTTCTCAGAAGCCAACTTTCAGTGCCACCAAACCCTCTGTCAACGTGCTTCGGTCCTAGTCTCCTCGGGAGCCGACGGTAGTGCCGCGACCACAACGGTTACAAAACCAGCCAAGCAAGGGTAACGCCCTAGCAACCCAGCCAAGCTAAAGTCACGCTTTAGCAAGATCTCAACATTTCCCGGTGATGTCGCTCTGCTCGATCTACAATATTGAGTATCGATTGTGTTAACAAGAAGAAACTTCAGCAAAGTCCTCACCACGAGGCAGAAAGAATCCCACGACGAGGTTGGTGCTCTCCTCGTCTACAATCGCTTGATAGAAGTCAGGTCAAGGGACACCCCCGACGACCGCACCCGAACGGTGCTGGCACGCCCGCGCAAGAAAAGAGACTGTTGACCAGCTGCAGCAAAATTGGAGCCAAACAAATGTATTGGCGATAAAGTGTATACAATACTAGTCAATTACTTGTCCATATTAAATATCACAATTCTATTATAAATGTATAATTTTAGAGAAATTACATTGTAAGTAGGTTTATTATAGATTTATAGGTTAGTTTAGTCTATGTAAAAGTTTCATTTAAAAATATCATTTTATAAATGCAAGTAATGTGATTTCTTTATTTTTAAACAAAATTTCCACCGAAATTGAAACTTTCTCCGAAATTTCCTTAAATTTGAAGTACCGAAATCGAAATTTGAATCCTTGACATGATCAAAATTACTTTCACATGTAAATTGGTTCAATCGATCCTTGCTCCTCACCTAGAATCTCCTCGAGGGACTTTCTACGTACTCACCTAGATTCGCCTCGAGGGGATTACCCCTCACCCAAATTTTTCTTGAGGGAATATCTCCTCACCTAGATTTCCCTTGAGAATATTACTCCTCACCCATATTGGCCTTTAAGGGATTTCTCCTCACACATATTTTGCCTTTAGGGAATTACTTTACTTCTCACTCAAATTTGCCTAGAGAGAATATCTCCTCACCCATATTTTCCTTGAGGAGATTCCTCACCTATATTGGCCTTGAGGGGATTTCTCCTCACATAAATTCGCCTTTAAGAAATTACTTATCACCCAATTTTTTTTCTTGTCAGATTGTATAGATATTTCTTGATTTTTTCGGGATATATCTTAAATATCTTATATATCATCGGGGATATTTGACGATAGTGGAGAAATTTTATAGAAACGGTGGTGATAAGATATTTTTTCTCTATGATATATCAGTCCCTTCAAAAATGGACATATCGGAGAATATATCAAAAATATCGTAGATATTTCAATCCTTAGGTTGAACGTTCCTGTTTACTAATCGGGTAATTTGTAATGTTCTTGTAATACTTAACACTAGGCTGCCACTTGGTTTGGTAATTACTAAACTGACCGAATACCAACCGATGTTTTAGGTTTGGTAAACTGATTTTTTGGGACCAATAAAACCGAAATAAAAAATTACCAAAAAAGAGTTAGTTTGGTTTTGGTAAATACTGAATCTACCAATTATCTAAATATTAACTTTATACTATAGTTTTCAATACACATACATGTATATTAAGAAATAATAAATAAAAAAATTCATAATAGTATGAACATTAATTGCTACATATACTACATTAATGGTACATATATTTTAAGTAACCTGGTCAAACATGGTTAGATAACCTAATTTTATTGAACATGGCTAAAACTTGATGTCATATTTAATAAGTAGATGAATACATAATTTGCGACTATAAAATTGAAAAAACCTAGTATTGTTCATTCTAATTTATATTACAAAGAACTAGTTGTGCTAAAGCTGGTAATACCTAAAACCGAAATACCAAATTTGGTAGATATGATTAAAAACTGAAAATTTTGGTTGGTAATTGGTAATTCAATTTTGAAACCGAAAGCTTTGATTTTGAAGTTGGTAATACCTATAATTGATTCAAACCGATCGAATGACAGCCCCTTACTTAGCACCTATTGTTCTTGTTATAAGCTAATAATAATGTATGGTAGTTGTTGGACTATGGAAGGCAAATATCGAGAAGAGAATATCATAGAGGTTTTGCCTTCATTAATTGGAGGATGATAACGGCTCAACTATCCGTTGGAGGCCACTATGCCAAAAAGGCCTTCAGACGACAGAACTGTTCTGTCGTCTGAACGAACTAAAATATGTCGTCTAGTACGGTGTCGTCTCTTGGGGGCATCAGACGACAAAAGTGTTATGTCGTCTGAAAAATCAGACGACATAAAAAAATAAAAATCTTGTGTTGTCTGATGAGTTTTGCATTTTGGGAACATTGTAATCTGTATCTTTAAAAGCATTCACACAACAGTATTGTATTGTCTAATAAACAAAACAACCACAGTATTTTTTAAATACTATTGTGTGAAGCATATTTGCAAGACATATTTCTGTTGTCTGAATTGATTCCCAACAACAAATTTTTCCTGATTTCTGTGGTTGTTAAGTTGATCCAACAACATAAATGGCTTTGATTTTGTGGTTGCCTCGTATTTCAGATGAGACATATTTGTATTCTTGTTGTGTGACAAACATGTAATCTAAAAACTGCAAAATACCATATATTCATCAAATCTGGAATCCAAGTACAAAAATACCAATATTCAATCTGTCATTGCAGCCAAAGTACATGCATCCAGAACTATACTAATCCTAAGGCAAAAACCTACTATCTAGAGCAATTATACTAATCTAGGATATGGATGATGCATGTCCAAAAGCACATATCTATGCACTAATTATTAGGTGCTTTTCGTCACGGAATTCTGTGGGTTCTGTGGGTTATCAACAAGCAAAAATGCAACCATCCGGTTCTTAGCCAAGGCATTCCTAAGACAACGTTTCAACCTCTCCTGCACAGATGAAATTTTTAACAGTGAAATAAAGAAACATTGAAGTTGAATAATATAGGCAGCAACAATAGCTTGTTGGTCAGTCAAAAGAGAAAGAAAATGAAAGTTACCTTCTCGTGTAAATGACCATCTGCAATTATCAAAACAAGTTGTACGTAATCAATTCAGCAACACTCTAGGCAGCATCATCTAACCTGTTATAGGGTCCAAAGGTTTTGGCATGAATATTCGTGGAGGGCATTGGGAGGACCTAGCATCCCAAATTCGACAAGTCTCATCATCTGATAACCTACAAATGGGATTGAGGACAAAGTAACAGCAAAGGGATTTCAAGTACTGTTTCGCTAAATGCCAAGTGATAAAATAACAACCACAACCAACATGTTTCAAATAATTGTTTCTGAAAACTTGATAATAGTTGCAAACTGCTTAGTATTAGGGATTTACTTTACACGAAAATGTTTCCAAATCATGCTATTCAGTGGAATCATTTCACACATAGAGAACAACCAAGTAGAGGGAAGCAACATCAGAGAGCAATAAATCTTAGAATGGGGCTTATGATAAAAGTTGGTAAATTGCACTAAGCGTTGAACTAAATGCAATAGCAGTCATAGTTCCAGTATGGCCCTGCAGAACCGAAATGGGATATCCATCTGGCAAACGCCACTGCAAGTAAAGATAACTATCCAATTCAGATGAAGCAGATGTGACCAAAGTATTGTTTGAACTCACAGCCAAGTCAGTAATGTCACACTTTGATTCATATAACCAGAAAGGTAAGTAAATTAATAAAGGAAACAAATAATTCAATGCCAGAGAGAGAAAGAGAGAGAGGGAGGGAGGAAGGCGGGCATGGGGATGGGGATGGAGAGAGCATGTCACCCATATTACATAACTCACTTTGTGTCCATGACAAGTGCAGTTCCCAATGACCAAATCTTGACAAGACGATCATCCGATCGATCCAGTGATAACATATCTCCCAGACCGATCAAGATCACATATACAGTGCAATATGTATATGTTTTGCAAAACACATAAAGATACTAGAAGATCCAAGGGAAAATAAACCAAGTACCAAGAGGGAGCATGTTGTAAGGCAACCAGAAACAGTTAATTGGCGAAATACCTTTATCCCAGACAATGTTAACTACCATTTAAACTGATATTTATAACTTAACAATATCTCATCATGGGTGCCTAGAAAGTAAGCTGATTATCAAAGTGAACCACACCACAATAGACAGCATTATGGTGCCCCCTTAGCTTCTTTTTGTTGTTCATCTTTTGCACCATAGTTGATGGTTTAGCAATGGCATAGCATGCAGAGTGAATGGATGGTGCACGATGATGCTTAGAGCCTTAGATAATTGTTATTTTACTTTCATATATAGTATTGTCAAAATAACAATTATCTTGTGGTCATTTATAGTTGTGTATAAACTTATTTAAGACTGGATTCACTCGATTATTTCTATAAATAAATGGTCAGCAAAACCGAAAATTGCATCAGTCATGGCATCAACTATTTCTGAGTAATAGTTTTATCTCATATAGTTATATGTAAAGCAAATTATTATATACCAGACTAAAGAACAATCTCTAGCTACCACTATAGGTTTTCAAAAACTCCATACTTGGCTCTGATGAGTTTCCTATTAGCTTGCAAAATTGGTTCGTAAAACAAGTGAATCAACAAAGCCTATTGGTGCCAAATGCAATACCTTTTGACTTCCTTAGCTGAAGAACCCAAGAGTTTCCTATTGGTGCCAAATGCAATACCCTTTCAGCTTCTTTTTGCTCAATCCCATAGCCATCTATACTCCCAACTCCATTGATTCCCTTAGCATAATCCAAGCCCATATCAAAACTGCATAATCTAAACTCATCTGCAATTCAAATGCAACCAATAAAATAATAAGTATTAACATTATGAACAAACGATAGAATTCAGAATGCAACATAAATCTAGCCTAATAAATGGAATTAAATGGGGGAATCTCGAAATATTGTTACAATACCTCAAATATGTATTCACGAGTAATTTCAATCGGCATCACTAGAACAATTCAACCTACAACCAAGCAAAAAAGAAAAGAAAAAAAAAATCAAAACAGATGTTATAGCAGTGTAACATACAACTCAAAATATTGAAGCTTTATAAAGCTTGAGAGGTCGAGACAGAGGGCAATGCCTAAATAAAAAGCCCAATCTAGAAACCCAAATGCAATCATATGAACCCTAGGCAAACTGAATTGAAAACAAACCAAATTTATATCCAGAAATCAAAGGAAAACAAACCAGATCTATCAACTAATGAACCAGAATATAAAGTGGAATTCAGACCCAAACTAATTAAGCCATAGAGAGATACATATGCGTCCGAGCGGGTTACCTAGCCTAAAGCAGAGGCCGAGTCAACATGGGCGACGAACAGGGACAAAGGCAGAGCTAGAGAAGTGCATAGAATGAACAAGAAGTCGAAAGCAAATGAGAATGGATTCTTGGTGGTGAAGAGAAGCTTGTTGAGACATGGAGGGCAGTAGGCTCTGTGGAGAACAACAAATTTGACGGGTTGTAGTCAAGATTCGGTGAAACCATTTGGTTTTTCTTGGATTGAAGAAGAAACCGAAGATTCAGTGAAAGCTTCCATCTTTAGGAGTCGAAGCTCACCGTCTGCAGGAGGAACCGCATACGCCCAGAGAAGGAGAACTGGAGTGGAACCGCATACGCCCGGAGAAGGAGATATGGGTTCGTATCTCCCCTGTTGGGACATAATGATTTAGGGTTTATCTATTTCACAGTCTGCAGGAGGAACCAATATCAATCTGCAAGAAGAAAAATCATGAGCAAAATGTGAGAAATCAGACAAACCCCAAAGGTAGAAGAACACTAAACGCCCAAATTGAAACCATTGTCTTTGGAAGAGAAGCCTTCCGGTTCCGGGGACTGGATCTGAACATGATTTTCGAAGAGAATTTAATTGAGAGAGATTCTAGGGATTTTCGGTTTCGGGGAAGCAAACGAGAGGTGGAGAGAGAAAATGGGGATTTTGTGTGGCTGAAAGAGTGAGCCGAGATGGGAAGGAGTAAATGTAATGCCAAAAAAGACTTGGGAAAAAAAAAGTGAAACTCACCTTCTTCACACAACACAATTGTGTTGTCTGAGTATCACCCTCATTGACTAGTCAGCTAGGGTCTCGGCATTTTGAGAGGGAAAGGACTAGAACTTTTTGGAGGGAATTCCAAATATTCTCTTAGGGTTAGATTTGAAATATCCCTATATTTTACAACAACATATAAGTGTTGTCTGTATCTATTCATATTTTCAAAATGAAACGATCTTTGAGATAGGAAATCATCATCTTTTACAACTACACAAATGTGTCGTCTGAATGCTCACCATTTTTTCCAATTGAACGAGTATGGTTTTAGTCTATATTCAGACAACACAAAAAAAAATTATGTCGTCTGAAAAACTCAGACGACATAAAACAAAACTTATGTGGTCTGAAGTGTGTCGTCTGAAGCACATTTTGGCATAGTGGGCTGAGAAGGTTTTGAATCCAATGAATAATGATGCGGAAAAGGTTTCGACTCCTTTGAATTTGATACCAGTAAAGGTTCAACAGGTAAGTTCCACAAATTCTGAAGGTATTTGGATTCGGCCATTCTAAAGTTAGGAAAAGTAAAATTACATGTAGTTAATAAAATTCAAACCATTTAAATCACCTATTCTATCTTGCTCATTAGATGAATTTAAATGGTTTGAATTTTATTAACTTTATACAACTACACACGACTCTTAACTTTAAAGGAGCCGGACTCATTGGCATGATATGGTTAAAAAGGAGCATGTTTTATAAAGCTCATCACATCTACTGAAGTCTCGAGTAGAACATGAGATTAAATTTGTCTGTGCTTATATGGCAAATGGTGATGAAGCCCTAAATGATGATAAATTTAGGAAGTTCCGTCCCCACAGAACGGAATGACCAAATTAAATGGGACCCAAACTCCTCAAGCTAATGCTTTTCAAGTTGACGTACACAGTCGCTACCCTTCTCAAAATAGAACACGTACAATGAAGCTTATTTTTAAATGATTTTGTAACTTGGGAAATTTCTTTTATTAGTTTCCTTTATGGATTTGTTTTTCATTTGACACTATTTAAACTGAGAGGCTGATTCTCACGTTCATGTTATTATTTACTGTAACTTGTCGCATCGAAGGGACGTAATACCTATACCTCAAGTGCTTATAGAAATATTACAAAAATCTTCATAATGGAAATCCTGTAAGATTGTAGCAGCCTCATCTAAAGTAAGATAAATAACATGAATTAAACCAGCAAAGTGAGCTAACCTATCAGCTGCAGTACTATTTACTCATCTGTCAGATATGAATAAAATCAAAAGATGCATATAATCCTTATAATCATCTGTAATCCAACTGACCTCAGAGTTGTTTTCACCTTAATGATTGATTCTATGTAGCAACCAATATAGAAGAATCACTCTCCATCTCCACCTATTTCCACACTTGATATATAGCCAGCAAGAGCCCCACACTGCACGCTTCAGCTTCACTATGAAATGCTGAAGACACATGAGGAAGGTGTCTGGAGTCTGAACCACGCACCATTGAATGGAACAGCCTTATCTCTCACCACAACCCCAATTCCACCCTGTTCAGTGTCACCTATAAACGCACCATCTATGTTGATCTTGAGTCTCCCACACGAGGTGGGAACTCACACTTAATTTGTAGCTCCCACTTTGCCATTCTAATTATGTTTGAGCTTTTATGTCCCCACTCCCTACTTTTTTTCTTTTGCTTCGTCAATAAATTATCCTTGTCTTATTTATCTAATGTCAGAAAAGTTTTAGATTAAGTTGCGCCTTGATTGTTGGTAAACCAACATTTCCATGGAATCATTGCTTTATAGAAGCGTGTCCTATATTATACTATCCCATCATTTTGGTTCATAATTGATGTTGTTTTCTTAATATTTTCTGAATTGATGATCTTGATATTAATGTGAACGTCTCAAGTAAAGTAGTCATATTAGTAAACTGCGCAATTCCCTTTAAAAAAAAAAGTAAACTGCGCAATTAAATCAAATGATGGAATCTATTTCACCACATTATATAAATAATTCATATCTAAAATGTGGGATAACTTCTATCCATTAAAAAAAAAACGTGTGATAATTAACTTCAATCTTGAAGGTGAGAGAAAAAGGCAAAAGCTTCCATTTCCTTCCTTTTAAATGCTCTTCTTCCGGGAGAGAAAGACCACTAACATCTCTCCTTCTCAAAGTTAAAGGCAACCATGGAGTTCCAAAAGAGCAATACAGACCATGTGGTAGTAAGCATAGACCAACCAAGCCCCAAACTCAACCAGTCACCCCAAGCAGACTCAATCCCACAATCACCACAGTCAAAATCCAAAACCCTTAGACGCCTCAACTTTTCCAAACCCCGGTCACGGTTCGAGGAGAATAAGCATCCTGTGACACCAAGAACCATTCTCCAATCCGAAGAACACGAGCCCTTAAACACTAACGAAGACAACTACTCGTCCTCATCAGATGATGAAGAATGGTTCGAAAATGAAGAAGACGACCAAGAAGAAGAGGGAAACAAACGCAAGCAAGGGAACAAAAGGAAGAGAAAGATGAACAAGAGAGCTCTGATAGAGTGGACTTTGTTTCTCATAATAATGACTTGCTTGGTATGTTCCCTGACTGCAGATTCCCTTAAACACGAAATGAAATGGGGTTTGCAGGTATGGAAATGGTGCCTAATGGTTTTGGTTATGTTTTGTGGGCGCTTAGTCTCGGGTTGGGTCGTGGGGTTCATTGTCTTTCTTATAGAGAGAAACTTCATGCTTAGAGAAAAAGTACTCTACTTTGTGTTTGGTCTGCGCAAGAGTTTCCAAAATTGTGCTTGGCTAGCCCTAGTTTTAGTGGCTTGGGTGATCATGTTCCCTCATGTCGACAAACAAAGCAAGGTTCTAAAAAAAGTGTTTCGAGCCCTCATTGCGGTGCTGATCGGCGCCACGATTTGGTTGCTAAAGATCGTTTTTGTCAAGGTGTTGGCCTCTTCATTTCACGTAGCTACATTCTTTGACCGTATGAAAGAGAGTGTATTCCACCACTTCATTTTGGATGCCCTGTCCGGGCCGCCAATGGATCTGGAGGAGAGGGAGCACCTTTCGCAGCGTCGTTTGCAGGCGTCCAAGACATTGCCGGCCAGGTTGAGGAGGGATAAGTCTAGCCAGTTGACCAAGTCGAGGTCTTGTAAGCAAGATGGGTCGAGGAGGATTGACATGGAGAAGCTCAAGAAGTTGAGCATGCCGGGTAGGGCGACGGCGTGGAGTGTGAAGAGGCTGGTGAGCTATGTCAGGTCTTCAGGTTTGTCGACAATGGTTTCAAGTACGATGGATGATTTCGGCAATACGGAATCGGAGATTACGAGTGAATGGGAGGCGAGGAACAGTGCTCAAAGAATATTCAAGAATGTTGCCAAGTCTGGTGCCAAGTAAGTTTCTTTCCCACTTTCAGTTGTCCTATACGTTTCTTTCACTTTGCTTCAAATTCTAGTTGGTACATCTCTCGCCATGTCGGTATCTTTTATATTTGATTTTGTCTACAATATTTTTAGCATAACCTTCAGTCCAAATCAGCTTAGAACCATTTTCAAATCATGAAAATTTGTTAAGATCGAAACAGGTCAGTTTTGTAGGTTTAAATTCCTTCATTAATGATGGATTATTCCTGAAGAACAAAAAAAAAAAATGTTGATTCAAATTTGATTACAAACTGCAATTTTTGGTACTAAACAATTCTTCACTTATGAGGGGGGGGGACAGGAAAAATTCTTTTATGCACTGATGGTGTAAGTGAACCAGCAGATTCAGTAGATCTCAATCGTTGATACTAATAAATGTACTTGATATTATCCAGCTGTCCATTTATGTTGGTGCATTGAATACTCTCTGGAGTAACAGAGAAATAATTGAGATAAAGATAAAGCAAGACTGTCAAAAAAAATTTAAGTATCAATAATTACAACTCATGATAAGTCCACTATTATATATATACTAGAATTGTGTAGCTATCCTCGAGTTGAAAGCTGTCATCAACTTAATTTCAACTTAACTACAAAAAAATACTTATGAAAGTACGAAGATTTCACAATCATTCCGAAACTGTCATCATAAAAATGCAAATAACAAGTGGCTACACATTCATCTTATATATTAAGCCAATTCTCCTTAGGGGAAATGATCATTTACCCAATTTCAGCTTAAAAATTGCCCACTTGCTCTGCTAACAGTTTTTTAACCCCGTTTACCCAAAACACTCTAAGAGATTATTTCCCTAATACCCAATTAATTCTTTTTTATTATTTTTTATTTATTTTTGGGAGTTTTTTGCCCTCTCCTTGTTTCTCACTTAGAGGGAGAAGTCATCCTCCACCTTGCCGGACTTCGGTGACCAGTGGCCGGCCGCCGACTCCGGTGACCGGAGACCGGTGACCGGAATCCGGCTACCGGACTAGTGTCTGGATTCCAGTGTCTGAATTTATTGCCCCCTAATAATACCCAATAACCATATTATTGCCCCCCAATAATCATATTATTGCCTCCCAAAAATAATATTATTGCCTCCAATAATCATATTATTTTCGTCCAGTGAATTGTATGAACTCCCAAAACCAAAATGAATACATTACATGCACAATTGATCATATTATTGCCCCCCAGTAATCATATTATTGCCCCCCAATACTCATATTATTGCCTCCTAATAATCATATTATTGGCTCAATAATCATATTATTGAACCAAAATGAATACATTACAGATACAAAAAAAAAATCTCAAGATACAGAAAAAAAAAAAATTTCTCTGGGCACCCACCGGAGTGTGAGGCCAATGCAGGAGTAGTCGGGGCGTGTTTTAGGGTGACGGCGACGTTGGAGAGGAGTCGATTGTGGCTGGGATCAGAGTCGGATCGGCGGTGGGGCTGAGTTGTTGCAATGGGCCTTGGATCGTTGGATCTGTGGTTTGGGAGACGGCAACGCCGAAGCCAAAGGTGGGGCGCCGGAGCAGCCATGGCAGAGAGAGAGAGAGAGAGAGAGAGAGAGAGAGAGAGAGAGAGAGAGAGAGAGAGAGAGAGAGAGAGAGAGAGAGAGAGAGAGAGAGAGTCTGGTTTGGGTGACGGCGGCGCTCGGAGGTTGAGTTCGAATCCGGATGCAGTGCTCCGATCTTGGGGCTGGCTTGGGGGACCCCTGACGGTTGAGATCGTCTCTGATGGCGGTGGAGACTTGATGGAGGTGGTGGCCCGAAGCCGCCGGAGCAGCCATGGCATAGAGAGAGAGAGAGAGAGAGAGAGAGAGAGAGAGAGAGAGAGAGAGAGTCTGAGAGGAAAGAGTTTAATAGGGGGCAAAACTGTCACTATAGGTTAGATTGGGTAAATGAGGTTAAAAAACTCTTGGTGGAGTAAGTGGGCAATGTTCATGCTGAAATTGTGTAAGTGGTCACGGCCCCTTCTCCTTAATATGGTTAAATTTTTGAAAGTCCAAAATTGTCCTTTATCTAATATGAAAACAATTTTATATTTCAAGGACTTTTAAGAACATCAACAAAAACAGTTTTTTGCTGCTAGTAACTAAATATTTTCATTTTTTTTTCATTTGTACAAAATTTTTTAGCATAAAAGAAAAAATAAAAAATTATCCAAATTTAAAAGGCAAATTGACACGGGCGTACGTGACGCGTGTTAAGAGGCTAATATTTAATTGATTAGATTATGCCAACCCAGCCTCTGTTAATACATATTTTTTTTTTTTTTTTAAGAGAAACTGTCAACTCAAATAAATCAGGAGGTAAACTCCTTAGAAAGTACATCAACAATACAAGATGGAGGCTCTAGGCCCCAGAATAAAGAACTAGAAGAAGAACAAGCAAAACGAGCTAAAGTATGAGCCACAATATTGGCTTGACGATAAGCATGAGTAAAACAAGAATCCGGCATATATAAAACACATACGTGGTACGTAGTGCTGGTTCATCATACATTGGCATGGTAATATATGCTGCTCCCTTTCTAACTTTTACTAGTTTTAATTTGAATCCTTATCCTCACTACTTGATCGACATTGATTATTCAATATATTTCATGAACTTTTGAAAATGAACCCTTTGATTTTGACATGTACATCATGATGAAGAGGTGTGTGCAAAACCAGCTAGTGCGTTTGTTCTAGAATGTAGAGGACACTTTAAGCTAGAAATAAGTAAGTGTTTGCTAATAATATATTCGATCAGTTTTCCGGCCGGTGCATCCTTGAAGGTGATAATTGTGCTTGTAATAATACACAACTACCATTGAGACATTGAGTACCCCCATTGTTTAAGTCAGGTAGTTCCTTATATGCATGTAATGGCCTCTAGGGTTTAATTTCTAGGGACAGGATGATTTACTGTTCATCATAGGTTAGACTGCATACGAATTATTAACAATGTATAGAAGTAATGCAAATTAATGTGCTGACGTACCTACTATAATATCATAACAGGTAGGCCTGGCAATTCAGCCCATGACCCGTCAACCGCCCGTTAACCGCCCGCTTAAAACCCATTTATTTCCGCCCGATAATATAACGTGTTAATGGGCTGCCAACCCGTTAACAACCCGTTAGTTAACGGGCGGAAACGGGCTGCCCGATGGAACCCATCTAACCCGATTAGAAATAAAAAATGGTCTAACCCATCTAACCTTCTCTCCCCATCTAACTCGATTTTCTTTGAATTTGTTGATTTTCAAAGCAACAACGAAAAAGAGTTTTAATGGGTAATGTCGTAATGGGTTGGAAAATGGTTTAAAAAATAAAAAATAAAAACAATTTTTTATTATTTTTTAGAAGAGTTTTAATAGATAATGGATGTGAAAAAGAGTTTAAAAAATGCAAAAAAAAAAAATCATTTTTATGTTAGGGGGTCTTAACGTGTTTCAATAGTCAATTTATTGTTAACGGGTTTTAGTGGGTAATTGATTATAAAAGAATTTTAAAATTAAAAAAAAAAAAAAAAAACCTTAGCGGTCTTAACGGGTTCCAACGGGTAACCCGCGAACCTATCGGGCTCAACCCGTTATAACCCGTTATCTTAACGGGTTATAACGGGTTGAGCCCGTTAAGACCGCCAACCCGTTAAGTCCGCCCGCAACCCGCCCGTGACCGCCCAGTTGCCAGGCCTAATAACAGGTCTTTTTTTTTTTTAATTAGAATAACTTAACAGGTTTCAATATTAATATATATGACAAAGAATTAATATTGTTTTTCCTTCACTTATTCTCGACTGTACAGGTACAATCTCTTTAATTGTTGCTGACTTGCTTTGAAACAAGATCATCTTACCTTAGATTTTATGCAAGCGATATTGTACTTGTCTCTTAAAGAAAAGAAAAGAAAAAAATCTAACAGCTAAAAATGTCGTTTTAACTCATATGTACATTTTTATTTTCTTTTTCAACCTATTCATTATTATTATTATTATTTTTTCACAAACAAGATTATAAATGTGTTTTAGCCAGCTTTTAGATTTCCAGGCTCGATGCCGGTACTCATATTTTGTCAAAAAAAAGAAAAGAAAAAGGAAATGCCAGTACTCATATGAAGCCCAGTACAAGGGTTGACATTCTTCTCTTATGGAGATATTTTCTGGATTGGGTTACGTGTTAGTCTCTTAGCTAAGGAATAGAACAGCTGGGGACATGCAAGTACGTTTTGGTCTCCAAGATATTCAATCATTATGATATTGAAAGTCTGGCCGGTGGCAGGGTGATTTTCTTGAGTTTAAGGGTTGGGAGTTTTCTTCAGTTTATTAGCGTTTGCAGTTTAAGATTTAAGATTTAGGGCTTGGGTAAAGCGATGAAAAGATTAATGTATCCTTATTAATTTTTCACTTACAGATACATAGAAGAGGAAGATTTACTACGGTTCTTGAAGAATGATGAAATTCACACCATATTCCCTCTCTTTGAAGGAGCAACTGAAACTGGTAGAATAACAAAGTCTTCCTTCAGAAATTGGGTGGTGAGCTTTAACACAATTATCTTATAAACCTTTCCATCTCAAGCACCCGTAAACCTTAACCATTTTTATCTGATGTAATCAATCTTTAGGTACATGCCTACATTGAGCGCAAAGCATTGGCTCATTCTTTGAATGATACCAAGACCGCTGTCCAACAACTTCACAAGCTGGCGAGTGCAGTTGTGATTGTGATTATAACTGTGGTGAGCCTTTTGGTCATGGGTTTGGCCACAACTAAGGTTATCTTTGTGGTCACTTCTCAGTTGCTGCTCGTAGGCTTCATGTTTCAAAACATGTGCAAAACTATGTTTGAGTCCATCATTTTTGTGTTTGTGATGCACCCGTTCGATGTCGGTGATCGTTGCGTCGTCGATGGCGTACAGGTAAGCTATAGTGCTATACTATGTGAATCCGGATTCGATCTATAATTTCTTGGTTTTGGTCTTTCCATCATGTGGCTAGCTATATCTTTTTAATATAATATACATAAGTATTGAACCTAGCTTAAAGCAAGATGCTTAAGTGTTAAACTCTAAAACGACATGGATGTTGTGACATGATCGCAAGAGATCACGTACACCAAAAGAGAGCCAGGCATTGTAAGTTGTCTCGGTTCTGTTCTTATAAATTTTCAACGACTAATAACTTCACCATATGATTTTTGTGCATGCAGATGATTGTGGAAGAGATGAACATATTGACAACAGTTTTCTTAAGATATGATAATGAGAAAATATATTACCCGAATTCTGTGCTTCTTACAAAGCCTATTAGCAATTTCAGAAGAAGCCCAGACATGGGTGACAGTGTTGATTTCACCATTGATGTCTCTACTCCAGTTGACGATGTTACTGCACTCAAGAAGGCTATACAATCGTAAGTAATCTCTCCCTTTTTATTTTTATTTTTTATAAAAAAACCTATAGCTGCATGAATATATTTTTTGTCCCTGCATAATTAAATTAATGATGCGCTTGTAATCACTAAGCTTGATCAAATTTACTGAAGCTATTAGTTTTCCGGTCAAATTGCATGATTAAATGTTGTCGTGAAGCTTCTCATTAGGTCAACTGGTATCGCTATAGCCTAAACGAGGGTTAAAAAAGACATTGGAAGGTTTTCCTTCATCTAAAGGTTCAAACCTTACACGGAAAAAAACTTTGGAGGGAAAAAACTTCCCAAGGTGTTCTTTACCCCTCACCTACGCCAGAACAATAGCAATTGATGACCTGATGAGAGGCTTTGCTTCTACCAAAAAATTGCTTTTGTAAAAGTGTTAATTGTTTCGTGTATATTAATTAATACTCGACGAATTCATATATGCAGATATATTGAGAGCAAACCAAAGCATTGGAACCCGAAACACTCGGTGATAGTGAAGGACATTGTGAATGTGGACAAGATGAAAATGTTGCTATGTGTTCAACATACGATGAACCATCAAAACTATGGGGAAAAGAGTGTTCGAAGATCAGAGCTGGTGTTTGAATTGAAGAGGATATTCCAAAACCTTGGCATTAAGTACCATCTTCTTCCTCAAGAAGTAAATATTCCACAATTCAACAAAAGCACCGGGTCGCCCACAATGCCTTGTTAATTAATTAATCACGATTAATTAACTAGCAATAATACTTTTGTAGGGATTGATTTGATATACTTTTCCATAATCGCTCATCTTTCTTTATCTTTTTTCTTTTTTTTCCATTCATTTCCCAGTCATGTAAAGTTAATCCTTACTAAAGTATGAACAAACGAAACTATTTTGGATGTAGAGGCGCCTTAGATGTCTCAAATTCATTTACCAATTTTAGCTTTCTGGGTGAAACCGTTGGGCTTGATCGGCAACATTGAAATCATCATCTCCATTACTAGGTTTAATGCAACAGCAGTCATCACGCAATGGTGATTATCCGTTTTATCTCAAGAGCTTTAGCTCTTTCACTAGACGATTGGCCTCCCTCATATGTTTAATCTCCCAGAAAAATCATATTCCGCTGTAAAGATTGCAATAGGATCATGAATAGTAGCTCCTTAGATACTACTGTATACTTTTCATTCCTGAAAATAATAACTTTCGATACTAAATTACAAGTTTCATTTCTGCGCCACTACTTCATTTACTTTGAGTTGTCTTCTTTTTGGGATGCCAACAGGCCTAGCAGAACTGCGGTGAGACCTCCGGAGGGTGTAAAATCTGGTGATATAGATTCAAGATAGGTTTCATGACCAGTTAAGTTGTGGTGAAGTTCTGGAGGGGGAGGGGGAGGGGGCTGGCCGGGGCTCACGTGTGGATTGATTTCGTTCGAGTCCCACTCTCTGCTGCTGATCGACTCTCCAATGTAACATGCTGGGAATTCTCCTTCCCAAAATAGATCTGGTGTTCGCTCGAACAATTCCATTCATGAGACCCATATATGTCAATAAAAAGAACAAAAAAAAAAAAAAAAACTTCCTCTCCAAGCAATTAGGGTATATGCTATATAGATGTCACGCCCCGAATTTTGAATAATCAATTCAAATCCGAAACATGAATAATAACAAATTACAACTAACATCCTGAATTTTTTTCTCACAAACAACCACACTTCACAACTCTCAAATTTACAATAACCCAAATCCTCAAGTTATTTATTACAGCACACTCCCACCAAATCAAATTGTAAGGCTCAAATGAGCTTAACTCGCCTCACTATTACAATTGCTGTAAAACTATAACCATTGCTCTAACCGCACGATCACCGTCCTGGTTCTCCTGTCCTGTAGGATTACCCGCTACACAATTTGAATAGTGTACCGGGAGTTGCAACAACACAAAACCCGGTAAGCTTTTTACAGCCAGTATGAGTAAACAAGAAAGAACTGTTGATTTATTAAATTACAATTCAAGTAAAATTCAACAGTATTACGTCTGCAAAGAGACATCAAACCACTCATGGAAAACCACAAGGAATACATTTTCACAATCCTCAAATCACAATACACCACACTGGTCCTGCAAACACCCAACCCACATAACACCACTCTGGTCCATCCCAATAACACGTTAGAGCTCTAACTGCCTCGTTACCTCTGACACTTTGGCCTAGGGTCAAGCAACAGCAAAAATACTTCGGTTAACACTATAACCGTCGCGCTTTGGACATCCCCGTCCTCAGCACCATATACTTCGGTTAATAATAAACCGTCGCACTTTGGACATCCCCGTCCTCGGTACACAACTTCGGTTAATAATAAACCGTCGCACTTTGGACATCCCCGTCCTCAGTACACAACTTCGGTTAATAATAAACCGTCGCACTTTGGACATCCCCGTCCTCAGTACACAAACACTCCGGTTATCCATAACCGTCAAACTTCGGACACCTCGTCCTCAGAATCCTACATTCTCCAACTCTATACATACTCCAATGTAAATCATGAATATTAACAAGCACTCATCAATCATGATCATCACATATAAATATGATAAGTCAAATTTCAATTCATAGTATTTTAATCATCCCAAATTCCACACTCTTCAATGTCACACCATTCCACATATAATCACGTAAATATATATATACGTAATCACCCACTCAGGAATGACCACTAATACCAACTATAGTTCACACAAGAAAATCGTGAAATTCATTTTGTATAATTAAAACCATTTTACTTACCTATGGACCGTAATTGATCAAGTCCATATGATTTTAAAACAAATATTTATTCCATAAATATTTTCACACAATTACGACAAAATAAGGTAAATAAATTTATTCGGTTCGTAATATGAACCACGTGAGGTTTACTCACCTCTAAATTCCCGCTGCGTCTTCTTAACAGCTCAAAAACAACGATCCGAAATCGTTCACCAATCAATCAATCAACCACCTAGTCAAACACGATCTTAACTTAGAAATCATTCATAGACCACACATATACAGAAATCCAACGGTCGGATTCTAATTTAATGATGATCCAACAGTCAGATCAAATTTATATGATGATCCAACGGTCGGATCCTCACGGATCGCCCTTAGGATCACCCTCCAAAATTATCACGAAGATCCAACGGTCAAATCTTCCTGAATCGCCCTTACTAACATCTCCACAAAATTATATGAAAATCCGACGGTCGGATTCTCAAGAATCGCCTTCCGAATCACTATTTCTCAATTATACGAAGATCCAACGGTCGGATCTTCGCCCGTGACCTCACAAAGTCACCGGGACAGTCATACGATCAACATACTAAAATTTGAAGTAAAACCGATGGTCTGATCTTCGCAGATCGTAAACCGAAGATAAAACGTAAAAACCGTAAATAGTAACGTAAAAACGTAAATCCACTATTTACCAACTTTTTCTAACATAACCTTGTAATATATCAAAACGCTCGTATGGATGCATAGATCACCGTCCAGATAATATAAACTCAAAATATGGTCCGACGCGCCGCCACATGCGGAGGTCAGACGGCGGTCAACCCGGCGGTCAACGCCGGCCAACCACCTCAGATGCTAAAGTGACCAACTACAAACTGGTTCAAAATGAAAGGGTGGTCGACTTCCATACCTGGAGCTAAGTCTGGTTTGGCCTAGATCGTCCTAGATCAAGCGTTGAAGTTGGATTAATCTCGTGCGTCTGATCAGATTCCAGATTGAATCAGGGACGTCGAAATTTTCAACTCGTGATCTTTCACTCCACACTCCAAATCGTCACGCAAGGAGGATATGAGGATGATCAGGGGAAGGAGGAGATCACAAAAATGGGGAGGATCGGCCCGTGAAACGCCGGAAAAGTGGTTTTCCGGTCGGGTCGGGTTCTAGCTTCGGGGGGGCTTCGATCCACTTCTGGGGGCAGCGGCGGAGCAAGATGACACCACCAGGCGACTGAGCGTGCGGCGGCGAGTTCGGGAGGCGCCGGGTCCTGAGCCAGAGGACGCCGGAGGCGGCAGAAAAGCCGGGTCGGGTCAGCTGGTACCCGACGGTTCTGAGGAGAGAGAACGGAGGGTTTCGGGGACCGTTCAGCAAAAAGAATAAAATTTCGTCCTCAAATGAAATTTCTGATTTTTTTTTCGATATTTATAGAAAATTCCCAATTTTCAAATATTCATAACTTAATCATACGAACTCCGAATATTGCGTTCCACATGTCCACGAACTCGTATCGACGAGCTCTACAACTTTCATGAAGGAAGTTTTCCCAAATTTTGAACGTATAAAAAGTCAACTTTGTTGACCCCCTAAAAACGTTCGTTTTCGAAAATTAAATCGTTCGAACTAATTCCACAACTTTTCCAAGCTTCGTACTCGCTCCTATTATCGTGAAATCATTTCTAAAAATCCACGGAATTTAATTTGGATTTTTCGGGGTATTACAATCTACCCTCCTTAAAGAAATTTCGTCCCGAAATTTAAGCGTAAGTCAATTCCTCTCGATTAAGGTTGACCTAACTATAGAATCTCCATCTTTTCCAAATCTGTAGTAATCTACAAAGCCTCAGCCCTTTGTATAAAAATACATTCCTATGGCCACTAAATCCTTTCATCACAAACGTAAACTCACAACACAACTGCTCAACATCACTCCACATCACATACACAAAATCGTCACATGGATCATCTCATAGATCCTCACATAGATCTTCACATAGATCATCACATAGATCTTCACATAGATCATCACTCTGTACTGGCATACAAGCACAGTAAACACTCCCACAAAGTGTTTCGCTACTCAATTAGCATCACGGTAAATCTCCGTAGTAAAACTTAAGCATGCACCACTCTTCACAACCATAGAGATGCATCACTCAAAACAAATCATCCCCAAAAGCACGCTAATAAATTATGTCATCCAATGATGATGACTTGGGCTTGCTCAATCCTTGGGTTAAGCACTAGGGCTGGCCAATTGGGCCTGAAGAAATCGGACCATCCACATTCGAACCGGCCCAAACCACTTTGGGTTTAACATTTGGGCCTACTATTCGGGCCGAACGATTGGGCTTAACATTTGGGCCTACCAATCGGGCCGAACAATTGGGCTTACTATTTGGGCTTACTATTTGGGCCTACCAATCGGCCCACCAACTTCCAGCTCGGCTACGGTATGAAATTGTACATATCGTATATACGTATACATACCGTACAGACCGTATATACGTATGCATACCGTACAACTGTATATACATATGCATACCGTACAGACCGTATATACGTATGTATACCGTACATACCGTATATACGTCCGTATATCAAGCATATACGAGATCCAAAAATATTTGTAAGAGGTAAGGTTCGAACTCCCGACCTCGAACACGAAGGTTTTGCTCCCAACCACTGAAGCAAGAGCTGCCTTCATTAATATATGCTCACGTGTTATATTTATTATGTCATAAGTGACATAAATAAAATAACGGGGAAGGCAAGGTTCGAAACCTCAACCTGCCGCACGAAACCTTTGTCCCCCAACCACTGGAGCACAAGCTGTGCTTAATATAACGTGTACAAATGTTATACTTATTATGTCATAAGCGAACATAATAAAAATAAACGAGAGGCAAGGTTCGAACCTCTGACCTCTTGTACAAGAGCCTTGCTCTTCAACCACTAGAGCAC
Source organism: Rosa rugosa (assembly GCF_958449725.1). Classification (NCBI taxonomy): domain Eukaryota; kingdom Viridiplantae; phylum Streptophyta; class Magnoliopsida; order Rosales; family Rosaceae; genus Rosa; species Rosa rugosa. Next base: position 22,317,690 of record NC_084825.1, read on the forward strand.
CAGCTGCTCTCGTTACTATCCATGCAACTTCTTTTATTTATTCTATCATAAGCGATAGAATAACAACAAACTGTCGGTACACTCCACGTGCCACGACACGTCTCTTCCGTGATTTACGGAAAGCAAATCACTTTCGGCTAAAGCTGTCTGCCACAGCGTCTCGAGGTTCGGCCTGTCCCCTTACACGCTCTCCACGCGCCAACAACTTTTCCGGGTTTTCGGATGACTTTAATCCAACGCGTAGATTGAATCTCAGAGATCGTCCATCCAACGGTGGAGATCTGCTCACCTCGTTCTATAAATAGGTGCATCCTGGAGAAAAACTGTTCACATCAAAGAAAAGAAATTTTCCCCAGTCATTCTCTCTCAACTCTGCAGCCTTCCTCTCGAAACTCAAATCCTTTCTTCATCAATTTCAATCCTTCTCTTCTGATCTTCTTTCCCATTTGAAGATTCGATTTCATCTTTCCTCTGAGAATCTCAGATCTCCAATCACCAGTTCAACAACTCCAATCCTTCTAACAAAATCTCCCTCAAACACTAAACCATGTATTCCTCGATATTCACATCCTCTCACCTCATGACCCAAGAGCCACGAACTCTGCAACTAATGGAGCTCCAAACCCCGCAACAAATGGAACCACAACAACAGCAACCAACAGAGGAGGGAGGAAACACCCAAGCAGCTGGAAGTAGTGCCAACATGGATTTCTGGCGAAGCCGTACCAGATGGATTCCTACTCCAGAACAAATAAGAATCCTCAAGGATCTTTACTACGTCAAGGGATTTAAGTGCCCATCTACAGAGCACATTCACGAGATCTGCCTCCAGCTGAACCAGTATGGACATGTTGAGGGTAAGAACATTTACTTTTGGTTCCAGAACGTCAGGGCTCGAGAGAAGCAGATGAATAGGTGTAATCAGGCTGCACCAGTGCCCATGGGAACTAGTTCTCTTGGTACTGGTGGATCCATCGATCTCAATTTTGGGTCCACTGGTTCTACTGGTGCTGGTGGATCCATCGACATCAATTTTGGGCCGGCTGGTGGATCCATTGACATCAATTTTGGGTCCACTAGTTCTACTGATGATGGTAGATCCATTGATCTCAACTTTGGTTCCACCTATTCTACTGGTAATGAAGGATTTCTTGATTTAAATTTTGTTTCATATTCTTCCTCACACTTCAACACTAATACCAGTACAACTCTTTTGGCACAACAGGAGGACAAACATCCCTGCAACAACGAGGAGGAGATCACCAGGAGGTTCAAACTCTTCCTCTGTTCCCCGTGCACGGCGAGGACGTCTTTGGTAACCTGAAGGCTACTTCCGAGGAAGGTAGCGCTTTTGGTTACTATTCTGGTGGCTCAGGCGGTTACCACAGTGGCTCAAACGTTTCTCTTGAGCTCAGCCTCAATCCATCCGGAGCTGCTGACTAGGCTTAGTATAGAATAGTCCTCGTTTCCCTTTTTGTAATATAAAATCAATAAGATTGTGTGCATGTTTTCTTTTCTTTTTTGTTTAACCAACAACAACACCAAGGATCGAACCTTGGTCACTCAATACTCTTTTCAAAACCATCGAGAACTCTGCTGCACACATCTTTCAAAATGATTTATCACAAACAATCATTCAAAACCTAGCAATCAATTAAATCACACAGAGGTCAAGCTAGTATCCTCTGAGTCAAACCAAACACAACAATTTCATCGATAGGATTAGGGATTTATAAAGCTAAACACATCCTGAGTTAGCTAGGAAAAACCCACATTTTTAGAGTTACTCTTACACTCTTACAACTCTTATAGAATCTCGATAATTTCATCTATCAATTGCTTCAACAAAACTCACCACAATTCAATCCCTAACATTTAGCGATTCAAAAATCGAATCAATCTCCATATCACATAGTAATTCACTTGAACCACTATGGATACCTAACAAAGTCACTAAAATCAATATCCGAAATTGCGTTTAACTATATCACCTAAAATCAATCACCAAAGGCAAACCCTTGCCTGACTCTAACATGTCCTCCATGCTTCTTCCTGCACCATACATAGGCCTCAAAATTCAATTTCATTCACTTGAACAAAACTATATTCACAAGTCACGGTCAGGTCATCAACCCATAGTGTTCAAATGAATAAATTTCAAATCCAGTTTTCCTTGTGAATCGCAACGTATCGTTCCAAAATGATGCAAGCAACATCAACCACGTATATAAGACATATCTTGCGAACTCAATTCAAATTCCGAATCACCAAAACTACTACTAATTCCAATTCTACCAACAATCCTGATTCTGAAGGAATTATAGTACTCAACGACAACCCAAAACAATGGTCTCTCATCTCTAACCATCGAGCACAAAATAAAATTCTTGTCTCGCACCTTAAATCCTGCTTAACAACTTACAAGCACAAGGAAGAAGTAACCACAATAATTTCTTCCCTAACCTCAACCCTACTAACAAACTCCACAAGGACATCTCAATACAAAACAAGGTATTTAATCCTTGATACGTACATCCCATCCAAACATCTGTATGTCCAACTTAAGAAGACAAAATTTATAACAATTCATACCCGTATCCACACTAGGTACGTGCATAGGTCAACATCATGCCTTCAACCAACACTTCAACATCCAAAAGGACCTCACTTCCATAAAACAAATCTCACCGACTCATCAGAGTTAAATCTAGAGGTCTCTATTCCTCGAAGATTACAACCTGCGGAAACTAAACTTATTCTAATACGAACTTAGAAGACAACTCTACCGTCCTACAGACATACACGCTGTCTAGACCCCATACTAAGACATACCCAATGATTATACCAGTACCGAAGAGTATATGATGGGGATCCGCTGCAGACGGGCCATCACTCGGGGAGTACTGATTATCACCAAATATGTACCTTACGCTCTGATACCAAACTGTCACGCCCCGAATTTTGAATAATCAATTCAAATCCGAAACATGAATAATAACAAATTACAACTAACATCCTGAATTTTTTTCTCACAAACAACCACACTTCACAACTCTCAAATTTACAATAACCCAAATCCTCAAGTTATTTATTACAGCACACTCCCACCAAATCAAATTGTAAGGCTCAAATGAGCTTAACTCGCCTCACTATTACAATTGCTGTAAAACTATAACCATTGCTCTAACCGCACGATCACCGTCCTGGTTCTCCTGTCCTGTAGGATTACCCGCTACACAATTTGAATAGTGTACCGGGAGTTGCAACAACACAAAACCCGGTAAGCTTTTTACAGCCAGTATGAGTAAACAAGAAAGAACTGTTGATTTATTAAATTACAATTCAAGTAAAATTCAACAGTATTACGTCTGCAAAGAGACATCAAACCACTCATGGAAAACCACAAGGAATACATTTTCACAATCCTCAAATCACAATACACCACACTGGTCCTGCAAACACCCAACCCACATAACACCACTCTGGTCCATCCCAATAACACGTTAGAGCTCTAACTGCCTCGTTACCTCTGACACCTTGGCCTAGGGTCAAGCAACGGCAAAAATACTTCGGTTAACACTATAACCGTCGCGCTTTGGACATCCCCGTCCTCAGCACCATATACTTCGGTTAATAATAAACCGTCGCACTTTGGACATCCCCGTCCTCGGTACACAACTTCGGTTAATAATAAACCGTCGCACTTTGGACATCCCCGTCCTCAGTACACAACTTCGGTTAATAATAAACCGTCGCACTTTGGACATCCCCGTCCTCAGTACACAAACACTCCGGTTATCCATAACCGTCAAACTTCGGACACCTCGTCCTCAGAATCCTACATTCTCCAACTCTATACATACTCCAATGTAAATCATGAATATTAACAAGCACTCATCAATCATGATCATCACATATAAATAAGATAAGTCAAATTTCAATTCATAGTATTTTAATCATCCCAAATTCCACACTCTTCAATGTCACACCATTCCACATATAATCACGTAAATATATATATACGTAATCACCCACTCAGGAATAACCACTAATACCAACTATAGTTCACACAAGAAAATCGTGAAATTCATTTTGTATAATTAAAACCATTTTACTTACCTATGGACCGTAATTGATCAAGTCCATATGATTTTAAAACAAATATTTATTCCATAAATATTTTCACACAATTACGACAAAATAAGGTAAATAAATTTATTCGGTTCGTAATATGAACCACGTGAGGTTTACTCACCTCTAAATTCCCGCTGCGTCTTCTTAACAGCTCAAAAACAACGATCCGAAATCGTTCACCAATCAATCCATCAACCACCTAGTCAAACACGATCTTAACTTAGAAATCATTCATAGACCACACATATACAGAAATCCAACGGTCGGATTCTAATTTAATGATGATCCAACGGTCAGATCAAATTTATATGATGATCCAACGGTCGGATCCTCACGGATCGCCCTTAGGATCATCCTCCAAAATTATCACGAAGATCCAACGGTCAGATCTTCCTGAATCACCCTTACTAACATCTCCACAAAATTATATGAAAATCCGACGGTCGGATTCTCACGAATCGCCTTCCGAATCACTATTTCTCAATTATACGAAGATCCAACGGTCGGATCTTCGCCCGTGACCTCACAAAGTCACCGGGACAGTCATACGATCAACATACTAAAATTTGAAGTAAAACCGATGGTCTGATCTTCGCAGATCGTAAACCGAAGATAAAACGTAAAAACCGTAAATAGTAACGTAAAAACGTAAATCCACTATTTACCAACTTTTTCTAACATAACCTTGTAATATATCAAAACGCTCGTATGGATGCATAGATCACCGTCCAGATAATATAAACTCAAAATATGGTCCGACGCGCCGCCACATGCGGAGGTCAGACGGCGGTCAACCCGGCGGTCAACGCCGGCCAACCACCTCAGATGCTAAAGTGACCAACTACAAACTGGTTCAAAATGAAAGGGTGGTCGACTTCCATACCTGGAGCTAAGTCTGGTTTGGCCTAGATCGTCCTAGATCAAGCGTTGAAGTTGGATTAATCTCGTGCGTCTGATCAGATTCCAGATTGAATCAGGGACGTCGAAATTTTCAACTCGTGATCTTTCACTCCACACTCCAAATCGTCAAGCAAGGAGGATATGAGGATGATCAGGGGAAGGAGGAGATCACAAAAATGGGGAGGATCGGCCCGTGAAACGCCGGAAAAGTGGTTTTCCGGTCGGGTCGGGTTCTAGCTTCGGGGGGGCTTCGATCCACTTCTGGGGGAAGCGGCGGAGCAAGATGACACCACCAGGCGACTGAGCGTGCGGCGGCGAGTTCGGGAGGCGCCGGGTCCTGAGCCAGAGGACGCCGGAGGCGGCAGAAAAGCCGGGTCGGGTCAGCTGGTACCCGACGGTTCTGAGGAGAGAGAACGGAGGGTTTCGGGGACCGTTCAGCAAAAAGAATAAAATTTCGTCCTCAAATGAAATTTCTGATTTTTTTTTCGATATTTATAGAAAATTCCCAATTTTCAAATATTCATAACTTAATCATACGAACTCTGAATATTGCGTTCCACATGTCCACGAACTTGTATCGACGAGCTCTACAACTTTCATGAAGGAAGTTTTCCCAAATTTTGAACGTATAAAAAGTCAACTTTGTTGACCCCCTAAAAACGTTCGTTTTCGAAAATTAAATCGTTCGAACTAATTCCACAACTTTTCCAAGCTTCGTACTCGCTCCTATTATCGTGAAATCATTTCTAAAAATCCACGGAATTTAATTTGGATTTTTCGGGGTATTACAATAGATTCAAACGCAACATGTTGGATTTTATTAGTGGTCCCTCTAGGATCGGAGCTAGTTATTCCTATATTAACAAAAAGAAGGGTACCTCCTATAGTCCTATTCCTATACTAACAAGGCTACCTCAAGAAGGGTACCTCCTGTAGTCCTATTCCTATACTAACAAGGCTAGCTACCTCAAGAAGGGTACCTCCTACAGTCCTATTCCTATATATACTAACAAGGCTACCTCAAGAAGAGTACCTCCTATAGTCCTATTCCTATACTAGCATGGCTACCTCAAGAAGGGTACAACTTCTATTCCTATATTAACAAGGCTACCTCAAGAGTGGTACAACTTCTATTCCTATACTAACAAGGCTACCTCAAGAAGGGTACCTCCTATAGTCCTATTCCTATACTAACAAGGCTGCCTCACATCTTACTAGGCCGTATATATAAGGTGACCCAACACTAAACCCCAATACAGACGAAAACGTAAGAGAATTTGTTTCTAGGGTTACATGGCGCCTAGTAGATCGGTGAGTAATCTAGAGGCAGATGGCCGGGAACGATCAGACTTCCCGATCATCTGCGAATCATGCCTCGGTGACAATCCCTACGTACGCATGACGCGTGCCGATTTCGACAAAGAGTGCTACACCTGCAGTCGTCCTTTCACCGTTTTCCGGTGGAAACCAGGCCGCGACTCCCGCTACAAGAAGACGGAGATTTGCCAGACCTGCAGTAAGTTGCAAAATGTGTGTCAGGTCTGCGTCTTAGATCTCCGAACCGGCTTGCCAGTTCAGGTTCGGAACACTGCTCTCGGCGTCAACCCAAACGACGCTGTCCTGCCTAAGAGCGACGTCAACCGGGAGTATTTCGCTGAGGAACATGACCGTAGGGTTAGGGCTTCTGGTATTATCGATCCGTACGAACAAGAGTACGGAAAATCAAGGACAAGTGACACTATCCTCAAGCTTCAGAGGACGACACCGTATTACCAAAGGAACCGAGCGCATGTGTGTAGTTTTTATACTCGGGGACAGTGCACTAGAGGAGCGGAGTGTCCTTACCGGCATGAGATGCCCATAACTGGGGAGTTGTCAAACCAAAATATCAAGGACCGGTTCCATGGGGTCAACGATCCGGTGGCATTGAAGCTGCTTAGAAAGGCCGGAGAGATGGGGTCTTTGAAGCCTCCGGAGGACGAGAGTATTAGGACTTTATATGTGGGGGGTGTGGTTGACGGGAGAGTTTCGGAGCAGGACTTGAGGGATTGCTTTTGGGTTCATGGCGAGATCGAATCGATTAGGGTGGTGGGGCAAAGAGGATGTGCTTTTGTGACTTATGTAACGAGAGAAGGTGCGGAGAAGGCTGCGGAGGAACTTTGTAATAAGCTGGTGGTGAAGGGTTTGAGACTGAAGTTGGCATGGGGTAGACCTCAGGCGCAGCGAGTGCAGGATGAGGGAGCTAGTAGGCAGCCGGATGCGGCAGCGGCTCATTGTGGGTGGTTGCCTCAAGTAGGCGTTCCCCAACAAGACCAATCAGCAGTACAGCAATACTACTACATGCCTCCTCCACCTTCGCAAGGGGGAACAACATTTTATCCATCAATGGATCCTCAAAGAATGGGCGCCCTTGTTGGCCGGACCTAAAGCTGAGTAAGTTTGACTAATTATCATGGACAAGGGTTGGTTTTCTTGGCAATTTGAAGTTCAGCTATGTTGCATTGTTAATTTTTGTATACGTATTCTTCCAGATTCCTATTTCTTTTTTCTTTTCTTTTCTTTTTTTTTTTATCAGGAAACTAAAAATTAATTCGTCAGTACTCAGTTCTGGCCAAGAAGGGCTACTAGCTAGCTAGACAATATTTACATCAATTCAGAGTTTTAGAATATGTAGTTTAGCCTATTAGCGTCAATTAACCTTAACATGCAGTGCTAGCTGGCTAGCACAAAATATCCTTTCAATTAATTATTATCTGGCTGGTAACTCTAACCTGAATTCAATGCTATCTGTTATTCACCAGTTAATTACCTATCAGAGAATCCTCATCACTTCCTTGTGTCTTCAAGCTCTACTTGGACTATTGACATATCAGTTGGAACTTAACATCTGGTATAGTTGTATGACATACATATCAGTTGGCACTTCGGCAGTGCAAGGGTAACACTCATTTTGTCAAACAGTTTGTAGGCAAACTTTCATATGCATCGCCACACGTATAAACAGAATATGGATTATGGAATTTCGAGACTCATTAGGCCGCCAAATATATTGCATCTGTACGAATTCCTGAAAGATCACAATTAGTTCCTGAAGCTTCTAAAGCCTTGACCTATTCAACCTTGCCCTTGACTCATCCACTTAAAGAAATGGCCACCACCAAGCTTGACAGTGAGCAAGCCTTGCAAAGCATATATAAATTTGATATGAACTGCTGCAGCTGATACTAGAACACTCCTTGCCTAAACAATAGATCACACTTCTTCAGTATTTGATCTCAAGAGGAGGATAATTCTCCTAAGACTTCTGCTTTTGGACAGGAAGCAATATCTTCTTCTATGAGTGTTTGTTATGCAGGAACTTACAATCTTCTGCTATAAAATTTTGTTTCGCAGGAGGCACAATACACCATTACATCCCTTGATTTCAGAAACTTTCACACATTTCTTTTGAATCAAACTTTTATACCACAATCTTTAAGCCATGACTGACAGATCTAACCAGTTAAGCTCATACACAGCAGAATTTCAGTACCTTAACTACTATATTGTAACAGTGAAGCATCCTGTCACCACACTGACTTGGCTTTCATCCTTTCAATTGTTTATCCTATGAGGTATTTACAGAAATAATCTTGTTTTTGACAGACGTATTTGCAATTGAGTAATTGGGAGCACTTGAGCCTTAGCATGTCCAATTCACATATTCAGCCCTCATCTGACAGGCACCCTTGTCTGTGCTCCTCATGACACATGCTTCATGCACTATTGTTCCTTCATCTTCTCCTTTTTCTTCTTCTTCAGAGCCTTGAACAGAATGTGGGTAAGCTTTTTCAAATTCAGGGGCTTTTCCACAACAAAATCTGCTCCTTTTTCGATGCATCTTTCTCTGTCTTTGAAGGAAGTAGATGGATCAGCAAGCCCTACAAGTGTTCCTTTGTAATTCAGCTGCTCTTGTAGCATTGTCGAGACTGCCTAGCATCCAATTTATTATTTATTTTTTAGAAAAGCAACAAACTTCCAGAATTAAAAAAGACAGAGGAAAAGGTGTCCCACTGAAGTTTCTAGCTGGATGTTCTAGACTTCTAGTATACAAAGCAGCAACATTCCAAACAGCATGCTATTTTTGAACTCTGAGGAAAGCAATTCCCACAGAGATCACCAAAACCCTTCTGCATTCACATTCTCAGAAGTCAGAACTTTTATATCTTTCCATCCAGATGGCCTAGAAATGAGTCAACATTGAACATCCGACCAGCACTATTCCCTTTCTTCACTGGATTGTCCCAAAATCTATTCGACTCTCTAAAAACACTTTCCAACATGGCTAAAAGAACCAGATATTGCAAAGAGAAATGGTTCATTCACACAACCAACGTTACCCATTACACAATCAAAGAGAGATGAGGAGAAAACAAAATGCAGCTCTTCTCCTCTCAACCAAGTGTAAAAATTCCAAGCATTCTTATCTAAGAAGGAACTTACATATTGCAAAAGAGGGAATGAAATATAAATCGAAGGGTTCTCTACCAAACACCTAGAGGAAAATTAACAGAAGAATTCCCCTATGACTCAAACAACCGTTTTCTCTCGTCTGGTCTAGATCAGACCAGAACAATAACTCAACTCTAGATAATAAAGACATAAGCTACCCAACTTTTGGATTTCTTGAGTTCCTTGGAACCAAAAGTCCCAATTCAATGGAAGAGTAATTCATATACATCCTAGTAATGGAAAAATGATGATAATATGAAAATATTTATTATTATTATTTTCTTTCCTTTTTACTTTCTTTCTTTTTTGAAAAAAAGATAATTTGATAATTTATGTGTAAAAATGAATGACAAAAAGCTGTTTCCCAACTCACTTATCATCTCAAAACCTCACCCTTTACCATTAACCACCAGAATTTGCAGCAAGTAGATGAGAAACCGATGCCTTCTGGTAAATTACTTTTTTTTCTTTTGCCCATAACCAAACATGTATTGATAAGAGAGAAACAAAAACTGTGGACAAAATGTTCACAGCAACAAGAAAGGAAGAACAAAGCAGACTGCAACAGGGAGGTGAAGTGTTGAAAAAGAGAAAAAAACCTAGGTCAAAAACCAGGAGATTTCCGTTCAAATTAACTGTTATCCAAAACCCTGCAGCCCCAAATGACCTCTAGCGGTCTTCCCTTTACCAAAGAGAGATATGATTTGTACTTAACTAAGAGATGTGAAAATTAATTAACTTTATCTAAGAATAATATGATTAAACATTCAAGATACAAAAGATTCCATGATGGCTTACCGTGTATTTGCAATCAAACAGAATGGGGTCAAATAAGGGACCTCGATGTCTGCACGTACTGACTATATGTGCTGCATTCTTCTTTGTCTCACAGGACCCAACCATTGGTGTGAAATCATAGGTTTCAAACAGCCCTTTGTTCTCCTCCCTCTTACTCTTGCTCCAACCTTGAAGCAACACGTTCATGCACTCAGTGTTCATGAAACCCTCTTCTGAGACGCCATCTATCATACCCAAGAAATCAATTAAAAGTTTATTAAACCACAAGAATAGATACAAAATGAATCATGTCATGCATAAAAATTGAAGTAAGATAAATCTCTAATATAAAGCCAATAGCAACTTAAGCTAACTTCTAGTATCGAGTCTACCAATCTGCAATAGCAATCTCTCATCAAGCCAAACAAACTAAGTCATCAAAAAGGTTTACTTATAAGATGAGTCGCTGAGCTTCCATACATGGCCAAATGGATCTCTTATAATGCCGACCATCACACCAGGACGAAATGGATCCTCCAAAATTTCTTTAAGAACCGTGCAGCCCATACTGACAGCCCTTGCCATCATAAGGTCCAGGTTCAAGCATTGAAGGCGGAGGCAAGTGGAAACCCATGAATTTACATCTCTCACAACCCTACATGAATAGTATGAAAATTCTAATGTTTAGTACATAATTTTTAAACGGTAACTCAGTAGAGTCCTAAAATCAGACTTCATAACTTTAGTTCCTAAATTTATTCCTGCAGAGGAGGTTTCTCAATATCGACCAATAAGCCATTATATTGTATCTCATAACTCAAATTCTAATTTAAGAGTGTAGTGGTGAGTGTGTTTCATAGAATCAAGTTGCATGAATGATTCTAAAGAAATTTGTGTTCAGCTAAACCCCAAGTTCTCTGAGTCAATAGCAAAGAAACTTACCTACTGTTTATACTGTCAAAATCCCTCACCACAAGAGGGCTGGAACCTATTGTGAGCTCCACACATGCAACCCGGCAGTACCTGTCAGACGTTCGACTCTGCATGGGAAACTCATTGTATCGAGTTTTCTGTGCTCCAAATAAGAGTTCATAGAAATCTGCAGCTTCAAATGCTTTTTCTGAAGCCACCATGAGCTGTGGCATGGCCTCAGTAATTTTCCATTCATCTTCCATTTGAAGTTCTCAGAGCTGAAAAAAATATAAAAAAATGTTACGCTCATGTGAGTCAAGAAGCAGACTCTATATTACTAATTTTTATCAACTGAAAACAAAATAACTCCAATAAAAAAATAATATTAATAATAATACATAAGTAGCAGAATTCCTTGCAGTAATACAAATTTTCTTAAATTTGACTTTCATGTGTAGTTTACAAGCTTAAGAGTTTAAGCTATCAATTCAAAGGATGAAATAACATAGAGCATAAGGGATGCCTTTGACAAAAGAAATTTCATCTGGGTTCAATCACAAAATCTCATCTTAAAAAGGCCTATCAAACATCCTTTACCCTCATGACTGAGGAAATTAGAGAAAGACAAGGGATGGGACAAGAGAGAAGATGAGATGGTTTGATTAAGCTAGGTCCAAATAAGGATCTAAATGATCATAGTCAAGCTTGTATGTGGTTTATAATCTGAATGTCAAACTTTTGGTTTAACCAAATCCACTACATATGCATGCATGCCATTGAATTGGTGTAAGGCTTATTTTTTCTTATAAATTTATCTCATTTAATAAAGAAAATAACTTCAATCACATTTTCGATAGCTTTGCATTATGCAGCACCCGAAAAATAATGTAGCAAGGCAATATACACAAATGCAAAGTATGATTGTGTATGGTAGTAACCATGAGCTTGAACAAAAAGTAGGAAGTCCTGATGATACTGTCAATTTAAAAAGAAAAAAGAAAAATGAAACCCAATCAGAGAAGCAAAGCTGACATACCAAATAGTAACCAAATATTCCAGGTATCTGCCCGCAGAAATAAAAATAAACACTACCAAAGAAAAAGTGAGCATAACTACTAGAACTGTTTCAAATATAATAGGATGGTTGTATTTGATCCTATTTGTGTTCAACAAGTAATATCTACCTCTTTCATCCTTTAATAATGTTAGCATATATCACCAATTGCTTTAATGGTTCCAAAATGTGTTAGCTTATATTAATAAGCCTTATAAATAGATATGAACCTGGATAAACGATCTTTCAGCAAAGAATCAAAGCTTCAATATCCAAATCACGATCACAGCTGCCAACGGAAAAATAACTTTTAGAGTTACATACTTACATGTCTGATATGCTTCTTGATTTTCAAAGTTTAAAGTGTTTGGGTCTAACAATGCATGGAATAGTATTCTAGGTGAAATTCTAAAGCGGAAATTGAACTATTATAAATGCAGGTTAAAAAGAAAAAATCATTCAATGCATAAACTAATCGACAATTCCATTACAAAAGCAAGTAAGACCATGTTAATACACAATTTTCTTTACAGTAAAAGGAAGAATTCCACAATCTGCAACAACCACTTACTTATATAAAGGATAGTCTAACCATGTTCTTACTACTTTGCATCAGTATCATCAATACTTAATGACAAGTTTTGTTTTCCGATTCAAGTTTGTACCAATTCTATATTAGATAGATATTTTCTAGCTAACCAGAATCAGGGTTTAGGGTTTAATTACAAATTTTTGTTGCAAGACAACAAAAGCAAATGAACAATCAGCTAAAGCAAGGAAAAAAAGGTACCCATAAGCTAAGAGCATAAGCCGAGAAAGATGAGAACAAAAGCTTGGCCTCCTTTTGGCACTGGTTTTGTATACCCATAATACACGAAATGCTTTGTAAATCCATAAGATATACAAAATCAATGCCAAAACGAATAGTGAAAGCTTCTCAAAACAATTTACGCAAAAACAATCTGAATTGGTATCTCAGCAACTTCATGATCTTGGTATTGCAGAATCCCGTAAAGATAAAACTAATCTTGGTCGAAACCCGTCAAGAAAAACCCAATCTTGGTCGAAAAAAACATAATCTTGAACAGCAAGCGGAAATGAAAATCAAAAATTGAAAACGAAAATGTTAACCAAAAAACGAAGAGCAAGTGAGGAGTTCAAGTACCTGAAATTCGGCGTTCCAATCGATATGGGTTCTTGGGTTCACTTCTTATTTGGCGATGGGTGTGAGCGAGAGAGAGAGAGACTTCTGGGTCGGACAGAGAGAGAGAGCTCTGAGATTTGATTCAATTGGGAAGCGGCAAAGTGTCAAAAATGGAAATAAGTGAAAAGGCGAGGGTACTTAGTATCAAATAATCTCAATCTATTTCAACTAAGATAAAAGACAGAAACATGCATTTCTTCAGTTTTGTAGCTTGAAAGTTGAGATCTTTAAATGTTTTGGCCAAGAAAAAAGCATCTGGTTGATTTCAGAATTTTTTGCAGCTTGAAAGGTGAAACTTTTACATTTTTTTGTTTTTTGTTTTTGAAGAACATACATTTACTATTGATTTCTCATGTTTCTTGATCTTGAAAGTTGAGACCTTTACATGTTTATTTTCTCTGTTTTTATTTTAGAAAAGAAAAGGAAGAAATGACGTACATGTTTGTTAGTTCACGCTCTTGTGAAAGGAGTCGAGGTCGACGTCCTCAAAAGACTCTTGGTTTGGCCTTCTATTCTTTATTTGTTCACTTGAGTGAGTAAATTCTGCTCGAAATGCATTTTATGATCAATTTTTGGTTTTGGTTATAGTCCTTTGGCAATGGAAGATGCATTAAGACGAGCTTTACAAGTAGAGTGGCAGAGGGAAATGGGTAAGGATTTACCTTTTGTTGTATTCTCATCAGTTTGTGGCTTGGTTTGGCAATGTCAATTGTTTAACTTCACTACGTACAGTTCAATTTGTGGCTAGCTTGCAATCCAGGCGTACAGAGGCAAGAAGCTGCATTGTAATGAGTTTGAGGCTTGTTTTGCATAACAAGTTTTCACCTTTATTGGGTTTATATTCCCTTGGCTAGCAAGTTTTGTCAGCTCCCATCGTTTACGATCTCAGTCTCAACGTACGCCTTCAAGTTAGAATTACTAGCCAGATACTAATTTAAAGTAAAGCTAGCATGTTAAGGTTAATTGACGTAACTAAACTACACATTCAAAATCTCTGAATTGATGTAGATATGGCTGGCTAGGCTCCTTCAACAAAAAATTCTAAATTAACGAGACATTCAAAAACTCGTTTATTGTTACACTAATTATTATTCTGATTAAAAAAAAATTATTGAAATCTGGAAGAATACATACACTCTAATTAGGATGCAACATACTTCAATTTGCCAAGATATAAAACCATCCCTTTCCCATGATAATTTGTCAAACCTACTCACCATTAAGTCCGACCAACAAGGGCACCCATTCTTTGAGGATCCATTGATGGATAAAATGTTGTTCCCCCTTGCGAAGGTGGTGGCGGCATGTAGTAGTATTGTTGTACTGCACATTGGTCTCTTAATTTAGGGCACGCCTCCTTGAGGCAACCACCCACTCCGGCTGCCTACTAGCTCCCTCATCCTGCACTCGCGGCACCTGAGGTCTACCCCATGCCAACTTCAGTCTCAAACCCTTCACCACCAGCTTATTACAAAGTTCCTCCGCAGCCTTCTCCGCACCTTCTCTCGTTACATAAGTCACAAAAGCACATCCTCTTTGCCCCACCACCCTAATCGATTCGATCTCGCCATGAACCCAAAAGCAACCCCTCAAGTCCTGCTCCGAAACTCTCCCATCAACCACACCCCCCACATACAAAGTCCGAATGCTTTCGTCCTCCGGAGGCTCCAAAGACCCCATCTCTCCGGCCTTCCACTACTACAAATCTGGGCTATGAACACCATTAGCAATGGTGTGAATTGGGCTATTGGGCACCAATCAATGGTGGGTAAAGGTCAATAGCCACCGTTCCACACACCATCTTGTGTTGGTTGTTGTTGCTGGCGTGACAAATACTCATGGGGTCACCATCATTTTTTTTGGTGCCTGATATTGTGAGTACTGTTACGTCATTGGTGACTTGCTACAATACACATGGTTGAATAGTCAACTATAGCATATCACTATAATTAACAATGGTGAGTTTGAATTTAATAGGACATTCAATATCATGCAAATAGGAATTGATATTCTCCAGTATCCCATATTGTTAATAGGACATTCACACAGCTAAATAAAAAACTAACAATATTGCAAGAAAGTAATAGATCAAGTTGTAGCAACCCAAGTATATGCTTATAATGTACATTAATTACAAAGGATCATTGTTAAATCATATGAATTTGCATTACAAGGCATCCTTACCAAAATAAACTTGACGACATAAATAAACCTGCTATGTTGATTGCAAGTAGAAACAACATCAACTTGATCACAATTCCTTCACAAAACATATGCATTTCTTTTTTGACCACATCAGGTTTCGAGATGAAAAACAGAATCTGAAAAGAGAAAACACAATCAACAATTCAACGATGTTGAAATTTAAAGCGAACCAATCAATGTACAGAAATACAAACAGCAACTTACGTTTTTGGTTCTCTTGATGGTGACCCTGCTAACACCAGTGACTTTCTTCATACCCAGCTTCAGCATTGCCTTATGGCTCTTCTTCTCACTCCTGCTTTGCTTTGAAGACTCATTTCCACCTACAACACACTCCTTAATTTAGAAGACAACATACATAATCCATTTAGCATAAATTTGTAATTGAACACCAAATTTGAAGTAAACAAATGAACCACATGTAAGGCCCCAAATTTGAAATCTTTTAGTTCAGAACAATATGGTCTTAAATGCATAATTGGCAGGAAGAGAATACAAATGAATTGTATGACATAGTTATGCTATTGGCTAATTTGTTTGTACCTAAAGCCCAGAAATACTAGATATATCAATGAAACTAAAACAACAAAATGAGAAAACACACACTGCTGAGGTAAAGATTGAAAGATTGATCCCTTTGGATTTGGCAGTTATTGAACATTATAAGAAAATATGTTCATGTTCCAGCACTAAAAGAGTGAATGACTGAATTTGCAACTATATATGTTAGGTGAAACAACTACAATAAGAGAAGGATTGATCAAAAACCCATTTATTGGTAAATTTCGAAGATTGGTTCCGCCACAAACAAGGTCAAATTGTAATGGCCGAAAACCTCAACCTAAAATCTCATTTGAAAGCAGCTGGTATCAAAAATTATGAAGGCCATACACAATCAAACCACAAATGAGGACCCAGAATCAGTTAGCAAAAACCAAGGCCACCAAACAAAACAAAAAACCAATAAGAGAGTCATCTTTGGGTTTGTCAAAAAGCTGTGAAGGCTTCAAACACTTACCCCCTACCCTTTACAATTCAACTCCGGAGATTAAACAGAACAAGCCCGGCAAGAACAATATATTGATCCATAAAACCACCAATGAAATCAAGTCTTTCAAATCCAATCATCATCATCATCCTCATTGAGCTTCTTCGTCACATCCTCCACCACGACTTCATCTTCTTCCTTGTTCTGCAACACATCCAAGTATAATTACACAAACACAAAACTCAGTACAATCAAACACACAATTCCGGGAACAACCGACGGACCTGAAGGCCATTCTTGAGGGATTTTCGGTGGACAGGACCTCTCCGACAAGCTCCTCCTTGACGACGCCCGGCGACATTTTTTTGGGGTTGGTCGGAAGTCTGGCGGTCGCAGAGAGAGCAATGGATTGAGTTTCTTCTTCCTTCACCTTCCTTGATGAGCTTCTTCTTCACTCACATTTATTTTTGATCTTCTCACCGACTCTTTCAAATCGGGTCGTCGCCGGCTTGGTGATACTCTGGATCTCTTGGATGCCTCGGCCACGAACTTGCGAGATCTGTAAAGAAGAAGAGTAGATCTGGAGAGAGAGACAGATGAGGCTGAGGGTGTACATTTATGGTTTTTTTTAAGAAGGGTGAGAGGGGAGATTTCCGGCCACCATTCAAACACAATACTGATAGTCTCCTAAAAGGTCTTACCATTTTAATTATGGCGTGCACCACAAATAATTTTTTAATGGTATTTACTTACACACTATGGTTGCTTAACTTGATTTAATGACTAAAAGAATTATAAACAATTAAACCCCACGTATGAGAGTATTAGTGACTTCCGAAACACACCAATAAATAATTATATATGGGGTCAGGACCTATTTAATATCAACAAACACTTGTTTTGTTGGGTGCTGCCACCATTCCTGCAAAAGTGGGGAAAAAATGGTATCTATAGGCCATATTTGTCGTAGTGTTCTAAGCAGCTTCAATGCCACCGGATCGTTGACCCCATGGAACCGGTCCTAGCCTTGATATTAATTTTGGTTAGACAACTCCCCAGTTATGGGCATCTCATGCCGGTAAGGACACTCCGCTCCTCTAGTGCTCTGCCCAGAGTATAAAAACTACACACATGCGCTCGGTTCCTTTGGTAATACAGCGTCATCCTCTGAAGCTTGAGAATAGTGTCACTTGTTCGTGACTTTCCGTACTCTTGTTCATACGGATCGATAATACCAGAAGGCCTAAGCCCCCTACGGTCATGTTCTCGGCGAAATACTCCCGGTTGACGTCGCTCTTGGGCAGGCCGGCCTCGTTTGGGTTGACCAGTGTTCCTGTCAGGTTTTGAGGACGTTCTGTTAGGTTTTTGTTTTTCTGTTAATAACCTACCTAAATGTTAGGGTAGTGTAGCTTGTTGTTGACTCTTTCCTTGCACATTTACCACGTTTAGTTGATAACGTGGGTTGTTCTTCTTATCTTCAAGTTAGGTCTTTTGTATAGGCTATATAGCCGATATGCATTCATGAATAAACTCAGGTTATTCTCTCAGATTTGCTACTTAGTTTGTGTTCTGCAAAATCAAGGCTTTGTAACAATCTGGTATCAGAGCCTCCTCACGAGGCCTGATCGAGAATAGAAAGGAACCGCAGTTCCCTAAAGAGAGAGAAGGAGAGAAACAGGTGAGAAGAGTGATTGAAAGATGGGAACTGAGGGATGCACCTTTGTTCAGCCCTCCATACCCAAGTTCGATGGTCATTACGACCATTGGGCTATGTTAATGGAGAACTTCCTCAGATCAAAGGAGTATTGGGCTCTCGTAGAGACAGGATATGTTGAGCCGGAGAATGGAGCAAAAGGCACACACTACAAGAAAATGACTCTTTTACCGCGCACATTTTACGGCGTGCATCAATGCATGCCGTAATAGACATACATTTACGGCGCACTTTTAAGGCATGCCGTTAATATACTTTTTGATATGGTCTTTTACGGCATGCATTAGAGGCATGCATCTAATGCATGCCGTTAATGGCTATTTTCGTTTGGTCTTTTACGGCATGCATTAATACACGCCGTTAATGTCTATTTTCGTTTGGTCTTTTACAGCATGCAAGTATGTGCGCCGTTAATGTGGTTTTTAATATGGTCTTTTACAGCCTACATTGATGTGTGCCGTAAAAGTGAAAGGCGCGAAATTTTCACCAAAATTTTATTTCCCTCCATCTTTTTCTTCTACACTTTCTAATTAATTCTATTTTTTTTCATTTCATAAAACAAAAGTTTTCTCTCTCCCTGATAGACCTCAGTTTTCCATCTCTTCCCTATCTCTTCCCCACGTCTCTTCCCACCGCTGAGTCGCCGTTCAGTGGATTTGCTCCACTGCCGAGTCGCCGGCCACCTCCCACCACCGGCCACCACGTTTTCTGCTCCTGTCATCGAGATTCCGTGGATCGATTGAGCTCCAAATTAAAGAACATTGAAGTGATCACCGCTCTCGGAGATTCGGGCCACCGGAATCCGGGTCTTGAAGTTGAAAATACCCAGAGCGCTTTCTTCCTATGTGCATGCCTTCTGCTGTTAACTGCTAACTCAGGCCTTTCTTCTTGTGCGAAACCATAGCCGGCTTCACTTTTCTCACTTCAATCCAACACTCTTAGTGAAAACCCAATTCCCAAAACTATCTGAGCACACCAAAGGTGGGATCTTTCTTCTTTTTGAATATTGTTCTCTCTGTTTGTTTTCATAAAGACCCTGAATTTTTTTTTTTTTTTTTGATGTTTATCATGTTTTCTGAGTTTGTATTTGGATACACCTTTTGCTATTGTGACTTGTTTTACTTATTGATCGTTTTGTATATGTTTGTTGTTGAGGGAAGAGAAGCATGGAGGAATCAAAAGTGTTGAATTTTGTGTTGTGCGGTTGGTTTATGAAAATGTGTGAGAATTCTGAATTCCAAACTTTGATCAAGTATTGAACTTGTTGATGGATTTGAGTTTTAGATGAAGATTTTCTTTGTCATTGTTGTCGTTGTTTTGGGTCATTGGCAAGTGCTTCCTGTATTGTTGTATGACATGTATAGATAAAGGAAGAAACTCGGTAAAGTTTCAATGTTTTGATAAGGGGATTGGAACTAAGTTTCATGTTTTTGCATAAACTGGAAATTTGATCGAGTTTGGGGGATAGTTTTCAGCAGGAAAAGAGGTGAGTGTTTGGTTTGGGTTTGTATGGGTTGTCTGAAATTGTGGTTTCACACCTTGCGTACTTTCACACCTTGCGTACTTTCACACCTTGCCTCTAAACATGCCTTAAATGGGTACTTCCAATCTCCAGAGTAAAAGGAATGTGTATAAGTCTGTTGCCGCAATCTGCTGTTTTCCATTTCTCACTAATTAAAGTTTTCCATCATATTGAGACTTAATTATAAAAATTTAAGATACTAAGAATAATTGCATGTTTAGTAAAGCAGTTAATATATCAAGACAAGATAAAATTGTTGATACAACTATAATTTCTGCTTCCCCTAATGGTGTTAATTTATCTTTTTTAATGCAGCTCTATCAGAAAGGAATTGGGGTGACCATTGTTTGTCCTGGTCCAATAGAAACATCAAATGGTACAGGTGCAGCAAGCTCAGAGAATAAAGCTTCTTCTGAGGTTAGTTTCTTACAATGATGTTGTGTGTGTATCAAATCTGTTCCTTACGATCATGCCCATGAATTTCATCTTTTTGATAACTTGGGGTGGTATCTGTAGTTTAGTGTGGCCGTGCATGTTATCTCTAGGGCATTCCTTTTCTTACCGCTTTATTGTTTTTATCCGGGGTAGTTGAGCAGTCAAAAGAGCTTTAAACATCTCTTGTAAAACATTTCTTGTTACCTTTTTGTTCATTTCTTGTTATCTTATTTGTTTTGACAGAAGCGTGTGTCATCAGAAAGGTGTGCAGAGTTGACAATAATTGCTGCCACCCATGGTCTAAAGGAAGTTTGGATATCATACCAGGTATTGTTATCTGTATTTGTTGTTTTCTTTACAATCTCACTATTTGTTTCTGCAAAATCAATTCATATTAGAGATCGATGTTTGGACTCTGGAGCTTTGAGACTGCCAATATAATTAAAGTAGTGTCTAGCTTTTGCTAGAGGTCAAGATGTACATTGGTGTGTGTTTTGGGGTGCTAAGATCTGTTTGATTTTCTGGAGCTTTTTTATTTGCAGATTAGCTGCTGCTTTGACAACTATGGTGTTCCTCAGGGACAGTTGTTTGAATTTCAAGTCCATCTGAATAGCAATAGAGTATTGATGGGGGTATTGCTTTTGTTTTTCTTTTTTTGTATCTATTTCAAATGGCAAGATATTATCACCTCTTGGCACATTGAAAGTCCTCCCCCAGCCCCCATTGACAAATATTTCTGCATCCTCCAGTGCCTATGACTCTTTCAATCGATCTATTTCAGAACTTGGTTTTATTTAACTAGTTTGGTGATCATTGCATTTGATCAAAATAGATAAATTGGATGCTGAAACCAGTTGTTCATAGTTGAGACTGGTTGGTTTATTACCTGAACTTGCATCCCATGTCTTACGACCCTGCTTCTCACTCTTGGGATGAATTTCTCGACCAATTTTATTCTTTCTTATTCCCTGAAACTTTTTGAGATCTGCCTAATACTGATGTATTATATTTCTGTGCTTTGTTTGTTGTTGATGGTTCTATGATATATACCTTTGTATCACTTGAGTGTTTACCTCCTTGTGAAGATATTTTTGCTTGCTACCAATTTTCTTTGTTTTTGCACCTCTGATGTAAGAATCTATTTGATTGCATTTATAATACCTAAATTGCAATATGTTTGGTGTCTAAATATAAGGTCAAAAGTAGCTCCAGGAAAACAAAGCTGAAAGAATATGGATAAAGAATGGGCTTATTGTAAAAGCAGGTTACATCTAAAACTAGAAACTGTAAGGTTATGATGATATAATTCATAAATGTATTGCAAACTCTTTTATGTTGTTGTTGTTGTGTGTTATTAGCAATCCTAGAGCCTTTTATGACGGAGCAAAAAAGTTTGTTAATAGCATTCATGCAAGTAAGGGGTATCCTGAAAAGATCCAGTGCCCATGTAGTAGTTGCATAAACGTATGGTCTTATCCACCTCGTACTGTATTAGATCATCTGACCTCAAATGGGATATATGAGAGTTATATTAATTGGACATTTCATGGAGATGAGCCAAGAACTACTGTACAGGAAGAAACCATAGAAAACTTTGAAAACTTGGAGACATATAGAATGTATATAGATGCACAGCTAAATGATGATTTCATGGAATCTGCACCTGAAAATATAGAATCTGATGTCACACATTTAGTAAATGAAGCAGAACTTCCTCTATATAAGGGTTGTCCTTCCACAAAAATGTTAGCAACAATTAAGTTTTTCAAGTTTAAGGCTAGATATGGTCTATCTGACAATGGTTATGATGAACTTCTTGAGATGGTTGGCAGTCTTCTACCTCCAGATAACATCCTTCCAAGTTCCTTATACTCAACAAAAAAATTACTCAAAGCATTTGATCTAGGCTATGAGAAGATTCATGCGTGTGTGAATGATTGTTGTTTATTTAGAAAGGATCAAGAGCACAAGGAAAGTTGTCCGAAATGTGGTGCCTCTCGATGGAAAGCTAATAAGCTCACCCAAAAGATTGAGAAAGGTGTTCCTGCTAAGGTCTTGAGGTACTTTCCAATTATCCCTAGATTTAGGAGAATGTTTAGGGATGCTGAGAAGGCGGAACAACTTACTTGGCATGAAACTCACAGAAGTCAGGATGGCAAAATGCGGCATCCTGTTGACTCGCTTGCATGGAAGAAGATTGATAGTAAGTGGCCTGAATTTGCAAAAGCTCCTCGTAACCTTAGACTTGGTCTTTCATCAGACGGATTTAATCCCTTTGGTGATCTTAGTTCTAGATATAGTTGCTGGCCTGTGGTTTTGGTTGCATATAACCTCCCTCCCTCTTTGTGCATGTCCAAGGAAAATTTGATGTTGACATTGCTCATCCCAGGTCCTAAGCAACCTGGGAATGACATAGATGTGTATTTAGAACCACTCATTGAAGATCTGAGAGAACTATGGATCCATGGGGTAAGTGCTTATGATGTGTTTACCAAGTCTGTATTCAATTTCAAAGCTGTATTGATGTGGACAATAAATGATTTCCCTGCTTATGGAAATCTGTCCGGATATTCAACAAAGGGAAAGAAAGCTTGTCCGGTATGTGGTGTTCAAACATCCTCCAAATGGCTGCCAAATGGACGAAAACATGTTTACATGTGCCATAGGAGATTTCTTGCACACGATCATCCATATCGGCAGAATAAGGCTTGGTTTGATGGTATTGTTGAAGATAGAGTGAGGCCTAGAAAGTTGACTGGTTCAGAAGTATTTCAGGTGGTGAAGGGTATTAAAAATAATTGGGGTAAGAACAAAGCTTGCACCAAGAAAAAGAGAAAAAAAGTTGACAAAGATGAAGGTAGAAAAAGGAAGAGAACTGAAGGTGAAAGATCAGTTGTGAATGAAGTGATTGATGATTTTGCTGATGATATTGATGGTAGCGGTGATGAGTATGATAGTGATGATCCTACAAAACTTTCAAAGAGATGGAAGAAGAAGTCAATATTCTTAGAGTTGCCATATTGGGAGGTAAAATTTATTTACTGTCATCTAATTTTCAAATAATCCTTGCTGATATTGTGCTTTTTTTATAGTGTAGTTTATGGTAGTGCTGAATAATATCTTTCTTTGTATTAATCTAACCTACCAATCCAATTTTATAAAAGAATATGGTTACTGAAATGTACTAAAATGTACTTTGAAAGGAGAGAGCAACGTCTTGTTACATAGTAGAGCAATGTACTTTGAAAGTGTTTCCAAAATATGGTTACTGTATGTTATTGGTAGAATGTTGTATATTATACATTGAAAGCTTTATTTATATTAAACTAGCAGTTTATTTTTTTTTTCTCTTTCACACAGTACATCCACCACTTATATGCTGCATATTATACATTAACAGCTTTCTTTGTATTAATTTAGTGTAATTTGCTATGTTGCAGACTTTATTATTGCGCCACAATTTGGATATGATGCATATTGAGAAAAACATTTGCGAGAGTATTATTGGAACTTTATTGAATATGAAGGGAAAGACAAAGGATAACTTAAATTCGCGCAAGGATTTAAAAGTGATGGGGATTCGAAAAAAGCTGCACCCAAAACAAGATGGTTCCAGCAAATCTAGAAGTGATAAAGCACCTTACGTGCTCTCAAAGGCAGAGAAGAAAATATTTTGTAAAAGGTTAGCAAAGTTACGATTGCCGGATGGTTATTGTTCTAACCTTGCAAATCGTGTCTCCATAAAAGACAACAAGATTATGGGTTTGAAGTCACACGATTGTCATGTTTTAGTACAACAAATTCTATCTGTCGCTTTAAAAGGACTTCTTCCAAAAGGACCAAGGATTGCTATATTCCGCTTCTGTGCGTTTTTCCATCAATTATGTCAAAGGGAGATTGACAAGAAAAAAATAGGTCTACTTGATGATGATATTGTTGAGACTCTATGCATGCTAGAAAGATTCTTTCCTCCGTCTTTCTTTGATATTATGGTTCACCTACCGATTCATCTTGCACAAGAGGCTCTTATTGGGGGTCATGTACATTATCGCTGGATGTATCCTTTTGAAAGGTGAGCTATGATTTATGTTAGTTGGTTATTGCTTTGTAGTAGATCACTGCATTATGTACAATTTATTGCTGGTCCTGTACATTATTAGCAGTAATCTTTTTTTATTTTTCTATTTTCTCTAATATTTGTTTACTTTAGGTTTATGAAGGACCTAAAAGGATATGTCAAGAATCGATCAAATCCTGAAGGGTGTATAGCAGAAAGATATTTGGCTGAAGAGATAACACATTTTTGTACTGGATATATTAAAGAAGCATCTGAAATAGGTGTTCAATCAAAACGCAATGAGGTTCTTGATGATGAAACAATATTGGAAGGGCGACCACTTGGCAAGGGAAAACAAAAAACATTAAGTTCTTCTATGTTAGAGATTGCTCATCGATTTGTGTGGACAAATACTACAGAAGTAGATCCATGGAGAGAGTAAGTTAGATTTCCATTTTGACCAGTAACTTACTATTTCTAGTTGAGTTTAGCTATACTTATTATTTCTTATACATGTTATTTTTGACCAGAATGCACAGGGAAGAACTGAAGTGTTTAGATTCGCGTCTTGAAGATAATGAAAGCCTTCTAGAAAAAAGACATATGAGTAGTTTCAGTGAATGGTTAGCAGATAAAGTTAAGTTTGGTGGTTGTAGTACTATGTCGGATATAGTGAAGTGGCTAGCTTGTCGGCCGAAACAATCTGTGGTGTCCCATTCAGGCTTCATTATTAATGGGAACCGATTTCATACAGAGACTGCTGAGAAAAGCACACAAAACAGTGGGGTGTCCGTTGAAGGCGACACAATGTGTCGACCAAGTGCAAGGGCTAATTCACATGTTCTGGATAGAGTGCCATATTATGGTGTTATAAGAGAGATAATTTTGGTAGACTATCGGAAATTTAAGGTTCCACTATTTGATTGTTA